>NC_134040.1:85733008-86033008 GCF_965140245.1 Athene noctua | reverse complement strand
AGTCGGTTCCTGGAGCAACAAGCTGCAGGGCAGAGCTGGAAACTGCCAAACATGAGGAGCAAGATGCAGGACACAAGAAGACAGAAGAAAGGTGGCAGCTAGCTGACTAGTACAGGGGTAGAGAGAAAACAAGAGATGAGCAATGGGGCGGTGAGAGGATGGGGACAGGGAACCCAACGTGGATATGCAGAAAAAAAAGCAGCAGGGAGAGAAGAAAACAGGCAAAAAAAAAGCTGGGATGGGTGGCACAACAGACATGGAGGGGAAAAAAAAAAGGGGGGGGAGCAGGGAGCTAGACCAAGCAAGATGGAAGAAAGACCAAAAAGCTCCAAAGAACAGGGCACAGAGGGAGGAAAAAGCAACAGCGATGGGGAGTCAGGACAGCAAACCATGGGAAGGAACACAAAACAAATCACATCGCTACATGTGACAGGGCAGAGAAGGAAGAATTAGGAAACAGGGACAGAGACACAGAAAAAAAGAGACCTGGAGCCAAAAACTAATCCTGATGCATACAGAAAGAAGGGGGGTGGGGGTGGGGGGGTGTATTCTAAAACAGGGGAAACAGAGACAGAGAGATGGAGAAAAGACAAAAGCAACAGACTACAAGGCATCGAGAGAGGAATTACTGAATAGTAACAGAGCGCCAGCCAGAAACAGGCCACAAAGCAGCAAAGATCACAGGGGTACGGGGCACAGAGGAAGGAATTCGCAAACCTGGCACAAGGAGCCAGACAGAGAGAGAGCGAGGCAAAAATTAAATGGTGAAAAGAGACAGACCGCAGGGCAGAGGGAGGAATTGATAAACAGGGACAGGGCACCCAGCAGAGCATGATGGAGAACAGGGAAAAAAAAATAGCAGCAAGCTACAGGGAAGAGGGAGGAATTAAAGACCAGTGACTGGAAGACAGACAGCGACACATGGAGAGAGAGAAGACAAAAGAGCGATGGGCAACAAGATGGATAGGGAGGAAATGAAAAACAGCAGAAGGGAGTCAGCCAGAGAGAAAGACACTGAGGAAAAAGGCCAGACAGGCTATGAGGGACGGAGGTAGGAATGAAAAACGGGGGACAGGGAGCAGGAAAGAGAGAGATGGAGATCGCAGGGAATAGCAGCGGGTGCAGGAAGAAGAAAGGGGCATCAATAGGAACAGGGAGCTGGACAGAGAGGGATGGAGAAAGGCAACAAGAGCGGCAGGGTACAGGGCAGAGAAAGGGAAGACCTACAAGACGGGGACAGGGAGATGCTCCAAGCAAGACGGAAGATACGGGTGAGCAAAAAAAGTTGAGCAGCACCAGAAAGAGAGGAGTCTAGGAGAAAGACAGGGAGGGACCAGGCCACACAAGAGGGATGAGAGGGGCCCAAGAGCTCGGGACTTACTGCAGTTCTCCGCGCTGCCGTGAGAATTTGACAGGTCAGACTCCTCCTTCTGTTTGCCTTCTCCCTTCCTCTTCTACAGCTCCAGGTGCCTGGCTGTCCTCCACTTAGGAGAAGATGTAGGTGTCTCACAGCTCTTACGAGATGAGGCCTGCTAGACACAGAACCTCATTCAATCACACACTACGTGCAGGAGTAGGACAGAGGAAAGAGCGAGAAACCGAGAAGTGAGGAGCAGAACGGAAGGATCGAGAGAGAAATGGACTGAGGAGTGATGCAAAAGGTACAGAACAAGCAGTCAGAAGTGCAGACAGAAAAAGAAAAGGGAGCAGCAAGACGAGAGAGAAAGTGAGAGAGGAAGGGGGAGCAAGGCAGAAGAAAAGAAAGAAAAGATCTAGAGAAGAAGAAAAAAAAAATCACAGCATGGGAAAGAGAAGGGCGGGAAGGGACTGGGACATACAAGGGGGGCGACAGGGCCCCGAGGGCCCGGGACTCACCGCGGCTCTCGCTCCCGGCACTGCCGGGAGAACTGGACAGGTCAGATGCTTCTTTCTCCTTCCTTCCTCCTGCCCCTCCTCTTCTTCTGAAACTCCACTCGCCCGGCTGACCTCCCCCTAAAAGAATACGCGGGTGTCTCTCGGCTCTTACAAGACGTGGCTTCCGACACACGCAGCCTCGCTCGCTCGCTCGCTCCGCGGCCGTTCCGCGCCTGGGTCCGGCCCGCTGCGGACTGTGCAGAGGGCTCCTCGCTCACCCGGAGAGGCAGGCGCTCTCCCCCTGCAGGGCGAGGCGGCTGCTGCCCACATGCCCTTGACGTTCTCCTTCCTTCCCTTTCTCCGGCCCCTCCAGCTCCAGCCGCGGCGGCTCCCGCCCCGCTGCCCACGGCCGGGAAGGCTCGGCTCCGCCCGTCCCTTCTGGCCCCCGAGCCGTGAGGAGCGCCAGGCCGGGCAGAGACACCCCACGCCAGCCCGAGCTGGGCGCAGCCGGCGGCATCCCCGGGGCAGGAACGGACACGCGCGGCCCCAGCGCGGCCTCGGGAGGGGGCACGGAGGCGGCAGGGACCCTTATTGCCGCGGCCCGGCCCGGCCGCAGCCCCAACACTCACCTCCGCCGCGCACGCGCACTCCCGGGAGACGCCGCGGCCGCGCATGCGCACCCCCGGGCCGGGGGGCACACCGCGTCTCGGGGAGCCGCGGGCAGCCCGCGGGAAACCGCCACAAAACCGCGTCTCGGGCCGCGCCGCGGGGCCGCGCCGGTACCGAGGGCTGTGCCGTGCCGCGCGCGCCCGCCAGCGCCGCGGCTGCGGGGAACCGAGAGCGCAGAAACTGCAGCTCCCGGCGTGCCCCGGGGAGCCAACATGGCCGTCCGGAAGCCCCCTGCACGTGACTACCGCTCCCGCCGCGCCGCCCGCGCACCCGGAAGCCCGGCCGAGCGCAGCCCCGCGCGGCTCCGGGCAGCGCCGCCGCCGCCCGGCCCCGACGCGGAGCGGCCTCCGCCCCCGGTCCCGCCGCACCTTTCCCCGCAGCCGCCCGGCCGCGCGGCCCCGCTCCTGCCTCGGCTCGCACCGGCTCCTCCTCCAGCACCGGCCCCGGACAGGGAGGGGGCGCTGCCTGCAGCCTCCCTGCCCGCCCCTGCGGCTCCTCCGGCCCGGCCCACGCTCCCCCCCCCCGGTAACTATAGCGACCAGCACCGTTAATAAACGCCGGAGGTGCCCGTCGCTCCTCCGAGCTCGCGCTCTACGGGCCGCCGGTCCTCCGGTCGCGGGGCCGCCGCCGCGCACGCGCACTCCGGGGGCCGCCGCCGCGCACGCGCACGCCGCAGGTCGCCTCTCCCCGCCGGGGGAACCTTCCCCGGCCAGCGGGAGCAGCCGCTGGACGAGACCGCTCCGGTGCGCGGGCCGACGGGACCGACGCTGCCAAATCTTATAACCCCCCGGAGAGGGAGGAGCTCCGGCACGGCCGCAGCGCAGGGCAGCGCAGTCTCGCCTTGTGACCCAGAACTCAGCGGGGTGACCGAAGTGTCGGTCAGAGCAGCCTCAGGGCTCTTCGGACGGGTGGAAGGGGGAGGAAAGCCTGTGACAACGCGACACGGGAGCGCAGAGTTGTTTTAAGGACGAAACAGCGTAACTTCGGTCCCTGGGAGACCAGTACAGTAACTATTAAAAGCACACGTATTGTTAGATATTTTTCCTAAACTCACATTTATCCAATTTAGTTTTTCAAATCCTGGTGATAGCAGAAATAGTTTTTTAAAAAAACCCAGATAAATCCAGGAACATTTCTGCCCGCGTTCAGCCGCTCTTCTGGAGCGTACGCTAGGAGCTGGAGAACCCGAGCAAGCTGTCTGATTATATTTACGGCAGCTCTGGCCCCGACAGCTCCCCCGTCCGTCCCCTTGCCAGGAACTAGCGCCGCGGCGGCTACAGCTCAGCCCAAAGCCAAACCGACACCGACCTCGGCTCTGGAAAGCGCCACCTCATCTCCCCCCGTTTTGCTGATTAGGGATATCAATTCAACTCAGACACCGGAGTGAAAGGAGCAGGCGTATTTTATTAGAAATAACTAAATAACAGAAGAATATGGAAAACACGCAGTCAGGAAAGACGGAATAGTGCACTCACACAGATAGGAAAATACAGGGTAACGCATCAAATCCTGACTGCCTGAGAGAGAGGGAACAGCGATTAAAAAAGATCCCTCAGCACCTGCACCCGTTGCCACCACCCAGACCCGCAGGCAGCCCCGGTTACAGCGAGGGTTTGCAGAGCCTTTCCCGGCAAGTGGGAAACCCTACGCGGTGCGTCCACCCGTAGGTGAGGCCTCCAAAGTCGCTGTGAGCAGGTCCACCCTTCTATACCCCAAAATCGGCAAGCCAGAAGAGCTGGCACCTTGGTTTGGAGCGGAAATATCTGGTTTCAATCTCACATTAGATTCCCCCGGAGCCTGGCCAGGGCTCAGGGGAGAAGCTAAGGGAGCTCCTCTGCTTACCCAGGCAGACTAGGTGCAAGGGCTCACGTCAGGCCACAGGGCCAGACTACGGTCTCCACGACCCGGTTATTTTATCCCCACACAAAGAAAGATAAATGTACATTCAAGAGAGCCACGTCTTCCACACCTGTTTCACTAACGATGACATACTGAGTGAGCAGCTTCGGCTCAGGGCCTGTTGTTCAGGCTTCAATACTTCCACTTTTTACATCGGAATAGGTGGTTGGTTATCACTTAGTAAAATACCTGTTAGCACAATGGTTAACAGTTACAAAATACACAGGACTCGTCTACAAGTCAACTCTGGCTTGGCCCTATTGTCCAAGCCTTAGCGCTTCACCCCGAGAGTCCCCTTGCAAGCAGCCAGGACCAACACACGCCGCAAACATTCCAGCGGCTGCCAAAGGTTAAAATCCCACGCGCAGCGCCACGTGGCAGGCAGCGGTTAAAGCCGAGTTGGGCAGAAAAGGAGCTAAATGGGGAACACGCAGTTGGAGAAAGCATCTGACTGAGCACCCCCGGCACTGAACAGATGGGGAAAGGGTGGGCACAAACGCCCTTTTGGGGCAGGGAAGAGGAACGTGCTCCTCCAGAGGCTGAGATCCAGCCGCTTCCTTCCCCGTACAGGTGCGGAAAGAGAAGCACTCAGAGCAGGGGAATCCACCTCCAAAACCCTGCTCCCGACTGCTCTTCCCCCGGCATCCCACGCAGCCTCAAAGGGCGCTGCGGGTGGCTGCAGAGCCCTCCCGCTCCCCACGGCTGGTGCAGCCACATCCAAGTACAGAAAGGAGTTTTGAGAAAACTTCAGGAAGTTGGGTCATCGTCAGGTGGAATGGGAGCAGGTTCTAAAACTGGAGAACTACCAAGAGCCGAGTACTTGCTCACGAGGCAAAGAAAACATCCCCAAAGGGGCAGGGACACTTGAGGCGACCACAGCCCAGGTGACAGGGAGATCCCCTGCCCAGGAGGGCTTTCTCTCGCCTCTTTGGCGGACCGCTGCCGCTACTCCTCCCGCTCGCTCTTGCCTCGCAGGTCCTTCTGCACGCGGTGGATGTCTCTCCCTTCTTCTCCACGACCAACTGCTGCAAGAGCAGGAGAATGCCATCAGGTCCGAGAGCGACGACGGTCCTGGGTGAGAGCTGGCCACAGCACCACCTGAACACCGGCCGCCCTCACACAGCCCTATACCCCCGCCCCCCCGAAAAAACCTCACAGATCGGCTTTTCTTACCCAATCGGTGCTCCGGTGCTGCCACACGTGGAGTCGCGGCGGGCGCTGGAGCTGGGCTCGGAATCGGGCACTCTGGGCAAACGGAGCTGGGCATGCAGAGCGGCGGCCACCGAGGCTGCGCCCCTGCTTACAGGGGGCTCGAGCCGCTGCCGGGACTGCGAAGTGCCCGGGACTGCAGGGCACGGGCCAGGCCCCGACTTACAGGGCAGCCCCGGTCCCAAAGGCCCACGAGGCCCCTCCTCTCCGCTACAGGGGCGCCCTGACCCGCACCCCGCTAACAGGGCCGCCACCCCACAAAAGGCGCCAGCCAAGCACTATCGAGAGTGCTGGGCGCTGTCTGCCCTGAAGGCAGGTGAATCGGCAGCAGCGGCCCTTTCCCAAGAGGTTCTGGGGGCTGGGGAAGCAGAACTTCCCAACGGGGGTTCCTCATCGCTTGGGAGAAGCTGTCGCGTCACTGCGGAGCAGCTGGTTGCAAGGGGCTGGCGGCTGAGGCCCACCCGTGCTGCCTGTCCCCCTAAATCTCCCCCTGCCCTGCCGTACCCCTGTCCCCTCTCCCTCTATGCTTTAAGCCCCCAGGCCGCCAGGCACCACCAGGTGAGAAAATGGGGCCTGAGGCGGCTCAGGCCGGGGCAGGGGGCAGGAGGGAGGAGGGAGGGCCGGGGGCCAGAGCACGCTGAGGGAAGGTCCCTCAGGCGGCCGGCTTCCCCGTCGTCCAGGCAGAGGAGCTGGCGCCCGACCGCGCCGTCCTTCCAGGCACCAGCTCCCGGAGAAGGAAGAAGGAAGAGGCATCCGTGGCCTGCGGAAGAAACTACGAGGCGAGGGCAAGCGAGAGGAGGAGCGGCACGCTGAAACCGGGGAAAGAGAAAGGGGCTGCGGGCAAAGGGCCCTCCCTGTCACCACGGCTGCTGTGGGACAAGAGCATCCTGGGCGCTTTTGGGAGGGTCTCGAGGACTCTGGGGCAGGTACTTGGCTCAGGGCCGTTCCCTGCGTTTCTAGAGGCTACCGCGGTTCTCGGTGAAGGGGACACAACTGCCGAGCCTTTGCCCTCGAAGGCCGGGGGCCGCAGACGCCCGCTCGCTACCCGCTCCTCCTGCCGAGGGCGGGGGACGGGCACAACCCTGCTTACAGGGCCGTCGGGTCAGAGGGCTCCACGGCTCGTGGCACTCGCCCCGAGTACGGGGCCGGCACGCTGGCAGGTCGCCAGCAGGACAGGCAGCCACCCAGGCCCAGAGAGCGGGCGGGTCACGCGTCGGCCGTGCTACGACCGCGCGGCTTGGCTCCGTCCTTGGAAAGGAGGGGCCAGCCGGGACTCGCCCTCCGCTCGCGGGCTCAGCGGGGACCGACCCCCTGTTGCTGCACAGAGCCCCTCTTTCCCTCCCGGGAAGTTTAAGCTAAGTACGCTGCAGCGATTTCAACAGGGGCCTAAACAAGAAGCTCCTTCACTCGCTCACTCGCACCGACGCGGACACAGGCAGGCACACGGACACGGACAGGGGGAAAGAAAACTTCCCAGGAGAGAGAGCGAGCTCTGTGCAGCCAATGTCTGGGGAGCCGTCCCCTCCCGGGAGCAAGAGAGCAGAGCCTCGGACCTGTCCCCCCGGACGCACGGAGCCCAGAGGGACTCAACGTGCCACGGGCCTTCGCGGGGGACCAAGGGACAAGTGCCGCGACGCGCCCCGACTCCAGGGGGTCACGCTGGCCAGGCCGCCAGCAGGCAGAAAGCCGCCAGGGCCGGGGAAACAGCCCTCCCCTGCCTACAGGGCGGGCTTGGGGGCCAGAGAGCCCCATTTGCCCCTCGGTGCGGGGACGGTGCCGCTCTCTCCTTACAGGGTCGCCCCTCTCTCCGGGCAGCCAAACCGTCGGGGCAAGGGGGCAAAAGGCCAGAGACCCGAGCCCTGCTTACAGGGAGGTCACCCGGCGCAGCGCCGGCCAGGACACCAAAGGTGCCGGCAACGGTGCCGTGGGGAGGCCCCTTTGCCCTGAGCTCCCGCCTCTCCCCCCAGCCCTCTCTTCAGCCCGCCGCTCCTCCTCTCCCTCGCTCTGGCCTCGCAGCTCCTTCACGATGCCTTGTCTTGCTTCTCGAGGAGCTGGTGCTCGGAAGGAAGGCGCAGCCAGGCGCCAGCTCCCCCACCCGGAGGACAGAGCAGAGGCCCCGGCCCCGCTGCCAGGCCCCCCCCCGCGCCCAAGTTACAGGCCGGCCGGCCTGGCTGCGGCTCACCACCACGGCGCGCTTCAGGAGCTCCGCTTCCCGCCCCGGCCGCAGAGACGGCGCCGCTCACCCCCCTTAGAGGGTTGCCACCTGCCCGGCAGCCTGACCACGGGGTGACGTGGCAAAAGGCCGGCAAAAACCCAAAGACCCGAGCCCTGCTTACAGGGGGGTCACCCGGCACAAAGCCGGCCAGGGCACCGAAGGTCCTGGCGACACGCTGGTGCGACCACAGCCCCGGTGACGGGGAGGTCCCTTTGCCCAGAGCGCCCTTCTCCTGCCTCCTCTTGCTGCCCAGACTTCCTCCGCTCTTGGCCTGCAGCGGTACAGGACGGAGACCTCCACGCCGCTCCGCCGCCTGCTGCAAGGGCAGGAGGATGCCGTCAGGTCCGAGAGCGATGCTGGTCCCCGGCGAGAGCTGGCCACAGCACCACCCGAACCCCGGCCGCCCTCCCACCACCCACCCCGCGAAAAAACCTCGCAGATCGGCTTTCCTCACCCAGTCGGTGCTCCAGTGCTTCGTGCAGGGACCGTGACAGGCTCTCGTCTGCAATGGGCTCCTGGCAGCGTCTGGCGGCTCCTGGCAGCGTCCGTCAGGGCCTGGACCCTCCTCAGCCCCTGAGGTGATGGCGGTCCCTCCTCATGCAGCTCCAGTCCCCCCCCATGCGCCCTGACGCAGGTCTGCTGCCCCTCCTAGGCGACGGCACTGGCCCCCCACCCTGCAGCAGCTTTGATCCCCTGCCAAGGTGGCTCCAATCCCTCGGCCCCGAGTCGATCCATTTCTTGCTGAGGCAGCGCCGACTTGCGCTCCCCTTTCCCTCAGACGGCCGCTCCGCCCCTCACAGCGGCGCTTTGCCCAGAGCGCGCTTCTCTTTCTTCCGCTTGCTGCCCAGACTTCCTTCGCTGCTCCTCCTGCTAACCCTTGCCTTGCACGGCCTTCCGCACGCGGTGGATGTCTCTCCCTTCTCCACCACCAAGTGCTGCAAGAGCAGGAGGGTGCCGTCAGGCCTGAGAGGGACGACGGTCCCCGGCGAGAGCCTGACACGGCACCACCCGAACCCTGGCCGCCCTCCCACACCACTATTCCTCTATACCCCCCCCCCCAAAAAAAAACCTCACAGATCGGCTTTTCTTACCCAATCGGTACTCCGGTGCTGCCACACGTGGAGTCGCGGCTGGCGCTGGAGCTGGGCTCGGAATCGGGCACTCTGGGCAAATGGAGCTGGGCATGCAAAACGGCGGCCACAGAGGCTGCGCCCCTGCTTACAGGGGGCTCGAGCCGCTGCCGGGACTGCGAAGTGCCCGGGACTGCAGGGCACGGGCCAGGCCCCGACTTACAGGGCAGCCCCGGTCCCAAAGGCCCACGAGGCCCCTCCTCTCCGCTACAGGGGCGCCCTGACCCGCACCCCGCTAACAGGGCCGCCACCCCACACAAGGCGCCAGCCAAGCACTATCGAGAGTGCTGGGCGCTGTCTGCCCTGAAGGCAGGTGAATCGGCAGCAGCGGCCCTTTCCCAAGAGGTTCTGGGGGCTGGGGAAGCAGAACTTCCCGAGGGGGGTTCCTCATCGCTTGGGAGAAGCTGCCGCGTCACTGCGGAGCAGCTGGTTGCAAGGGGCTGGCGGCTGAGGCCCACCCGTGCTGCCTGTCCCCCTAAATCTCCCCCTGCCCTGCCGTACCCCTGTCCCCTCTCCCTCTATGCTTTAAGCCCCCAGGCCGCCGGGCACCACCAGGTGAGAAAATGGGGTCTGAGGCGGCTCAGGCCGGGGCAGGGGGCAGGAGGGAGGAGGGAGGGCCGGGGGCCAGAGCACGCTGAGGGAAGGTCCCTCAGGCGGCCGGCTTCCCCGTCGTCCAGGCAGAGGAGCTGGCGCCCGACCGCGCCGTCCTTCCAGGCACCAGCTCCCGGAGAAGGAAGAAGGAAGAGGCATCCGTGGCCTGCGGAAGAAACTACGAGGTGAGGGCAAGCGAGAGGAGGAGCGGCACGCTGAAACCGGGGAAAGAGAAAGGGGCTGCGGGCAAAGGGCCCTCCCTGTCACCACGGCTGCTGTGGGACAAGAGCGTCCTGGGCAACTCTGGGAGGGTCTCGAGGACTCTGGGGCAGGTACTTGGCTCAGGGCCGTTCCCTGCGTTTCTAGAGGCTACCGCGGTTCTCGGTGAAGGGGACACAACTGCCGAGCCTTTGCCCTCGAAGGCCGGGGGCCGCAGACGCCCGCTCGCTACCCGCTCCTCCTGCCGAGGGCGGGGGACGGGCACAACCCTGCTTACAGGGCCGTCGGGTCAGAGGGCTCCACGGCTCGTGGCACTCGCCCCGAGTACGGGGCCGGCACGCTGGCAGGTCGCCAGCAGGACAGGCAGCCACCCAGGCCCAGAGAGCGGGCGGGTCACGCGGCTTGGCTCCGTCCTTGGAAAGGAGGGGCCAGCCGGGACTCGCCCTCCGCTCGCGGGCTCAGCGGGGACCGACCCCCTGTTGCTGCACAGAGCCCCTCTTTCCCTCCCGGGAAGTTTAAGCTAAGTACGCTGCAGCGATTTCAACAGGGGCCTAAACAAGAAGCTCCTTCACTCGCTCACTCGCACCGACGCGGACACAGGCAGGCACACGGACACGGACAGGGGGAAAGAAAACTTCCCAGGAGAGAGAGCGAGCTCTGTGCAGCCAATGTCTGGGGAGCCGTCCCCTCCCGCGAGCAAGAGAGCAGAGCCTCGGACCTGACCCCCCGGACGCACGGAGCCCAGAGGGACTCAACGTGCCACGGGGCTTCGCGGGGGACCAAGGGACAAGTGCCGCGACGCGCCCCGACTCCAGGGGGTCACGCTGGCCAGGCCGCCAGCAGGCAGAAGGCCGCCAGGGCCGGGGAAACAGCCCTCCCCTGCCTACAGGGCAGGCTTGGGGGCCAGAGAGCCCCATTTGCCCCTCGGTGCGGGGACGGTGCCGCTCTCTCCTTAAAGGGTCGCCCCTCTCTCCGGGCAGCCAAACCGTCGGGGCAAGGGGGCAAAAGGCCAGAGACCCGAGCCCTGCTTACAGGGAGGTCACCCGGCGCAGCGCCGGCCAGGACACCAAAGGTGCCGGCAACGGTGCCGTGGGGAGGCCCCTTTGCCCTGAGCTCCCGCCTCTCCCCCCAGCCCTCTCTTCAGCCCGCCGCTCCTCCTCTCCCTCGCTCTGGCCTCGCAGCTCCTTCACGATGCCTTGTCTTGCTTCTCGAGGAGCTGGTGCTCGGAAGGAAGGCGCAGCCAGGCGCCAGCTCCCCCACCCGGAGGACAGAGCAGAGGCCCCGGCCCCGCTGCCAGGCCTCCCCCCGCGCCCAAGTTACAGGCCGGCCGGCCTGGCTGCGGCTCACCACCACGGCGCGCTTCAGGAGCTCCGCTTCCCGCCCCGGCCGCAGAGATGGCGCCGCTCACCCCCCTTAGAGGGTTGCCACCTGCCCGGCAGCCTGACCACGGGGTGACGTGGCAAAAGGCCAGCAAAAACCCAAAGACCCGTGCCCTGCTTACAGGGGGGTCACCCGGCACAAAGCCGGTCAGGGCACCAAAGGTCCTGGCAACACGCTGGTGCGACCACAGCCCCGGTGACAGGGAGGTCCCTTTGCCCAGAGCGCCCTTCTCCTGCCTCCTCTTGCTGCCCAGACTTCCTCCGCGCCTTGTCCCACTCCCTCTTGGCCTGCAGCGGTACAGGACGGAGACCTCCACGCCGCTCCGCCGCCTGCTGCAAGGGCAGGAGGATGCCGTCAGGTCCGAGAGCGATGCTGGTCCCCGGCGAGAGCTGGCCACAGCACCACCCGAACCCCGGCCGCCCTCCCACCACCACCACCATCCCCCCTCCTTGCGAAAAAAACTCCCAGATTGGCTTTCCTCACCCAGTCCATGCTCCAGCACTTCCTGCAGGGATGTCTACGACGGGCGCTTTTCTCCTCCGGGCTCCTGGCCGCGTTCAGCAAGGCTTGGACCCTCCACCGCCCCTGAGGCGATGGCCGTCCCTCCTCAGGCAGCTCCAGTCCCCTCTCACCGGTCCTGAGGAAGCTCCGCTCCCCCACCCCCCGCCGTTGACGACACTCCCCCCCCCAGGTGATGACACCACCCCACTTCCCCCCACCAGGCGACGACACTGCTCCCCCCCCCCCCGCCGAGGCGACGACACTGCTCCCCCCCCCCCCCCCGCCGAGGCGACGACACTGCTCCCCCCCCTCCCCCGCGCCGAGGCGACGACACTGCTCCCCCCCCTCCCCCGCCGAGGCGACGACACTGCTCCCCCCCCCCGCCGAGGCGACGACACTGCTCCCCCCCCCCGCCGAGGCGACGACACCGACCCCCTCTCCAAGGCGGCTCCCGTCCCGTCCCCCCCCCCCCGTTCCCAAGTCGATCCGGTACTTCTCCAGGCAGGTTCGACTCCTGCTCGCCCCTTCCCCGGGCAGGTCCCCCTCAGGCGACCGCTCCGCCCCTCACAGCGGCGCTTTGTTCAGAGCGCCCTTCTCTTTCCTCTTGCTTCCCAGACTTCCTCCGCTGCTCCTCCCGCTCGCTCTTGCCTCGCAGGTCCTTCCACACGCAGTGGACATCTCTCCCTTCTCCGCCACCAGCTGCTGCAAGGGCAGTAGTGTGCCGTCAGGTCTGAGAAGGACGCCTGTCCCCGGCGAGAAGTGCCCACAGCACCACCCGAACCCCGGCCGCCCTCCAACCCCCCCTTCCCCCCCGAAAAAAACCTCACAGATCGGCTTTTCTCACCAGAGCCGGTGCTCCAGCACTTCCTGCAGGGACGACCGCGCCGGGCACTCGTCTGCTCCAGGCACCTTGCCGCGCCTGGCGGGTCCAGGACTCTCCTGAGCCCCTCAGACAATGGCGCTCGCCCCCCCACAGGCGACTCGGGTCCACCCCCGCCCGCCCCGAGCCGAGCCGAGCCGATGAGGTCCCCGCCGAGGCGGCGCCGATCGCCGAGCAGCCTTTTCCGGGGGCGCCGCTCCCGCTCCTCTCAGGCGGCCGCGCGGCGCCTCACTGCTGCGCGCGCCGTTCCCGCCCTTCGCCTCAGGCGGCCGCGCGGCGCCTCACTGCTGCGCGCGCCGTTCCCGCCCTTCGCCTCAGGCGGCCGCGCGGCGCCTCACTGCTGCGCGCGCCGTTCCCGCCCTTCGCCTCAGGCGAAAGCTCCGCCCCTCACGTCGGCGCGCGGCGTTCCCGCCCGCCGAAAGCGTCGGGGGCGTGCCGAAAGCGTCGGGGGCGTGCCGAAAGCGTCGGGGGCGTGCCGAAAGCGTCGGGGGCGTGCCGAAAGCGTCGGGGGCGTGCCGAAAGCGCCGGGGGCGTGCCGAAAGCGCCGGGGGCGTGCCGAAAGCGCCGGGGGCGTGCCGAAAGCGCCGGGGGCGTGCCGAAAGCGCCGGGGGCGTGCCGAAAGCGCCGGGGGCGTGCCGAAAGCGCCGGGGGCGTGCCGAAAGCGCCGGGGGCGTGCCGAAAGCGCCGGGGGCGTGCCGAAAGCGCCGGGGGCGTGCCGAAAGCGCCGGGGGCGTGCCGAAAGCGCCGGGGGCGTGCCGAAAGCGCCGGGGGCGTGCCGAAAGCGCCGGGGGCGTGCCGAAAGCGCCGGGGGCGTGCCGAAAGCGCCGGGGGCGTGCCGAAAGCGCCGGGGGCGTGCCGAAAGCGCCGGGGGCGTGCCGAAAGCGCCGGGGGCGTGCCGAAAGCGCCGGGGGCGTGCCGAAAGCGCCGGGGGCGTGCCGAAAGCGCCGGGGGCGTGCCGAAAGCGCCGGGGGCGTGCCGAAAGCGCCGGGGGCGTGCCGAAAGCGCCGGGGGCGTGCCGAAAGCGCCGGGGGCGTGCCGAAAGCGCCGGGGGCGTGCCGAAAGCGCCGGGGGCGTGCCGAAAGCGCCGGGGGCGTGCCGAAAGCGCCGGGGGCGTGCCGAAAGCGCCGGGGGCGTGCCGAAAGCGCCGGGGGCGTGCCGAAAGCGCCGGGGGCGTGCCGAAAGCGCCGGGGGCGTGCCGAAAGCGCCGGGGGCGTGCCGAAAGCGCCGGGGGCGTGCCGAAAGCGCCGGGGGCGTGCCGAAAGCGCCGGGGGCGTGCCGAAAGCGCCGGGGGCGTGCCGAAAGCGCCGGGGGCGTGCCGAAAGCGCCGGGGGCGTGCCGAAAGCGCCGGGGGCGTGCCGAAAGCGCCGGGGGCGTGCCGAAAGCGCCGGGGGCGTGCCGAAAGCGCCGGGGGCGTGCCGAAAGCGCCGGGGGCGTGCCGAAAGCGCCGGGGGCGTGCCGAAAGCGCCGGGGGCGTGCCGAAAGCGCCGGGGGCGTGCCGAAAGCGCCGGGGGCGTGCCGAAAGCCGAGATACAGGAGCAGGGGCGGCCTGAGCTCGGTCACAGCGGAGAGGCGGGATTACCAGGAGGGAGGGAAATGGGCAGGCAGGCACATGGAGCGGCAGACAGGCTCGCAGAGGATAACAATGCCTGGGAACTGGCCAGAGAAAGCTGTGGGCAAAAAGAGACCCCAAAGCCGATCTGAAACAAGAACTGAACAAGGAAAATAACAGCGCTAGGTTACAGGAGAGAAAGGGAGGATGAAACAAAGGAAGGAGAGAGAGCAGGACCAAGCATCTGGAAGAAAGAAAAAGGGAGAGCTAGAAGAAGACACAAGAGGGAGTGGGAGCAGGAACGAACGAGAGCAGAAGTACAGGGAAGAAAAAAACAACAAAAATCATAGCAGCATGGGATAGAGAGGGGGCCAGGGGACAGCCCAAAACGTCCAAGAGGGGCAACAGGGCCCGAGGGTCCGCGACTCACCGCAGGTGTCGCTCTCAGCGCTGCCAGGAAAAATTTGCCAATTCAGACCCTTCTTTCTCCTTCTCTCCTCCTTTCCTTTTCTGGAGGTGCAGTCGCTCAGCTGCCCTCCACCTCAAAGAACACGCGGGTGTCTCTCGGCTCTTACAAAACGCAGCTTCCTGCACGTGTGGCCTCGCTCGCACGCTGCGCGGCCGTACCGCGCTCTGGGTGACGCGCACGGACCCTGATCGCACGCTGGCGGTCCGGCCCGCTGCGGACTGTACAGAGGGCTCCTGCCTCGCCCAGAGAGGCAGGCTCTCTCTTCCTGCAGTGGAAGGCAGCTGCTGCCCACATGCCCTTGATTTTCTTCTTTCCCTTTCTCAGGCCTCTCCAGCTTCAGCTGTGACAGCTCCTGTCCACAGCCAGAAAACGTCCCAGGGGCCTGTCCCTTCTCACCTCTCTGCTGCGAGGAGCACAAGGGCAGGCAGAGAACCCCACACAGTTCTGAAGTGGGTCCAGTCGACAGCATCCCCAGGGAAGGAACAGGCAAGCGCGGCCCCGGTGAGGCCTCTGGGAGAAGGTGAAGCGACTGCCGTTATTACCGTAGATCGCCCCTGGCCGGAGCCCCCCTTCCACTGGGGCTCCTGCGGAGGCGCCAAGGGCCGGCTTGCCGCCATCCCCGCGGGGCTCGGGGGTGACCTGGGGCTACGGGACGGGCTTCAGGGTGAGGTGCGAGACCTGGGGCCAGGACACGGTGCAGGCGAGGCCAGTGCCAGCTCAAGGGGAGCTCTGGCAAGCTGGGGAGGCACCCAGCACCAACCCCCGGGGGACACCCATCTTCTTCCCCTCTGCCTTTGTCCCAGCTCTCGGGTAACTCCCTGGGGCTCCCCCGGCCCGGATCACCTCCAGGAGAGCCGAGGCCTGACACAGCAGGCGGTGTGAAGCTTCCTGCCCCACCGCTGCCGTGTGGCCAGCGGGCAGGAGGGGCCCCCACACCTGCCAAAGGGGCTGGCCGGCCTCACCGGCGGCCTCGGCCCTCGCCCACCCCCAGGAATCACGCCCAGCAAGCCTCACGCTGCGGCAGCAGGAAGGCGGCTCTGGCGGTGCCGCACACCTGTGCGGGGCCGGCGCTGCAGTCCTGCCCTTCGCGCACCGAGCGCCCGCCGGCAGCGTGACGTGGGGCGGCGGCAGCATTTCCTTACCAGGAGGGGGCACCGAGCGTGGCCGCATCCCCCCACGGGCATCAGAGCATCGCACTGACGTTGCTGGCGGGCGGCAGCGTGGGGCACGGGGCCACCTCTGTGTCGCCCACCGACAGCACCGTGTGGCGTTTGCCAGGCAGCGGCGGTTAGCGCAGGCGAGCGCCACCCCCCGCGCGAGCGGCGGCCGAGCGGCACGTCACTGCGCACACGCTCTCGAGGAACGGGCACGACGCTTGGTGGGGAGCAGCTGGAAGCCCCCGGGAATCCACGTGAAAGCGGCAACAAAACTATCCCTCGTGCTGCGCCACAAGGGCCGCGGCGGTAGCGAGGACTGCGCCGCACTACGGGCGCCCACGAGCGGTGCGGCTGCCTGGCAGCCGAGTCTGCAGAACCTACAGCTCCTGGCACGCGCTGGCCAACGCGGCACGGCCGCCTGCACGCCAAGCGCTGTAAGACCCCGCATCCCAGCGTGACCCAGGGAACCAACGCGGCTGGCCAGAAACCCCACACGCCAGGACCACAGCTCCCGCTGGGTTGCGAGAGGCGGTTTTCTCTGCTTTCTGACCCTGCAGCAACACCGTTGCTCACCCCTCCGAACCCCCACCAGTGCACCCAGAAGCCTCACCACCGGCTCGGGGCAGCCCCTGCCACCACCTCCAACACTGCCACCCTGCAGGCACCGCCATCCTCCCCAGGAGCTGCCAGCTGATGGCACGGCTCCACTCACCTTCTCCCTCGGTGCAGCCAGGGCCCAGCAATGCTCAGCGACTGCTCTGCTCCTCCCTTGGTTGACACCGACCCCTCCGACGGCTGCCTTGCTCTTAACAGCAGCACCCGCCCCGCCCCGCCCCTCCACCCGGAGCAAGCCCTTTACAGGGAGGGGCCGCTGCCATCAGCCTCACTGCCCACACCTGGGGCCCCTCCAGCCCCAGCCCACAGCTGGAGGCCATCACCCACCCCCACAGAGCATCATCACCCCTCCCAGCCCCTCACCTGGGGCAAAGGAAGCACAAAAGGCAGCCGGCAGCCAGCAAGTGTTTATTCAGTCACACACAGAACAAGTCCCAGAAGGGAGTGAGTCTGCTCCGGGGCTCAGGGCCCCTAATGCTGCCCCTGCTCCTGGCACACCTTGGCGCTTGTTCCCGGAGCCACGCTCCTCAGTCCAGCCGGGAACAGTCAGTCGGTTCCTGGAGCAACAAGCTGCAGGGCAGAGCTGGAAACTGCCAAACATGAGGAGCAAGATGCAGGACACAAGAAGACAGAAGAAAGGTGGCAGCTAGCTGACTAGTACAGGGGTAGAGAGAAAACAAGAGATGAGCAATGGGGCGGTGAGAGGATGGGGACAGGGAACCCAACGTGGATATGCAGAAAAAAAAGCAGCAGGGAGAGAAGAAAACAGGCAAAAAAAAAGCTGGGATGGGTGGCACAACAGACATGGAGGGGAAAAAAAAAAGGGGGGGGAGCAGGGAGCTAGACCAAGCAAGATGGAAGAAAGACCAAAAAGCTCCAGAGAACAGGGCACAGAGGGAGGAAAAAGCAACAGCGATGGGGAGTCAGGACAGCAAACCATGGGAAGGAACACAAAACAAATCACATCGCTACATGTGACAGGGCAGAGAAGGAAGAATTAGGAAACAGGGACAGAGACACAGAAAAAAAGAGACCTGGAGCCAAAAACTAATCCTGATGCATACAGAAAGAAGGGGGGTGGGGGTGGGGGTGGGGGGGTGTATTCTAAAACAGGGGAAACAGAGACAGAGAGATGGAGAAAAGACAAAAGCAACAGACTACAAGGCATCGAGAGAGGAATTACTGAATAGTAACAGAGCGCCAGCCAGAAACAGGCCACAAAGCAGCAAAGATCACAGGGGGTACGGGGCACAGAGGAAGGAATTCGCAAACCTGGCACAAGGAGCCAGACAGAGAGAGAGCGAGGCAAAAATTAAATGGTGAAAAGAGACAGACCGCAGGGCAGAGGGAGGAATTGATAAACAGGGACAGGGCACCCAGCAGAGCATGATGGAGAACAGGGAAAAAAAAATAGCAGCAAGCTACAGGGAAGAGGGAGGAATTAAAGACCAGTGACTGGAAGACAGACAGCGACACATGGAGAGAGAGAAGACAAAAGAGCGATGGGCAACAAGATGGATAGGGAGGAAATGAAAAACAGCAGAAGGGAGTCAGCCAGAGAGAAAGACACGGAGGAAAAAGGCCAGACAGGCTATGAGGGACGGAGGTAGGAATGAAAAACGGGGGACAGGGAGCAGGAAAGAGAGAGATGGAGATCGCAGGGAATAGCAGCGGGTGCAGGAAGAAGAAAGGGGCATCAATAGGAACAGGGAGCTGGACAGAGAGGGATGGAGAAAGGCAACAAGAGCGGCAGGGTACAGGGCAGAGAAAGGGAAGACCTACAAGACGGGGACAGGGAGATGCTCCAAGCAAGACGGAAGATACGGGTGAGCAAAAAAAGTTGAGCAGCACCAGAAAGAGAGGAGTCTAGGAGAAAGACAGGGAGGGACCAGGCCACACAAGAGGGATGAGAGGGGCCCAAGAGCTCGGGACTTACTGCAGTTCTCCGCGCTGCCGTGAGAATTTGACAGGTCAGACTCCTCCTTCTGTTTGCCTTCTCCCTTCCTCTTCTACAGCTCCAGGTGCCTGGCTGTCCTCCACTTAGGAGAAGATGTAGGTGTCTCACAGCTCTTACGAGATGAGGCCTGCTAGACACAGAACCTCATTCAATCACACACTACGTGCAGGAGTAGGACAGAGGAAAGAGCGAGAAACCGAGAAGTGAGGAGCAGAACGGAAGGATCGAGAGAGAAATGGACTGAGGAGTGATGCAAAAGGTACAGAACAAGCAGTCAGAAGTGCAGACAGAAAAAGAAAAGGGAGCAGCAAGACGAGAGAGAAAGTGAGAGAGGAAGGGGGAGCAAGGCAGAAGAAAAGAAAGAAAAGATCTAGAGAAGAAGAAAAAAAAAATCACAGCATGGGAAAGAGAAGGGCGGGAAGGGACTGGGACATACAAGGGGGGCGACAGGGCCCCGAGGGCCCGGGACTCACCGCGGCTCTCGCTCCCGGCACTGCCGGGAGAACTGGACAGGTCAGATGCTTCTTTCTCCTTCCTTCCTCCTGCCCCTCCTCTTCTTCTGAAACTCCACTCGCCCGGCTGACCTCCCCCTAAAAGAATACGCGGGTGTCTCTCGGCTCTTACAAGACGTGGCTTCCGACACACGCAGCCTCGCTCGCTCGCTCGCTCCGCGGCCGTTCCGCGCCTGGGTCCGGCCCGCTGCGGACTGTGCAGAGGGCTCCTCGCTCACCCGGAGAGGCAGGCGCTCTCCCCCTGCAGGGCGAGGCGGCTGCTGCCCACATGCCCTTGACGTTCTCCTTCCTTCCCTTTCTCCGGCCCCTCCAGCTCCAGCCGCGGCGGCTCCCGCCCCGCTGCCCACGGCCGGGAAGGCTCGGCTCCGCCCGTCCCTTCTGGCCCCCGAGCCGTGAGGAGCGCCAGGCCGGGCAGAGACACCCCACGCCAGCCCGAGCTGGGCGCAGCCGGCGGCATCCCCGGGGCAGGAACGGACACGCGCGGCCCCAGCGCGGCCTCGGGAGGGGGCACGGAGGCGGCAGGGACCCTTATTGCCGCGGCCCGGCCCGGCCGCAGCCCCAACACTCACCTCCGCCGCGCACGCGCACTCCCGGGAGACGCCGCGGCCGCGCATGCGCACCCCCGGGCCGGGGGGCACACCGCGTCTCGGGGAGCCGCGGGCAGCCCGCGGGAAACCGCCACAAAACCGCGTCTCGGGCCGCGCCGCGGGGCCGCGCCGGTACCGAGGGCTGTGCCGTGCCGCGCGCGCCCGCCAGCGCCGCGGCTGCGGGGAACCGAGAGCGCAGAAACTGCAGCTCCCGGCGTGCCCCGGGGAGCCAACATGGCCGACCGGAAGCCCCCTGCACGTGACTACGGCTCCCGCCGCGCCGCCCGCGCACCCGGAAGCCCGGCCGAGCGCAGCCCCGCGCGGCTCCGGGCAGCGCCGCCGCCGCCCGGCCCCGACGCGGAGCGGCCTCCGCCCCCGGTCCCGCCGCACCTTTCCCCGCAGCCGCCCGGCCGCGCGGCCCCGCTCCTGCCTCGGCTCGCACCGGCTCCTCCTCCAGCACCGGCCCCGGACAGGGAGGGGGCGCTGCCTGCAGCCTCCCTGCCCGCCCCTGCGGCTCCTCCGGCCCGGCCCACGCTCCCCCCCCCCGGTAACTATAGCGACCAGCACCGTTAATAAACGCCGGAGGTGCCCGTCGCTCCTCCGAGCTCGCGCTCTACGGGCCGCCGGTCCTCCGGTCGCGGGGCCGCCGCCGCGCACGCGCACTCCGGGGGCCGCCGCCGCGCACGCGCACGCCGCAGGTCGCCTCTCCCCGCCGGGGGAACCTTCCCCGGCCAGCGGGAGCAGCCGCTGGACGAGACCGCTCCGGTGCGCGGGCCGACGGGACCGACGCTGCCAAATCTTATAACCCCCCGGAGAGGGAGGAGCTCCGGCACGGCCGCAGCGCAGGGCAGCGCAGTCTCGCCTTGTGACCCAGAACTCAGCGGGGTGACCGAAGTGTCGGTCAGAGCAGCCTCAGGGCTCTTTGGACGGGTGGAAGGGGGAGGAAAGCCTGTGACAACGCGACACGGGAGCGCAGAGTTGTTTTAAGGACGAAACAGCGTAACTTCGGTCCCTGGGAGACCAGTACAGTAACTATTAAAAGCACACGTATTGTTAGATATTTTTCCTAAACTCACATTTATCCAATTTAGTTTTTCAAATCCTGGTGATAGCAGAAATAGTTTTTTAAAAAAACCCAGATAAATCCAGGAACATTTCTGCCCGCGTTCAGCCGCTCTTCTGGAGCGTACGCTAGGAGCTGGAGAACCCGAGCAAGCTGTCTGATTATATTTACGGCAGCTCTGGCCCCGACAGCTCCCCCGTCCGTCCCCTTGCCAGGAACTAGCGCCGCGGCGGCTACAGCTCAGCCCAAAGCCAAACCGACACCGACCTCGGCTCTGGAAAGCGCCACCTCATCTCCCCCCGTTTTGCTGATTAGGGATATCAATTCAACTCAGACACCGGAGTGAAAGGAGCAGGCGTATTTTATTAGAAATAACTAAATAACAGAAGAATATGGAAAACACGCAGTCAGGAAAGACGGAATAGTGCACTCACACAGATAGGAAAATACAGGGTAACGCATCAAATCCTGACTGCCTGAGAGAGAGGGAACAGCGATTAAAAAAGATCCCTCAGCACCTGCACCCGTTGCCACCACCCAGACCCGCAGGCAGCCCCGGTTACAGCGAGGGTTTGCAGAGCCTTTCCCGGCAAGTGGGAAACCCTACGCGGTGCGTCCACCCGTAGGTGAGGCCTCCAAAGTCGCTGTGAGCAGGTCCACCCTTCTATACCCCAAAATCGGCAAGCCAGAAGAGCTGGCACCTTGGTTTGGAGCGGAAATATCTGGTTTCAATCTCACATTAGATTCCCCCGGAGCCTGGCCAGGGCTCAGGGGAGAAGCTAAGGGAGCTCCTCTGCTTACCCAGGCAGACTAGGTGCAAGGGCTCACGTCAGGCCACAGGGCCAGACTACGGTCTCCACGACCCGGTTATTTTATCCCCACACAAAGAAAGATAAATGTACATTCAAGAGAGCTACGTCTTCCACACCTCTTTCACTAACGATGACATACTGAGTGAGCAGCTTCGGCTCAGGGCCTGTTGTTCAGGCTTCAATACTTCCACTTTTTACATCGGAATAGGTGGTTGGTTATCACTTAGTAAAATACCTGTTAGCACAATGGTTAACAGTTACAAAATACACAGGACTCGTCTACAAGTCAACTCTGGCTTGGCCCTATTGTCCAAGCCTTAGCGCTTCACCCCGAGAGTCCCCTTGCAAGCAGCCAGGACCAACACACGCCGCAAACATTCCAGCGGCTGCCAAAGGTTCAAATCCCACGCGCAGCGCCACGTGGCAGGCAGCGGTTAAAGCCGAGTTGGGCAGAAAAGGAGCTAAATGGGGAACACGCAGTTGGAGAAAGCATCTGACTGAGCACCCCCGGCACTGAACAGATGGGGAAAGGGTGGGCACAAACGCCCTTTTGGGGCAGGGAAGAGGAACGTGCTCCTCCAGAGGCTGAGATCCAGCCGCTTCCTTCCCCGTACAGGTGCGGAAAGAGAAGCACTCAGAGCAGGGGAATCCACCTCCAAAACCCTGCTCCCGACTGCTCTTCCCCCGGCATCCCACGCAGCCTCAAAGGGCGCTGCGGGTGGCTGCAGAGCCCTCCCGCTCCCCACGGCTGGTGCAGCCACATCCAAGTACAGAAAGGAGTTTTGAGAAAACTTCAGGAAGTTGGGTCATCGTCAGGTGGAATGGGAGCAGGTTCTAAAACTGGAGAACTACCAAGAGCCGAGTACTTGCTCACGAGGCAAAGAAAACATCCCCAAAGGGGCAGGGACGCTTGAGGCGACCACAGCCCAGGTGACAGGGAGATCCCCTGCCCAGGAGGGCTTTCTCTCGCCTCTTTGGCGGACCGCTGCCGCTACTCCTCCCGCTCGCTCTTGCCTCGCAGGTCCTTCTGCACGCGGTGGATGTCTCTCCCTTCTTCTCCACGACCAACTGCTGCAAGAGCAGGAGAATGCCATCAGGTCTGAGAGCGACGACGGTCCTGGGTGAGAGCTGGCCACAGCACCACCTGAACACCGGCCGCCCTCACACAGCCCTATACCCCCGCCCCCCCGAAAAAACCTCACAGATCGGCTTTTCTTACCCAATCGGTGCTCCGGTGCTGCCACACGTGGAGTCGCAGCGGGCGCTGGAGCTGGGCTCGGAGTCGGGCACTCTGGGCAAACGGAGCTGGGCATGCAGAGCGGCGGCCACCGAGGCTGCGCCCCTGCTTACAGGGGGCTCGAGCCGCTGCCGGGACTGCGAAGTGCCCGGGACTGCAGGGCACGGGCCAGGCCCCGACTTACAGGGCAGCCCCGGTCCCAAAGGCCCACGAGGCCCCTCCTCTCCGCTACAGGGGCGCCCTGACCCGCACCCCGCTAACAGGGCCGCCACCCCACAAAAGGCGCCAGCCAAGCACTATCGAGAGTGCTGGGCGCTGTCTGCCCTGAAGGCAGGTGAATCGGCAGCAGCGGCCCTTTCCCAAGAGGTTCTGGGGGCTGGGGAAGCAGAACTTCCCAAGGGGGGTTCCTCATCGCTTGGGAGAAGCTGTCGCGTCACTGCGGAGCAGCTGGTTGCAAGGGGCTGGCGGCTGAGGCCCACCCGTGCTGCCTGTCCCCCTAAATCTCCCCCTGCCCTGCCGTACCCCTGTCCCCTCTCCCTCTATGCTTTAAGCCCCCAGGCCGCCAGGCACCACCAGGTGAGAAAATGGGGCCTGAGGCGGCTCAGGCCGGGGCAGGGGGCAGGAGGGAGGAGGGAGGGCCGGGGGCCAGAGCACGCTGAGGGAAGGTCCCTCAGGCGGCCGGCTTCCCCGTCGTCCAGGCAGAGGAGCTGGCGCCCGACCGCGCCGTCCTTCCAGGCACCAGCTCCCGGAGAAGGAAGAAGGAAGAGGCATCCGTGGCCTGCGGAAGAAACTACGAGGCGAGGGCAAGCGAGAGGAGGAGCGGCACGCTGAAACCGGGGAAAGAGAAAGGGGCTGCGGGCAAAGGGCCCTCCCTGTCACCACGGCTGCTGTGGGACAAGAGCATCCTGGGCGCTTTTGGGAGGGTCTCGAGGACTCTGGGGCAGGTACTTGGCTCAGGGCCGTTCCCTGCGTTTCTAGAGGCTACCGCGGTTCTCGGTGAAGGGGACACAACTGCCGAGCCTTTGCCCTCGAAGGCCGGGGGCCGCAGACGCCCGCTCGCTACCCGCTCCTCCTGCCGAGGGCGGGGGACGGGCACAACCCTGCTTACAGGGCCGTCGGGTCAGAGGGCTCCACGGCTCGTGGCACTCGCCCCGAGTACGGGGCCGGCACGCTGGCAGGTCGCCAGCAGGACAGGCAGCCACCCAGGCCCAGAGAGCGGGCGGGTCACGCGTCGGCCGTGCTACGACCGCGCGGCTTGGCTCCGTCCTTGGAAAGGAGGGGCCAGCCGGGACTCGCCCTCCGCTCGCGGGCTCAGCGGGGACCGACCCCCTGTTGCTGCACAGAGCCCCTCTTTCCCTCCCGGGAAGTTTAAGCTAAGTACGCTGCAGCGATTTCAACAGGGGCCTAAACAAGAAGCTCCTTCACTCGCTCACTCGCACCGACGCGGACACAGGCAGGCACACGGACACGGACAGGGGGAAAGAAAACTTCCCAGGAGAGAGAGCGAGCTCTGTGCAGCCAATGTCTGGGGAGCCGTCCCCTCCCGCGAGCAAGAGAGCAGAGCCTCGGACCTGTCCCCCCGGACGCACGGAGCCCAGAGGGACTCAACGTGCCACGGGCCTTCGCGGGGGACCAAGGGACAAGTGCCGCGACGCGCCCCGACTCCAGGGGGTCACGCTGGCCAGGCCGCCAGCAGGCAGAAAGCCGCCAGGGCCGGGGAAACAGCCCTCCCCTGCCTACAGGGCGGGCTTGGGGGCCAGAGAGCACCATTTGCCCCTCGGTGCGGGGACGGTGCCGCTCTCTCCTTAAAGGGTCGCCCCTCTCTCCGGGCAGCCAAACCGTCGGGGCAAGGGGGCAAAAGGCCAGAGACCCGAGCCCTGCTTACAGGGAGGTCACCCGGCGCAGCGCCGGCCAGGACACCAAAGGTGCCGGCAACGGTGCCGTGGGGAGGCCCCTTTGCCCTGAGCTCCCGCCTCTCCCCCCAGCCCTCTCTTCAGCCCGCCGCTCCTCCTCTCCCTCGCTCTGGCCTCGCAGCTCCTTCACGATGCCTTGTCTTGCTTCTCGAGGAGCTGGTGCTCGGAAGGAAGGCGCAGCCAGGCGCCAGCTCCCCCACCCGGAGGACAGAGCAGAGGCCCCGGCCCCGCTGCCAGGCCCCCCCCCGCGCCCAAGTTACAGGCCGGCCGGCCTGGCTGCGGCTCACCACCACGGCGCGCTTCAGGAGCTCCGCTTCCCGCCCCGGCCGCAGAGACGGCGCCGCTCACCCCCATTAGAGGGTTGCCACCTGCCCGGCAGCCTGACCACGGGGTGACGTGGCAAAAGGCCGGCAAAAACCCAAAGACCCGAGCCCTGCTTACAGGGGGGTCACCCGGCACAAAGCCGGCCAGGGCACCGAAGGTCCTGGCGACACGCTGGTGCGACCACAGCCCCGGTGACGGGGAGGTCCCTTTGCCCAGAGCGCCCTTCTCCTGCCTCCTCTTGCTGCCCAGACTTCCTCCGCTCTTGGCCTGCAGCGGTACAGGACGGAGACCTCCACGCCGCTCCGCCGCCTGCTGCAAGGGCAGGAGGATGCCGTCAGGTCCGAGAGCGATGCTGGTCCCCGGCGAGAGCTGGCCACAGCACCACCCGAACCCCGGCCGCCCTCCCACCACCCACCCCGCGAAAAAACCTCGCAGATCGGCTTTCCTCACCCAGTCGGTGCTCCAGTGCTTCGTGCAGGGACCGTGACAGGCTCTCGTCTGCAATGGGCTCCTGGCAGCGTCTGGCGGCTCCTGGCAGCGTCCGTCAGGGCCTGGACCCTCCTCAGCCCCTGAGGTGATGGCGGTCCCTCCTCATGCAGCTCCAGTCCCCCCCCATGCGCCCTGACGCAGGTCTGCTGCCCCTCCTAGGCGACGGCACTGGCCCCCCACCCTGCAGCAGCTTTGATCCCCTGCCAAGGTGGCTCCAATCCCTCGGCCCCGAGTCGATCCATTTCTTGCTGAGGCAGCGCCGACTTGCGCTCCCCTTTCCCTCAGACGGCCGCTCCGCCCCTCACAGCGGCGCTTTGCCCAGAGCGCGCTTCTCTTTCTTCCGCTTGCTGCCCAGACTTCCTTCGCTGCTCCTCCTGCTAACCCTTGCCTTGCACGGCCTTCCGCACGCGGTGGATGTCTCTCCCTTCTCCACCACCAAGTGCTGCAAGAGCAGGAGGGTGCCGTCAGGCCTGAGAGGGACGACGGTCCCCGGCGAGAGCCTGACACGGCACCACCCGAACCCTGGCCGCCCTCCCACACCACTATTCCTCTATACCCCCCCCCCCAAAAAAAAACCTCACAGATCGGCTTTTCTTACCCAATCGGTACTCCGGTGCTGCCACACGTGGAGTCGCGGCTGGCGCTGGAGCTGGGCTCGGAATCGGGCACTCTGGGCAAATGGAGCTGGGCATGCAAAACGGCGGCCACAGAGGCTGCGCCCCTGCTTACAGGGGGCTCGAGCCGCTGCCGGGACTGCGAAGTGCCCGGGACTGCAGGGCACGGGCCAGGCCCCGACTTACAGGGCAGCCCCGGTCCCAAAGGCCCACGAGGCCCCTCCTCTCCGCTACAGGGGCGCCCTGACCCGCACCCCGCTAACAGGGCCGCCACCCCACACAAGGCGCCAGCCAAGCACTATCGAGAGTGCTGGGCGCTGTCTGCCCTGAAGGCAGGTGAATCGGCAGCAGCGGCCCTTTCCCAAGAGGTTCTGGGGGCTGGGGAAGCAGAACTTCCCGAGGGGGGTTCCTCATCGCTTGGGAGAAGCTGCCGCGTCACTGCGGAGCAGCTGGTTGCAAGGGGCTGGCGGCTGAGGCCCACCCGTGCTGCCTGTCCCCCTAAATCTCCCCCTGCCCTGCCGTACCCCTGTCCCCTCTCCCTCTATGCTTTAAGCCCCCAGGCCGCCGGGCACCACCAGGTGAGAAAATGGGGTCTGAGGCGGCTCAGGCCGGGGCAGGGGGCAGGAGGGAGGAGGGAGGGCCGGGGGCCAGAGCACGCTGAGGGAAGGTCCCTCAGGCGGCCGGCTTCCCCGTCGTCCAGGCAGAGGAGCTGGCGCCCGACCGCGCCGTCCTTCCAGGCACCAGCTCCCGGAGAAGGAAGAAGGAAGAGGCATCCGTGGCCTGCGGAAGAAACTACGAGGCGAGGGCAAGCGAGAGGAGGAGCGGCACGCTGAAACCGGGGAAAGAGAAAGGGGCTGCGGGCAAAGGGCCCTCCCTGTCACCACGGCTGCTGTGGGACAAGAGCGTCCTGGGCAACTCTGGGAGGGTCTCGAGGACTCTGGGGCAGGTACTTGGCTCAGGGCCGTTCCCTGCGTTTCTAGAGGCTACCGCGGTTCTCGGTGAAGGGGACACAACTGCCGAGCCTTTGCCCTCGAAGGCCGGGGGCCGCAGACGCCCGCTCGCTACCCGCTCCTCCTGCCGAGGGCGGGGGACGGGCACAACCCTGCTTACAGGGCCGTCGGGTCAGAGGGCTCCACGGCTCGTGGCACTCGCCCCGAGTACGGGGCCGGCACGCTGGCAGGTCGCCAGCAGGACAGGCAGCCACCCAGGCCCAGAGAGCGGGCGGGTCACGCGGCTTGGCTCCGTCCTTGGAAAGGAGGGGCCAGCCGGGACTCGCCCTCCGCTCGCGGGCTCAGCGGGGACCGACCCCCTGTTGCTGCACAGAGCCCCTCTTTCCCTCCCGGGAAGTTTAAGCTAAGTACGCTGCAGCGATTTCAACAGGGGCCTAAACAAGAAGCTCCTTCACTCGCTCACTCGCACCGACGCGGACACAGGCAGGCACACGGACACGGACAGGGGGAAAGAAAACTTCCCAGGAGAGAGAGCGAGCTCTGTGCAGCCAATGTCTGGGGAGCCGTCCCCTCCCGCGAGCAAGAGAGCAGAGCCTCGGACCTGACCCCCCGGACGCACGGAGCCCAGAGGGACTCAACGTGCCACGGGGCTTCGCGGGGGACCAAGGGACAAGTGCCGCGACGCGCCCCGACTCCAGGGGGTCACGCTGGCCAGGCCGCCAGCAGGCAGAAGGCCGCCAGGGCCGGGGAAACAGCCCTCCCCTGCCTACAGGGCAGGCTTGGGGGCCAGAGAGCCCCATTTGCCCCTCGGTGCGGGGACGGTGCCGCTCTCTCCTTAAAGGGTCGCCCCTCTCTCCGGGCAGCCAAACCGTCGGGGCAAGGGGGCAAAAGGCCAGAGACCCGAGCCCTGCTTACAGGGAGGTCACCCGGCGCAGCGCCGGCCAGGACACCAAAGGTGCCGGCAACGGTGCCGTGGGGAGGCCCCTCTGCCCTGAGCTCCCGCCTCTCCCCCCAGCCCTCTCTTCAGCCCGCCGCTCCTCCTCTCCCTCGCTCTGGCCTCGCAGCTCCTTCACGATGCCTTGTCTTGCTTCTCGAGGAGCTGGTGCTCGGAAGGAAGGCGCAGCCAGGCGCCAGCTCCCCCACCCGGAGGACAGAGCAGAGGCCCCGGCCCCGCTGCCAGGCCTCCCCCCGCGCCCAAGTTACAGGCCGGCCGGCCTGGCTGCGGCTCACCACCACGGCGCGCTTCAGGAGCTCCGCTTCCCGCCCCGGCCGCAGAGATGGCGCCGCTCACCCCCCTTAGAGGGTTGCCACCTGCCCGGCAGCCTGACCACGGGGTGACGTGGCAAAAGGCCGGCAAAAACCCAAAGACCCGTGCCCTGCTTACAGGGGGGTCACCCGGCACAAAGCCGGTCAGGGCACCAAAGGTCCTGGCAACACGCTGGTGCAACCACAGCCCCGGTGACAGGGAGGTCCCTTTGCCCAGAGCGCCCTTCTCCTTCCTCCTCTTGCTGCCCAGACTTCCTCCGCGCCTTGTCCCACTCCCTCTTGGCCTGCAGCGGTACAGGACGGAGACCTCCACGCCGCTCCGCCGCCTGCTGCAAGGGCAGGAGGATGCCGTCAGGTCCGAGAGCGATGCTGGTCCCCGGCGAGAGCTGGCCACAGCACCACCCGAACCCCGGCCGCCCTCCCACCACCACCACCATCCCCCCTCCTTGCGAAAAAAACTCCCAGATTGGCTTTCCTCACCCAGTCCATGCTCCAGCACTTCCTGCAGGGATGTCTACGACGGGCGCTTTTCTCCTCCGGGCTCCTGGCCGCGTTCAGCAAGGCTTGGACCCTCCACCGCCCCTGAGGCGATGGCCGTCCCTCCTCAGGCAGCTCCAGTCCCCTCTCACCGGTCCTGAGGAAGCTCCGCTCCCCCACCCCCCGCCGTTGACGACACTCCCCCCCCCAGGTGATGACACCACCCCACTTCCCCCCACCAGGCGACGACACTGCTCCCCCCCCCCCCCCAGACAGAGAGGCGACGACACTGCTCCCCCCCCTCCCCCGCGCCGAGGCGACGACACTGCTCCCCCCCCTCCCCCGCCGAGGCGACGACACTGCTCCCCCCCCTCCCCCGCGCCGAGGCGACGACACTGCTCCCCCCCCTCCCCCGCCGAGGCGACGACACTGCTCCCCCCCCCTCCCCCGCGCCGAGGCGACGACACTGCTCCCCCCCCCCCCCCCCCGCCGAGGCGACGACACTGCTCCCCCCCCCCCCCCCGCCGAGGCGACGACACTGCTCCCCCCCCTCCCCCGCCGAGGCGACGACACTGCTCCCCCCCCTCCCCCGCCGAGGCGACGACACTGCTCCCCCCCCTCCCCCGCGCCGAGGCGACGACACTGCTCCCCCCCCTCCCCCGCCGAGGCGACGACACTGCTCCCCCCCCCCGCCGAGGCGACGACACTGCTCCCCCCCCCCGCCGAGGCGACGACACCGACCCCCTCTCCAAGGCGGCTCCCGTCCCGTCCCCCCCCCCCCGTTCCCAAGTCGATCCGGTACTTCTCCAGGCAGGTTCGACTCCTGCTCGCCCCTTCCCCGGGCAGGTCCCCCTCAGGCGACCGCTCCGCCCCTCACAGCGGCGCTTTGTTCAGAGCGCCCTTCTCTTTCCTCTTGCTTCCCAGACTTCCTCCGCTGCTCCTCCCGCTCGCTCTTGCCTCGCAGGTCCTTCCACACGCAGTGGACATCTCTCCCTTCTCCGCCACCAGCTGCTGCAAGGGCAGTAGTGTGCCGTCAGGTCTGAGAAGGACGCCTGTCCCCGGCGAGAAGTGCCCACAGCACCACCCGAACCCCGGCCGCCCTCCAACCCCCCCTTCCCCCCCGAAAAAAACCTCACAGATCGGCTTTTCTCACCAGAGCCGGTGCTCCAGCACTTCCTGCAGGGACGACCGCGCCGGGCACTCGTCTGCTCCAGGCACCTTGCCGCGCCTGGCGGGTCCAGGACTCTCCTGAGCCCCTCAGACAATGGCGCTCGCCCCCAACAGGCGACTCGGGTCCACCCCCGCCCGCCCCGAGCCGAGCCGAGCCGATGAGGTCCCCGCCGAGGCGGCGCCGATCGCCGAGCAGCCTTTTCCGGGGGCGCCGCTCCCGCTCCTCTCAGGCGGCCGCGCGGCGCCTCACTGCTGCGCGCGCCGTTCCCGCCCTTCGCCTGAGGCGAAAGCTCCGCCCCTCACGTCGGCGCGCGGCGTTCCCGCCCGCCGAAAGCGTCGGGGGCGTGCCGAAAGCGTCGGGGGCGTGCCGAAAGCGTCGGGGGCGTGCCGAAAGCGTCGGGGGCGTGCCGAAAGCGTCGGGGGCGTGCCGAAAGCGTCGGGGGCGTGCCGAAAGCGTCGGGGGCGTGCCGAAAGCGTCGGGGGCGTGCCGAAAGCGTCGGGGGCGTGCCGAAAGCGTCGGGGGCGTGCCGAAAGCGTCGGGGGCGTGCCGAAAGCGTCGGGGGCGTGCCGAAAGCGTCGGGGGCGTGCCGAAAGCGTCGGGGGCGTGCCGAAAGCGTCGGGGGCGTGCCGAAAGCGTCGGGGGCGTGCCGAAAGCGTCGGGGGCGTGCCGAAAGCGTCGGGGGCGTGCCGAAAGCGTCGGGGGCGTGCCGAAAGCGTCGGGGGCGTGCCGAAAGCGTCGGGGGCGTGCCGAAAGCGTCGGGGGCGTGCCGAAAGCGTCGGGGGCGTGCCGAAAGCGTCGGGGGCGTGCCGAAAGCGTCGGGGGCGTGCCGAAAGCGTCGGGGGCGTGCCGAAAGCGTCGGGGGCGTGCCGAAAGCGTCGGGGGCGTGCCGAAAGCGTCGGGGGCGTGCCGAAAGCGTCGGGGGCGTGCCGAAAGCGCCGGGGGCGTGCCGAAAGCGCCGGGGGCGTGCCGAAAGCGCCGGGGGCGTGCCGAAAGCGCCGGGGGCGTGCCGAAAGCGCCGGGGGCGTGCCGAAAGCGCCGGGGGCGTGCCGAAAGCGCCGGGGGCGTGCCGAAAGCGCCGGGGGCGTGCCGAAAGCGCCGGGGGCGTGCCGAAAGCGCCGGGGGCGTGCCGAAAGCGCCGGGGGCGTGCCGAAAGCGCCGGGGGCGTGCCGAAAGCGCCGGGGGCGTGCCGAAAGCGCCGGGGGCGTGCCGAAAGCGCCGGGGGCGTGCCGAAAGCGCCGGGGGCGTGCCGAAAGCGCCGGGGGCGTGCCGAAAGCGCCGGGGGCGTGCCGAAAGCGCCGGGGGCGTGCCGAAAGCGCCGGGGGCGTGCCGAAAGCGCCGGGGGCGTGCCGAAAGCGCCGGGGGCGTGCCGAAAGCGACGGGGGCGTGCCGAAAGCGCCGGGGGCGTGCCGAAAGCGCCGGGGGCGTGCCGAAAGCGACGGGGGCGTGCCGAAAGCGACGGGGGCGTGCCGAAAGCGACGGGGGCGTGCCGAAAGCGACGGGGGCGTGCCGAAAGCGACGGGGGCGTGCCGAAAGCGACGGGGGCGTGCCGAAAGCGACGGGGGCGTGCCGAAAGCGACGGGGGCGTGCCGAAAGCGACGGGGGCGTGCCGAAAGCGACGGGGGCGTGCCGAAAGCGACGGGGGCGTGCCGAAAGCGACGGGGGCGTGCCGAAAGCGACGGGGGCGTGCCGAAAGCGACGGGGGCGTGCCGAAAGCGACGGGGGCGTGCCGAAAGCGACGGGGGCGTGCCGAAAGCGACGGGGGCGTGCCGAAAGCGACGGGGGCGTGCCGAAAGCGACGGGGGCGTGCCGAAAGCGACGGGGGCGTGCCGAAAGCGACGGGGGCGTGCCGAAAGCGACGGGGGCGTGCCGAAAGCGACGGGGGCGTGCCGAAAGCGACGGGGGCGTGCCGAAAGCGACGGGGGCGTGCCGAAAGCGACGGGGGCGTGCCGAAAGCGACGGGGGCGTGCCGAAAGCCGAGATACAGGAGCAGGGGCGGCCTGAGCTCGGGCACAGCGTAGAGGCGGGATTACCAGGAGGGAGGGAAATGGGCAGGCAGGCACATGGAGCGGCAGACAGGCTCGCAGAGGATAACAATGCCTGGGAACTGGCCAGAGAAAGCTGTGGGCAAAAAGAGACCCCAAAGCCGATCTGAAACAAGAACTGAACAAGGAAAATAACAGCGCTAGGTTACAGGAGAGAAAGGGAGGATGAAACAAAGGAAGGAGAGAGAGCAGGACCAAGCATCTGGAAGAAAGAAAAAGGGAGAGCTAGAAGAAGACACAAGAGGGAGTGGGAGCAGGAACGAACGAGAGCAGAAGTACAGGGAAGAAAAAAACAACAAAAATCATAGCAGCATGGGATAGAGAGGGGGCCAGGGGACAGCCCAAAACGTCCAAGAGGGACAACAGGGCCCGAGGGTCCGCGACTCACCGCAGGTGTCGCTCTCAGCGCTGCCAGGAAAAATTTGCCAATTCAGACCCTTCTTTCTCCTTCTCTCCTCCTTTCCTTTTCTGGAGGTGCAGTCGCTCAGCTGCCCTCCACCTCAAAGAACACGCGGGTGTCTCTCGGCTCTTACAAAACGCAGCTTCCTGCACGTGTGGCCTCGCTCGCGCGCTGCGCGGCCGTACCGCGCTCTGGGTGACGCGCACGGACCCTGATCGCACGCTGGCGGTCCGGCCCGCTGCGGACTGTACAGAGGGCTCCTGCCTCGCCCAGAGAGGCAGGCTCTCTCTTCCTGCAGTGGAAGGCAGCTGCTGCCCACATGCCCTTGATTTTCTTCTTTCCCTTTCTCAGGCCTCTCCAGCTTCAGCTGTGACAGCTCCTGTCCACAGCCAGAAAACGTCCCAGGGGCCTGTCCCTTCTCACCTCTCTGCTGCGAGGAGCACAAGGGCAGGCAGAGAACCCCACACAGTTCTGAAGTGGGTCCAGTCGACAGCATCCCCAGGGAAGGAACAGGCAAGCGCGGCCCCGGTGAGGCCTCTGGGAGAAGGTGAAGCGACTGCCGTTATTACCGTAGATCGCCCCTGGCCGGAGCCCCCCTTCCACAGGGGCTCCTGCGGAGGCGCCAAGGGCCGGCTTGCCGCCATCCCCGCGGGGCTCGGGGGTGACCTGGGGCTACGGGACGGGCTTCAGGGTGAGGTGCGAGACCTGGGGCCAGGACACGGTGCGGGCGAGGCCAGTGCCAGCTCAAGGGGAGCTCTGGCAAGCTGGGGAGGCACCCAGCACCAACCCCCGGGGGACACCCATCTTCTTCCCCTCTGCCTTTGTCCCAGCTCTCGGGTAACTCCCTGGGGCTCCCCCGGCCCGGATCACCTCCAGGAGAGCCGAGGCCTGACACAGCAGGCGGTGTGAAGCTTCCTGCCCCACCGCTGCCGTGTGGCCAGCGGGCAGGAGGGGCCCCCACACCTGCCAAAGGGGCTGGCCGGCCTCACCGGCGGCCTCGGCCCTCGCCCAACCCCAGGAATCACGCCCAGCAAGCCTCACGCTGCGGCAGCAGGAAGGCGGCTCTGGCGGTGCCGCACACCTGTGCGGGGCCGGCGCTGCAGTCCTGCCCTTCGCGCACCGAGCGCCCGCCGGCAGCGTGACGTGGGGCGGCGGCGGCATTTCCTTACCAGGAGGGGGCACGGAGCGTGGCCGCACCCCCCCACGGGCATCGGAGCATCGCACTGACGTTGCTGGCGGGCGGCAGCGTGGGGCACGGGGCCACCTCTGTGTCGCCCACCGACAGCACCGTGTGGCGTTTGCCAGGCAGCGGCGGTTAGCGCAGGCGAGCGCCACCCCCCGCGCGAGCGGCGGCCGAGCGGCACGTCACTGCGCACACGCTCTCGAGGAACGGGCACGACGCTTGGTGGGGAGCAGCTGGAAGCCCCCGGGAATCCACGTGAAAGCGGCAACAAAACTATCCCTCGTGCTGCGCCACAAGGGCCGCGGCGGTAGCGAGGACTGCGCCGCGCTACGGGCGCCCACGAGCGGTGCGGCTGCCTGGCAGCCGAGTCTGCAGAACCTACAGCTCCTGGCACGCGCTGGCCAACGCGGCACGGCCGCCTGCACGCCAAGCGCTGTAAGACCCCGCATCCCAGCGTGACCCAGGGAACCAACGCGGCTGGCCAGAAACCCCACACGCCAGGACCACAGCTCCCGCTGGGTTGCGAGAGGCGGTTTTCTCTGCTTTCTGACCCTGCAGCAACACCGTTGCTCACCCCTCCGAACCCCCACCAGTGCACCCAGAAGCCTCACCACCGGCTCGGGGCAGCCCCTGCCACCACCTCCAACACTGCCACCCTGCAGGCACCGCCATCCTCCCCAGGAGCTGCCAGCTGATGGCACGGCTCCACTCACCTTCTCCCTCGGTGCAGCCAGGGCCCAGCAATGCTCAGCGACTGCTCTGCTCCTCCCTTGGTTGACACCGACCCCTCCGACGGCTGCCTTGCTCTTAACAGCAGCACCCGCCCCGCCCCGCCCCTCCACCCGGAGCAAGCCCTTTACAGGGAGGGGCCGCTGCCATCAGCCTCACTGCCCACACCTGGGGCCCCTCCAGCCCCAGCCCACAGCTGGAGGCCATCACCCACCCCCACAGAGCATCATCACCCCTCCCAGCCCCTCACCTGGGGCAAAGGAAGCACAAAAGGCAGCCGGCAGCCAGCAAGTGTTTATTCAGTCACACACAGAACAAGTCCCAGAAGGGAGTGAGTCTGCTCCGGGGCTCAGGGCCCCTAATGCTGCCCCTGCTCCTGGCACACCTTGGCGCTTGTTCCCGGAGCCACGCTCCTCAGTCCAGCCGGGAACAGTCAGTCGGTTCCTGGAGCAACAAGCTGCAGGGCAGAGCTGGAAACTGCCAAACATGAGGAGCAAGATGCAGGACACAAGAAGACAGAAGAAAGGTGGCAGCTAGCTGACTAGTACAGGGGTAGAGAGAAAACAAGAGATGAGCAATGGGGCGGTGAGAGGATGGGGACAGGGAACCCAACGTGGATATGCAGAAAAAAAAGCAGCAGGGAGAGAAGAAAACAGGCAAAAAAAAAGCTGGGATGGGTGGCACAACAGACATGGAGGGGAAAAAAAAAAGGGGGGGGAGCAGGGAGCTAGACCAAGCAAGATGGAAGAAAGACCAAAAAGCTCCAAAGAACAGGGCACAGAGGGAGGAAAAAGCAACAGCGATGGGGAGTCAGGACAGCAAACCATGGGAAGGAACACAAAACAAATCACATCGCTACATGTGACAGGGCAGAGAAGGAAGAATTAGGAAACAGGGACAGAGACACAGAAAAAAAGAGACCTGGAGCCAAAAACTAATCCTGATGCATACAGAAAGAAGGGGGGTGGGGGTGGGGGGGTGTATTCTAAAACAGGGGAAACAGAGACAGAGAGATGGAGAAAAGACAAAAGCAACAGACTACAAGGCATCGAGAGAGGAATTACTGAATAGTAACAGAGCGCCAGCCAGAAACAGGCCACAAAGCAGCAAAGATCACAGGGGTACGGGGCACAGAGGAAGGAATTCGCAAACCTGGCACAAGGAGCCAGACAGAGAGAGAGCGAGGCAAAAATTAAATGGTGAAAAGAGACAGACCGCAGGGCAGAGGGAGGAATTGATAAACAGGGACAGGGCACCCAGCAGAGCATGATGGAGAACAGGGAAAAAAAAATAGCAGCAAGCTACAGGGAAGAGGGAGGAATTAAAGACCAGTGACTGGAAGACAGACAGCGACACATGGAGAGAGAGAAGACAAAAGAGCGATGGGCAACAAGATGGATAGGGAGGAAATGAAAAACAGCAGAAGGGAGTCAGCCAGAGAGAAAGACACTGAGGAAAAAGGCCAGACAGGCTATGAGGGACGGAGGTAGGAATGAAAAACGGGGGACAGGGAGCAGGAAAGAGAGAGATGGAGATCGCAGGGAATAGCAGCGGGTGCAGGAAGAAGAAAGGGGCATCAATAGGAACAGGGAGCTGGACAGAGAGGGATGGAGAAAGGCAACAAGAGCGGCAGGGTACAGGGCAGAGAAAGGGAAGACCTACAAGACGGGGACAGGGAGATGCTCCAAGCAAGACGGAAGATACGGGTGAGCAAAAAAAGTTGAGCAGCACCAGAAAGAGAGGAGTCTAGGAGAAAGACAGGGAGGGACCAGGCCACACAAGAGGGATGAGAGGGGCCCAAGAGCTCGGGACTTACTGCAGTTCTCCGCGCTGCCGTGAGAATTTGACAGGTCAGACTCCTCCTTCTGTTTGCCTTCTCCCTTCCTCTTCTACAGCTCCAGGTGCCTGGCTGTCCTCCACTTAGGAGAAGATGTAGGTGTCTCACAGCTCTTACGAGATGAGGCCTGCTAGACACAGAACCTCATTCAATCACACACTACGTGCAGGAGTAGGACAGAGGAAAGAGCGAGAAACCGAGAAGTGAGGAGCAGAACGGAAGGATCGAGAGAGAAATGGACTGAGGAGTGATGCAAAAGGTACAGAACAAGCAGTCAGAAGTGCAGACAGAAAAAGAAAAGGGAGCAGCAAGACGAGAGAGAAAGTGAGAGAGGAAGGGGGAGCAAGGCAGAAGAAAAGAAAGAAAAGATCTAGAGAAGAAGAAAAAAAAAATCACAGCATGGGAAAGAGAAGGGCGGGAAGGGACTGGGACATACAAGGGGGGCGACAGGGCCCCGAGGGCCCGGGACTCACCGCGGCTCTCGCTCCCGGCACTGCCGGGAGAACTGGACAGGTCAGATGCTTCTTTCTCCTTCCTTCCTCCTGCCCCTCCTCTTCTTCTGAAACTCCACTCGCCCGGCTGACCTCCCCCTAAAAGAATACGCGGGTGTCTCTCGGCTCTTACAAGACGTGGCTTCCGACACACGCAGCCTCGCTCGCTCGCTCGCTCCGCGGCCGTTCCGCGCCTGGGTCCGGCCCGCTGCGGACTGTGCAGAGGGCTCCTCGCTCACCCGGAGAGGCAGGCGCTCTCCCCCTGCAGGGCGAGGCGGCTGCTGCCCACATGCCCTTGACGTTCTCCTTCCTTCCCTTTCTCCGGCCCCTCCAGCTCCAGCCGCGGCGGCTCCCGCCCCGCTGCCCACGGCCGGGAAGGCTCGGCTCCGCCCGTCCCTTCTGGCCCCCGAGCCGTGAGGAGCGCCAGGCCGGGCAGAGACACCCCACGCCAGCCCGAGCTGGGCGCAGCCGGCGGCATCCCCGGGGCAGGAACGGACACGCGCGGCCCCAGCGCGGCCTCGGGAGGGGGCACGGAGGCGGCAGGGACCCTTATTGCCGCGGCCCGGCCCGGCCGCAGCCCCAACACTCACCTCCGCCGCGCACGCGCACTCCCGGGAGACGCCGCGGCCGCGCATGCGCACCCCCGGGCCGGGGGGCACACCGCGTCTCGGGGAGCCGCGGGCAGCCCGCGGGAAACCGCCACAAAACCGCGTCTCGGGCCGCGCCGCGGGGCCGCGCCGGTACCGAGGGCTGTGCCGTGCCGCGCGCGCCCGCCAGCGCCGCGGCTGCGGGGAACCGAGAGCGCAGAAACTGCAGCTCCCGGCGTGCCCCGGGGAGCCAACATGGCCGTCCGGAAGCCCCCTGCACGTGACTACCGCTCCCGCCGCGCCGCCCGCGCACCCGGAAGCCCGGCCGAGCGCAGCCCCGCGCGGCTCCGGGCAGCGCCGCCGCCGCCCGGCCCCGACGCGGAGCGGCCTCCGCCCCCGGTCCCGCCGCACCTTTCCCCGCAGCCGCCCGGCCGCGCGGCCCCGCTCCTGCCTCGGCTCGCACCGGCTCCTCCTCCAGCACCGGCCCCGGACAGGGAGGGGGCGCTGCCTGCAGCCTCCCTGCCCGCCCCTGCGGCTCCTCCGGCCCGGCCCACGCTCCCCCCCCCCGGTAACTATAGCGACCAGCACCGTTAATAAACGCCGGAGGTGCCCGTCGCTCCTCCGAGCTCGCGCTCTACGGGCCGCCGGTCCTCCGGTCGCGGGGCCGCCGCCGCGCACGCGCACTCCGGGGGCCGCCGCCGCGCACGCGCACGCCGCAGGTCGCCTCTCCCCGCCGGGGGAACCTTCCCCGGCCAGCGGGAGCAGCCGCTGGACGAGACCGCTCCGGTGCGCGGGCCGACGGGACCGACGCTGCCAAATCTTATAACCCCCCGGAGAGGGAGGAGCTCCGGCACGGCCGCAGCGCAGGGCAGCGCAGTCTCGCCTTGTGACCCAGAACTCAGCGGGGTGACCGAAGTGTCGGTCAGAGCAGCCTCAGGGCTCTTCGGACGGGTGGAAGGGGGAGGAAAGCCTGTGACAACGCGACACGGGAGCGCAGAGTTGTTTTAAGGACGAAACAGCGTAACTTCGGTCCCTGGGAGACCAGTACAGTAACTATTAAAAGCACACGTATTGTTAGATATTTTTCCTAAACTCACATTTATCCAATTTAGTTTTTCAAATCCTGGTGATAGCAGAAATAGTTTTTTAAAAAAACCCAGATAAATCCAGGAACATTTCTGCCCGCGTTCAGCCGCTCTTCTGGAGCGTACGCTAGGAGCTGGAGAACCCGAGCAAGCTGTCTGATTATATTTACGGCAGCTCTGGCCCCGACAGCTCCCCCGTCCGTCCCCTTGCCAGGAACTAGCGCCGCGGCGGCTACAGCTCAGCCCAAAGCCAAACCGACACCGACCTCGGCTCTGGAAAGCGCCACCTCATCTCCCCCCGTTTTGCTGATTAGGGATATCAATTCAACTCAGACACCGGAGTGAAAGGAGCAGGCGTATTTTATTAGAAATAACTAAATAACAGAAGAATATGGAAAACACGCAGTCAGGAAAGACGGAATAGTGCACTCACACAGATAGGAAAATACAGGGTAACGCATCAAATCCTGACTGCCTGAGAGAGAGGGAACAGCGATTAAAAAAGATCCCTCAGCACCTGCACCCGTTGCCACCACCCAGACCCGCAGGCAGCCCCGGTTACAGCGAGGGTTTGCAGAGCCTTTCCCGGCAAGTGGGAAACCCTACGCGGTGCGTCCACCCGTAGGTGAGGCCTCCAAAGTCGCTGTGAGCAGGTCCACCCTTCTATACCCCAAAATCGGCAAGCCAGAAGAGCTGGCACCTTGGTTTGGAGCGGAAATATCTGGTTTCAATCTCACATTAGATTCCCCCGGAGCCTGGCCAGGGCTCAGGGGAGAAGCTAAGGGAGCTCCTCTGCTTACCCAGGCAGACTAGGTGCAAGGGCTCACGTCAGGCCACAGGGCCAGACTACGGTCTCCACGACCCGGTTATTTTATCCCCACACAAAGAAAGATAAATGTACATTCAAGAGAGCCACGTCTTCCACACCTGTTTCACTAACGATGACATACTGAGTGAGCAGCTTCGGCTCAGGGCCTGTTGTTCAGGCTTCAATACTTCCACTTTTTACATCGGAATAGGTGGTTGGTTATCACTTAGTAAAATACCTGTTAGCACAATGGTTAACAGTTACAAAATACACAGGACTCGTCTACAAGTCAACTCTGGCTTGGCCCTATTGTCCAAGCCTTAGCGCTTCACCCCGAGAGTCCCCTTGCAAGCAGCCAGGACCAACACACGCCGCAAACATTCCAGCGGCTGCCAAAGGTTAAAATCCCACGCGCAGCGCCACGTGGCAGGCAGCGGTTAAAGCCGAGTTGGGCAGAAAAGGAGCTAAATGGGGAACACGCAGTTGGAGAAAGCATCTGACTGAGCACCCCCGGCACTGAACAGATGGGGAAAGGGTGGGCACAAACGCCCTTTTGGGGCAGGGAAGAGGAACGTGCTCCTCCAGAGGCTGAGATCCAGCCGCTTCCTTCCCCGTACAGGTGCGGAAAGAGAAGCACTCAGAGCAGGGGAATCCACCTCCAAAACCCTGCTCCCGACTGCTCTTCCCCCGGCATCCCACGCAGCCTCAAAGGGCGCTGCGGGTGGCTGCAGAGCCCTCCCGCTCCCCACGGCTGGTGCAGCCACATCCAAGTACAGAAAGGAGTTTTGAGAAAACTTCAGGAAGTTGGGTCATCGTCAGGTGGAATGGGAGCAGGTTCTAAAACTGGAGAACTACCAAGAGCCGAGTACTTGCTCACGAGGCAAAGAAAACATCCCCAAAGGGGCAGGGACGCTTGAGGCGACCACAGCCCAGGTGACAGGGAGATCCCCTGCCCAGGAGGGCTTTCTCTCGCCTCTTTGGCGGACCGCTGCCGCTACTCCTCCCGCTCGCTCTTGCCTCGCAGGTCCTTCTGCACGCGGTGGATGTCTCTCCCTTCTTCTCCACGACCAACTGCTGCAAGAGCAGGAGAATGCCATCAGGTCCGAGAGCGACGACGGTCCTGGGTGAGAGCTGGCCACAGCACCACCTGAACACCGGCCGCCCTCACACAGCCCTATACCCCCGCCCCCCCGAAAAAACCTCACAGATCGGCTTTTCTTACCCAATCGGTGCTCCGGTGCTGCCACACGTGGAGTCGCGGCGGGCGCTGGAGCTGGGCTCGGAATCGGGCACTCTGGGCAAACGGAGCTGGGCATGCAGAGCGGCGGCCACCGAGGCTGCGCCCCTGCTTACAGGGGGCTCGAGCCGCTGCCGGGACTGCGAAGTGCCCGGGACTGCAGGGCACGGGCCAGGCCCCGACTTACAGGGCAGCCCCGGTCCCAAAGGCCCACGAGGCCCCTCCTCTCCGCTACAGGGGCGCCCTGACCCGCACCCCGCTAACAGGGCCGCCACCCCACAAAAGGCGCCAGCCAAGCACTATCGAGAGTGCTGGGCGCTGTCTGCCCTGAAGGCAGGTGAATCGGCAGCAGCGGCCCTTTCCCAAGAGGTTCTGGGGGCTGGGGAAGCAGAACTTCCCAACGGGGGTTCCTCATCGCTTGGGAGAAGCTGTCGCGTCACTGCGGAGCAGCTGGTTGCAAGGGGCTGGCGGCTGAGGCCCACCCGTGCTGCCTGTCCCCCTAAATCTCCCCCTGCCCTGCCGTACCCCTGTCCCCTCTCCCTCTATGCTTTAAGCCCCCAGGCCGCCAGGCACCACCAGGTGAGAAAATGGGGCCTGAGGCGGCTCAGGCCGGGGCAGGGGGCAGGAGGGAGGAGGGAGGGCCGGGGGCCAGAGCACGCTGAGGGAAGGTCCCTCAGGCGGCCGGCTTCCCCGTCGTCCAGGCAGAGGAGCTGGCGCCCGACCGCGCCGTCCTTCCAGGCACCAGCTCCCGGAGAAGGAAGAAGGAAGAGGCATCCGTGGCCTGCGGAAGAAACTACGAGGCGAGGGCAAGCGAGAGGAGGAGCGGCACGCTGAAACCGGGGAAAGAGAAAGGGGCTGCGGGCAAAGGGCCCTCCCTGTCACCACGGCTGCTGTGGGACAAGAGCATCCTGGGCGCTTTTGGGAGGGTCTCGAGGACTCTGGGGCAGGTACTTGGCTCAGGGCCGTTCCCTGCGTTTCTAGAGGCTACCGCGGTTCTCGGTGAAGGGGACACAACTGCCGAGCCTTTGCCCTCGAAGGCCGGGGGCCGCAGACGCCCGCTCGCTACCCGCTCCTCCTGCCGAGGGCGGGGGACGGGCACAACCCTGCTTACAGGGCCGTCGGGTCAGAGGGCTCCACGGCTCGTGGCACTCGCCCCGAGTACGGGGCCGGCACGCTGGCAGGTCGCCAGCAGGACAGGCAGCCACCCAGGCCCAGAGAGCGGGCGGGTCACGCGTCGGCCGTGCTACGACCGCGCGGCTTGGCTCCGTCCTTGGAAAGGAGGGGCCAGCCGGGACTCGCCCTCCGCTCGCGGGCTCAGCGGGGACCGACCCCCTGTTGCTGCACAGAGCCCCTCTTTCCCTCCCGGGAAGTTTAAGCTAAGTACGCTGCAGCGATTTCAACAGGGGCCTAAACAAGAAGCTCCTTCACTCGCTCACTCGCACCGACGCGGACACAGGCAGGCACACGGACACGGACAGGGGGAAAGAAAACTTCCCAGGAGAGAGAGCGAGCTCTGTGCAGCCAATGTCTGGGGAGCCGTCCCCTCCCGGGAGCAAGAGAGCAGAGCCTCGGACCTGTCCCCCCGGACGCACGGAGCCCAGAGGGACTCAACGTGCCACGGGCCTTCGCGGGGGACCAAGGGACAAGTGCCGCGACGCGCCCCGACTCCAGGGGGTCACGCTGGCCAGGCCGCCAGCAGGCAGAAAGCCGCCAGGGCCGGGGAAACAGCCCTCCCCTGCCTACAGGGCGGGCTTGGGGGCCAGAGAGCCCCATTTGCCCCTCGGTGCGGGGACGGTGCCGCTCTCTCCTTACAGGGTCGCCCCTCTCTCCGGGCAGCCAAACCGTCGGGGCAAGGGGGCAAAAGGCCAGAGACCCGAGCCCTGCTTACAGGGAGGTCACCCGGCGCAGCGCCGGCCAGGACACCAAAGGTGCCGGCAACGGTGCCGTGGGGAGGCCCCTTTGCCCTGAGCTCCCGCCTCTCCCCCCAGCCCTCTCTTCAGCCCGCCGCTCCTCCTCTCCCTCGCTCTGGCCTCGCAGCTCCTTCACGATGCCTTGTCTTGCTTCTCGAGGAGCTGGTGCTCGGAAGGAAGGCGCAGCCAGGCGCCAGCTCCCCCACCCGGAGGACAGAGCAGAGGCCCCGGCCCCGCTGCCAGGCCCCCCCCCGCGCCCAAGTTACAGGCCGGCCGGCCTGGCTGCGGCTCACCACCACGGCGCGCTTCAGGAGCTCCGCTTCCCGCCCCGGCCGCAGAGACGGCGCCGCTCACCCCCATTAGAGGGTTGCCACCTGCCCGGCAGCCTGACCACGGGGTGACGTGGCAAAAGGCCGGCAAAAACCCAAAGACCCGAGCCCTGCTTACAGGGGGGTCACCCGGCACAAAGCCGGCCAGGGCACCGAAGGTCCTGGCGACACGCTGGTGCGACCACAGCCCCGGTGACGGGGAGGTCCCTTTGCCCAGAGCGCCCTTCTCCTGCCTCCTCTTGCTGCCCAGACTTCCTCCGCTCTTGGCCTGCAGCGGTACAGGACGGAGACCTCCACGCCGCTCCGCCGCCTGCTGCAAGGGCAGGAGGATGCCGTCAGGTCCGAGAGCGATGCTGGTCCCCGGCGAGAGCTGGCCACAGCACCACCCGAACCCCGGCCGCCCTCCCACCACCCACCCCGCGAAAAAACCTCGCAGATCGGCTTTCCTCACCCAGTCGGTGCTCCAGTGCTTCGTGCAGGGACCGTGACAGGCTCTCGTCTGCAATGGGCTCCTGGCAGCGTCTGGCGGCTCCTGGCAGCGTCCGTCAGGGCCTGGACCCTCCTCAGCCCCTGAGGTGATGGCGGTCCCTCCTCATGCAGCTCCAGTCCCCCCCCATGCGCCCTGACGCAGGTCTGCTGCCCCTCCTAGGCGACGGCACTGGCCCCCCACCCTGCAGCAGCTTTGATCCCCTGCCAAGGTGGCTCCAATCCCTCGGCCCCGAGTCGATCCATTTCTTGCTGAGGCAGCGCCGACTTGCGCTCCCCTTTCCCTCAGACGGCCGCTCCGCCCCTCACAGCGGCGCTTTGCCCAGAGCGCGCTTCTCTTTCTTCCGCTTGCTGCCCAGACTTCCTTCGCTGCTCCTCCTGCTAACCCTTGCCTTGCACGGCCTTCCGCACGCGGTGGATGTCTCTCCCTTCTCCACCACCAAGTGCTGCAAGAGCAGGAGGGTGCCGTCAGGCCTGAGAGGGACGACGGTCCCCGGCGAGAGCCTGACACGGCACCACCCGAACCCTGGCCGCCCTCCCACACCACTATTCCTCTATAACCCCCCCCAAAAAAAAACCTCACAGATCGGCTTTTCTTACCCAATCGGTACTCCGGTGCTGCCACACGTGGAGTCGCGGCTGGCGCTGGAGCTGGGCTCGGAATCGGGCACTCTGGGCAAATGGAGCTGGGCATGCAAAACGGCGGCCACAGAGGCTGCGCCCCTGCTTACAGGGGGCTCGAGCCGCTGCCGGGACTGCGAAGTGCCCGGGACTGCAGGGCACGGGCCAGGCCCCGACTTACAGGGCAGCCCCGGTCCCAAAGGCCCACGAGGCCCCTCCTCTCCGCTACAGGGGCGCCCTGACCCGCACCCCGCTAACAGGGCCGCCACCCCACACAAGGCGCCAGCCAAGCACTATCGAGAGTGCTGGGCGCTGTCTGCCCTGAAGGCAGGTGAATCGGCAGCAGCGGCCCTTTCCCAAGAGGTTCTGGGGGCTGGGGAAGCAGAACTTCCCGAGGGGGGTTCCTCATCGCTTGGGAGAAGCTGCCGCGTCACTGCGGAGCAGCTGGTTGCAAGGGGCTGGCGGCTGAGGCCCACCCGTGCTGCCTGTCCCCCTAAATCTCCCCCTGCCCTGCCGTACCCCTGTCCCCTCTCCCTCTATGCTTTAAGCCCCCAGGCCGCCGGGCACCACCAGGTGAGAAAATGGGGTCTGAGGCGGCTCAGGCCGGGGCAGGGGGCAGGAGGGAGGAGGGAGGGCCGGGGGCCAGAGCACGCTGAGGGAAGGTCCCTCAGGCGGCCGGCTTCCCCGTCGTCCAGGCAGAGGAGCTGGCGCCCGACCGCGCCGTCCTTCCAGGCACCAGCTCCCGGAGAAGGAAGAAGGAAGAGGCATCCGTGGCCTGCGGAAGAAACTACGAGGTGAGGGCAAGCGAGAGGAGGAGCGGCACGCTGAAACCGGGGAAAGAGAAAGGGGCTGCGGGCAAAGGGCCCTCCCTGTCACCACGGCTGCTGTGGGACAAGAGCGTCCTGGGCAACTCTGGGAGGGTCTCGAGGACTCTGGGGCAGGTACTTGGCTCAGGGCCGTTCCCTGCGTTTCTAGAGGCTACCGCGGTTCTCGGTGAAGGGGACACAACTGCCGAGCCTTTGCCCTCGAAGGCCGGGGGCCGCAGACGCCCGCTTGCTACCCGCTCCTCCTGCCGAGGGCGGGGGACGGGCACAACCCTGCTTACAGGGCCGTCGGGTCAGAGGGCTCCACGGCTCGTGGCACTCGCCCCGAGTACGGGGCCGGCACGCTGGCAGGTCGCCAGCAGGACAGGCAGCCACCCAGGCCCAGAGAGCGGGCGGGTCACGCGGCTTGGCTCCGTCCTTGGAAAGGAGGGGCCAGCCGGGACTCGCCCTCCGCTCGCGGGCTCAGCGGGGACCGACCCCCTGTTGCTGCACAGAGCCCCTCTTTCCCTCCCGGGAAGTTTAAGCTAAGTACGCTGCAGCGATTTCAACAGGGGCCTAAACAAGAAGCTCCTTCACTCGCTCACTCGCACCGACGCGGACACAGGCAGGCACACGGACACGGACAGGGGGAAAGAAAACTTCCCAGGAGAGAGAGCGAGCTCTGTGCAGCCAATGTCTGGGGAGCCGTCCCCTCCCGCGAGCAAGAGAGCAGAGCCTCGGACCTGACCCCCCGGACGCACGGAGCCCAGAGGGACTCAACGTGCCACGGGGCTTCGCGGGGGACCAAGGGACAAGTGCCGCGACGCGCCCCGACTCCAGGGGGTCACGCTGGCCAGGCCGCCAGCAGGCAGAAGGCCGCCAGGGCCGGGGAAACAGCCCTCCCCTGCCTACAGGGCAGGCTTGGGGGCCAGAGAGCCCCATTTGCCCCTCGGTGCGGGGACGGTGCCGCTCTCTCCTTAAAGGGTCGCCCCTCTCTCCGGGCAGCCAAACCGTCGGGGCAAGGGGGCAAAAGGCCAGAGACCCGAGCCCTGCTTACAGGGAGGTCACCCGGCGCAGCGCCGGCCAGGACACCAAAGGTGCCGGCAACGGTGCCGTGGGGAGGCCCCTTTGCCCTGAGCTCCCGCCTCTCCCCCCAGCCCTCTCTTCAGCCCGCCGCTCCTCCTCTCCCTCGCTCTGGCCTCGCAGCTCCTTCACGATGCCTTGTCTTGCTTCTCGAGGAGCTGGTGCTCGGAAGGAAGGCGCAGCCAGGCGCCAGCTCCCCCACCCGGAGGACAGAGCAGAGGCCCCGGCCCCGCTGCCAGGCCTCCCCCCGCGCCCAAGTTACAGGCCGGCCGGCCTGGCTGCGGCTCACCACCACGGCGCGCTTCAGGAGCTCCGCTTCCCGCCCCGGCCGCAGAGATGGCGCCGCTCACCCCCCTTAGAGGGTTGCCACCTGCCCGGCAGCCTGACCACGGGGTGACGTGGCAAAAGGCCAGCAAAAACCCAAAGACCCGTGCCCTGCTTACAGGGGGGTCACCCGGCACAAAGCCGGTCAGGGCACCAAAGGTCCTGGCAACACGCTGGTGCGACCACAGCCCCGGTGACAGGGAGGTCCCTTTGCCCAGAGCGCCCTTCTCCTTCCTCCTCTTGCTGCCCAGACTTCCTCCGCGCCTTGTCCCACTCCCTCTTGGCCTGCAGCGGTACAGGACGGAGACCTCCACGCCGCTCCGCCGCCTGCTGCAAGGGCAGGAGGATGCCGTCAGGTCCGAGAGCGATGCTGGTCCCCGGCGAGAGCTGGCCACAGCACCACCCGAACCCCGGCCGCCCTCCCACCACCACCACCATCCCCCCTCCTTGCGAAAAAAACTCCCAGATTGGCTTTCCTCACCCAGTCCATGCTCCAGCACTTCCTGCAGGGATGTCTACGACGGGCGCTTTTCTCCTCCGGGCTCCTGGCCGCGTTCAGCAAGGCTTGGACCCTCCACCGCCCCTGAGGCGATGGCCGTCCCTCCTCAGGCAGCTCCAGTCCCCTCTCACCGGTCCTGAGGAAGCTCCGCTCCCCCACCCCCCGCCGTTGACGACACTCCCCCCCCCAGATGATGACACCACCCCACTTCCCCCCACCAGGCGACGACACTGCTCCCCCCCCCCCCCCAGACAGAGAGGCGACGACACTGCTCCCCCCCCTCCCCCGCGCCGAGGCGACGACACTGCTCCCCCCCCTCCCCCGCCGAGGCGACGACACTGCTCCCCCCCCCTCCCCCGCGCCGAGGCGACGACACTGCTCCCCCCCCTCCCCCGCCGAGGCGACGACACTGCTCCCCCCCCCCGCCGAGGCGACGACACTGCTCCCCCCCCCCGCCGAGGCGACGACACTGCTCCCCCCCCCTCCCCCGCGCCGAGGCGACGACACTGCTCCCCCCCCCCCCCAGACACAGAGGCGACGACACTGCTCCCCCCCCTCCCCCGCGCCGAGGCGACGACACTGCTCCCCCCCCTCCCCCGCGCCGAGGCGACGACACTGCTCCCCCCCCTCCCCCGCCGAGGCGACGACACTGCTCCCCCCCCCCGCCGAGGCGACGACACTGCTCCCCCCCCCCGCCGAGGCGACGACACCGACCCCCTCTCCAAGGCGGCTCCCGTCCCGTCCCCCCCCCCCCGTTCCCAAGTCGATCCGGTACTTCTCCAGGCAGGTTCGACTCCTGCTCGCCCCTTCCCCGGGCAGGTCCCCCTCAGGCGACCGCTCCGCCCCTCACAGCGGCGCTTTGTTCAGAGCGCCCTTCTCTTTCCTCTTGCTTCCCAGACTTCCTCCGCTGCTCCTCCCGCTCGCTCTTGCCTCGCAGGTCCTTCCACACGCAGTGGACATCTCTCCCTTCTCCGCCACCAGCTGCTGCAAGGGCAGTAGTGTGCCGTCAGGTCTGAGAAGGACGCCTGTCCCCGGCGAGAAGTGCCCACAGCACCACCCGAACCCCGGCCGCCCTCCAACCCCCCCTTCCCCCCCGAAAAAAACCTCACAGATCGGCTTTTCTCACCAGAGCCGGTGCTCCAGCACTTCCTGCAGGGACGACCGCGCCGGGCACTCGTCTGCTCCAGGCACCTTGCCGCGCCTGGCGGGTCCAGGACTCTCCTGAGCCCCTCAGACAATGGCGCTCGCACCCAACAGGCGACTCGGGTCCACCCCCGCCCGCCCCGAGCCGAGCCGAGCCGATGAGGTCCCCGCCGAGGCGGCGCCGATCGCCGAGCAGCCTTTTCCGGGGGCGCCGCTCCCGCTCCTCTCAGGCGGCCGCGCGGCGCCTCACTGCTGCGCGCGCCGTTCCCGCCCTTCGCCTCAGGCGGCCGCGCGGCGCCTCACTGCTGCGCGCGCCGTTCCCGCCCTTCGCCTGAGGCGAAAGCTCCGCCCCTCACGTCGGCGCGCGCCGTTCCCGCCCGCCGAAAGCGTCGGGGGCGTGCCGAAAGCGTCGGGGGCGTGCCGAAAGCGTCGGGGGCGTGCCGAAAGCGTCGGGGGCGTGCCGAAAGCGTCGGGGGCGTGCCGAAAGCGTCGGGGGCGTGCCGAAAGCGTCGGGGGCGTGCCGAAAGCGTCGGGGGCGTGCCGAAAGCGTCGGGGGCGTGCCGAAAGCGTCGGGGGCGTGCCGAAAGCGTCGGGGGCGTGCCGAAAGCGTCGGGGGCGTGCCGAAAGCGTCGGGGGCGTGCCGAAAGCGTCGGGGGCGTGCCGAAAGCGTCGGGGGCGTGCCGAAAGCGTCGGGGGCGTGCCGAAAGCGTCGGGGGCGTGCCGAAAGCGTCGGGGGCGTGCCGAAAGCGTCGGGGGCGTGCCGAAAGCGTCGGGGGCGTGCCGAAAGCGTCGGGGGCGTGCCGAAAGCGTCGGGGGCGTGCCGAAAGCGTCGGGGGCGTGCCGAAAGCGTCGGGGGCGTGCCGAAAGCGTCGGGGGCGTGCCGAAAGCGTCGGGGGCGTGCCGAAAGCGTCGGGGGCGTGCCGAAAGCGTCGGGGGCGTGCCGAAAGCGTCGGGGGCGTGCCGAAAGCGTCGGGGGCGTGCCGAAAGCGTCGGGGGCGTGCCGAAAGCGTCGGGGGCGTGCCGAAAGCGTCGGGGGCGTGCCGAAAGCGTCGGGGGCGTGCCGAAAGCGTCGGGGGCGTGCCGAAAGCGTCGGGGGCGTGCCGAAAGCGTCGGGGGCGTGCCGAAAGCGTCGGGGGCGTGCCGAAAGCGTCGGGGGCGTGCCGAAAGCGTCGGGGGCGTGCCGAAAGCGTCGGGGGCGTGCCGAAAGCGTCGGGGGCGTGCCGAAAGCGTCGGGGGCGTGCCGAAAGCGTCGGGGGCGTGCCGAAAGCGTCGGGGGCGTGCCGAAAGCGTCGGGGGCGTGCCGAAAGCGTCGGGGGCGTGCCGAAAGCGTCGGGGGCGTGCCGAAAGCGTCGGGGGCGTGCCGAAAGCGTCGGGGGCGTGCCGAAAGCGTCGGGGGCGTGCCGAAAGCGTCGGGGGCGTGCCGAAAGCGTCGGGGGCGTGCCGAAAGCGTCGGGGGCGTGCCGAAAGCGTCGGGGGCGTGCCGAAAGCGTCGGGGGCGTGCCGAAAGCGTCGGGGGCGTGCCGAAAGCGTCGGGGGCGTGCCGAAAGCGTCGGGGGCGTGCCGAAAGCGTCGGGGGCGTGCCGAAAGCGTCGGGGGCGTGCCGAAAGCGTCGGGGGCGTGCCGAAAGCGTCGGGGGCGTGCCGAAAGCGTCGGGGGCGTGCCGAAAGCGTCGGGGGCGTGCCGAAAGCGTCGGGGGCGTGCCGAAAGCGTCGGGGGCGTGCCGAAAGCGTCGGGGGCGTGCCGAAAGCGTCGGGGGCGTGCCGAAAGCGTCGGGGGCGTGCCGAAAGCGTCGGGGGCGTGCCGAAAGCGTCGGGGGCGTGCCGAAAGCGTCGGGGGCGTGCCGAAAGCGTCGGGGGCGTGCCGAAAGCGTCGGGGGCGTGCCGAAAGCGTCGGGGGCGTGCCGAAAGCGTCGGGGGCGTGCCGAAAGCGACGGGGGCGTGCCGAAAGCGACGGGGGCGTGCCGAAAGCGACGGGGGCGTGCCGAAAGCGACGGGGGCGTGCCGAAAGCGACGGGGGCGTGCCGAAAGCGACGGGGGCGTGCCGAAAGCGACGGGGGCGTGCCGAAAGCGACGGGGGCGTGCCGAAAGCGACGGGGGCGTGCCGAAAGCGACGGGGGCGTGCCGAAAGCGACGGGGGCGTGCCGAAAGCGACGGGGGCGTGCCGAAAGCGACGGGGGCGTGCCGAAAGCGACGGGGGCGTGCCGAAAGCGACGGGGGCGTGCCGAAAGCGACGGGGGCGTGCCGAAAGCGACGGGGGCGTGCCGAAAGCGACGGGGGCGTGCCGAAAGCGACGGGGGCGTGCCGAAAGCGACGGGGGCGTGCCGAAAGCGACGGGGGCGTGCCGAAAGCGACGGGGGCGTGCCGAAAGCGACGGGGGCGTGCCGAAAGCGACGGGGGCGTGCCGAAAGCGACGGGGGCGTGCCGAAAGCGACGGGGGCGTGCCGAAAGCCGAGATACAGGAGCAGGGGCGGCCTGAGCTCGGTCACAGCGGAGAGGCGGGATTACCAGGAGGGAGGGAAATGGGCAGGCAGGCACATGGAGCGGCAGACAGGCTCGCCGAGGATAACAATGCCTGGGAACTGGCCAGAGAAAGCTGTGGGCAAAAAGAGACCCCAAAGCCGATCTGAAACAAGAACTGAACAAGGAAAATAACAGCGCTAGGTTACAGGAGAGAAAGGGAGGATGAAACAAAGGAAGGAGAGAGAGCAGGACCAAGCATCTGGAAGAAAGAAAAAGGGAGAGCTAGAAGAAGACACAAGAGGGAGTGGGAGCAGGAACGAACGAGAGCAGAAGTACAGGGAAGAAAAAAACAACAAAAATCATAGCAGCATGGGATAGAGAGGGGGCCAGGGGACAGCCCAAAACGTCCAAGAGGGGCAACAGGGCCCGAGGGTCCGCGACTCACCGCAGGTGTCGCTCTCAGCGCTGCCAGGAAAAATTTGCCAATTCAGACCCTTCTTTCTCCTTCTCTCCTCCCTTCCTTTTCTGGAGGTGCAGTCGCTCAGCTGCCCTCCACCTCAAAGAACACGCGGGTGTCTCTCGGCTCTTACAAAACGCAGCTTCCTGCACGTGTGGCCTCGCTCGCACGCTGCGCGGCCGTACCGCGCTCTGGGTGACGCGCACGGACCCTGATCGCACGCTGGCGGTCCGGCCCGCTGCGGACTGTACAGAGGGCTCCTGCCTCGCCCAGAGAGGCAGGCTCTCTCTTCCTGCAGTGGAAGGCAGCTGCTGCCCACATGCCCTTGATTTTCTTCTTTCCCTTTCTCAGGCCTCTCCAGCTTCAGCTGTGACAGCTCCTGTCCACAGCCAGAAAACGTCCCAGGGGCCTGTCCCTTCTCACCTCTCTGCTGCGAGGAGCACAAGGGCAGGCAGAGAACCCCACACAGTTCTGAAGTGGGTCCAGTCGACAGCATCCCCAGGGAAGGAACAGGCAAGCGCGGCCCCGGTGAGGCCTCTGGGAGAAGGTGAAGCGACTGCCGTTATTACCGTAGATCGCCCCTGGCCGGAGCCCCCCTTCCACAGGGGCTCCTGCGGAGGCGCCAAGGGCCGGCTTGCCGCCATCCCCGCGGGGCTCGGGGGTGACCTGGGGCTACGGGACGGGCTTCAGGGTGAGGTGCGAGACCTGGGGCCAGGACACGGTGCGGGCGAGGCCAGTGCCAGCTCAAGGGGAGCTCTGGCAAGCTGGGGAGGCACCCAGCACCAACCCCCGGGGGACACCCATCTTCTTCCCCTCTGCCTTTGTCCCAGCTCTCGGGTAACTCCCTGGGGCTCCCCCGGCCCGGATCACCTCCAGGAGAGCCGAGGCCTGACACAGCAGGCGGTGTGAAGCTTCCTGCCCCACCGCTGCCGTGTGGCCAGCGGGCAGGAGGGGCCCCCACACCTGCCAAAGGGGCTGGCCGGCCTCACCGGCGGCCTCGGCCCTCGCCCACCCCCAGGAATCACGCCCAGCAAGCCTCACGCTGCGGCAGCAGGAAGGCGGCTCTGGCGGTGCCGCACACCTGTGCGGGGCCGGCGCTGCAGTCCTGCCCTTCGCGCACCGAGCGCCCGCCGGCAGCGTGACGTGGGGCGGCGGCGGCATTTCCTTACCAGGAGGGGGCACGGAGCGTGGCCGCACCCCCCCACGGGCATCGGAGCATCGCACTGACGTTGCTGGCGGGCGGCAGCGTGGGGCACGGGGCCACCTCTGTGTCGCCCACCGACAGCACCGTGTGGCGTTTGCCAGGCAGCGGCGGTTAGCGCAGGCGAGCGCCACCCCCCGCGCGAGCGGCGGCCGAGCGGCACGTCACTGCGCACATGCTCTCGAGGAACGGGCACGACGCTTGGTGGGGAGCAGCTGGAAGCCCCCGGGAATCCACGTGAAAGCGGCAACAAAACTATCCCTCGTGCTGCGCCACAAGGGCCGCGGCGGTAGCGAGGACTGCGCCGCGCTACGGGCGCCCACGAGCGGTGCGGCTGCCTGGCAGCCGAGTCTGCAGAACCTACAGCTCCTGGCACGCGCTGGCCAACGCGGCACGGCCGCCTGCACGCCAAGCGCTGTAAGACCCCGCATCCCAGCGTGACCCAGGGAACCAACGCGGCTGGCCAGAAACCCCACACGCCAGGACCACAGCTCCCGCTGGGTTGCGAGAGGCGGTTTTCTCTGCTTTCTGACCCTGCAGCAACACCGTTGCTCACCCCTCCGAACCCCCACCAGTGCACCCAGAAGCCTCACCACCGGCTCGGGGCAGCCCCTGCCACCACCTCCAACACTGCCACCCTGCAGGCACCGCCATCCTCCCCAGGAGCTGCCAGCTGATGGCACGGCTCCACTCACCTTCTCCCTCGGTGCAGCCAGGGCCCAGCAATGCTCAGCGACTGCTCTGCTCCTCCCTTGGTTGACACCGACCCCTCCGACGGCTGCCTTGCTCTTAACAGCAGCACCCGCCCCGCCCCGCCCCTCCACCCGGAGCAAGCCCTTTACAGGGAGGGGCCGCTGCCATCAGCCTCACTGCCCACACCTGGGGCCCCTCCAGCCCCAGCCCACAGCTGGAGGCCATCACCCACCCCCACAGAGCATCATCACCCCTCCCAGCCCCTCACCTGGGGCAAAGGAAGCACAAAAGGCAGCCGGCAGCCAGCAAGTGTTTATTCAGTCACACACAGAACAAGTCCCAGAAGGGAGTGAGTCTGCTCCGGGGCTCAGGGCCCCTAATGCTGCCCCTGCTCCTGGCACACCTTGGCGCTTGTTCCCGGAGCCACGCTCCTCAGTCCAGCCGGGAACAGTCAGTCGGTTCCTGGAGCAACAAGCTGCAGGGCAGAGCTGGAAACTGCCAAACATGAGGAGCAAGATGCAGGACACAAGAAGACAGAAGAAAGGTGGCAGCTAGCTGACTAGTACAGGGGTAGAGAGAAAACAAGAGATGAGCAATGGGGCGGTGAGAGGATGGGGACAGGGAACCCAACGTGGATATGCAGAAAAAAAAGCAGCAGGGAGAGAAGAAAACAGGCAAAAAAAAAGCTGGGATGGGTGGCACAACAGACATGGAGGGGAAAAAAAAAAGGGGGGGGAGCAGGGAGCTAGACCAAGCAAGATGGAAGAAAGACCAAAAAGCTCCAAAGAACAGGGCACAGAGGGAGGAAAAAGCAACAGCGATGGGGAGTCAGGACAGCAAACCATGGGAAGGAACACAAAACAAATCACATCGCTACATGTGACAGGGCAGAGAAGGAAGAATTAGGAAACAGGGACAGAGACACAGAAAAAAAGAGACCTGGAGCCAAAAACTAATCCTGATGCATACAGAAAGAAGGGGGGTGGGGGTGGGGGTGGGGGGGTGTATTCTAAAACAGGGGAAACAGAGACAGAGAGATGGAGAAAAGACAAAAGCAACAGACTACAAGGCATCGAGAGAGGAATTACTGAATAGTAACAGAGCGCCAGCCAGAAACAGGCCACAAAGCAGCAAAGATCACAGGGGTACGGGGCACAGAGGAAGGAATTCGCAAACCTGGCACAAGGAGCCAGACAGAGAGAGAGCGAGGCAAAAATTAAATGGTGAAAAGAGACAGACCGCAGGGCAGAGGGAGGAATTGATAAACAGGGACAGGGCACCCAGCAGAGCATGATGGAGAACAGGGAAAAAAAAATAGCAGCAAGCTACAGGGAAGAGGGAGGAATTAAAGACCAGTGACTGGAAGACAGACAGCGACACATGGAGAGAGAGAAGACAAAAGAGCGATGGGCAACAAGATGGATAGGGAGGAAATGAAAAACAGCAGAAGGGAGTCAGCCAGAGAGAAAGACACTGAGGAAAAAGGCCAGACAGGCTATGAGGGACGGAGGTAGGAATGAAAAACGGGGGACAGGGAGCAGGAAAGAGAGAGATGGAGATCGCAGGGAATAGCAGCGGGTGCAGGAAGAAGAAAGGGGCATCAATAGGAACAGGGAGCTGGACAGAGAGGGATGGAGAAAGGCAACAAGAGCGGCAGGGTACAGGGCAGAGAAAGGGAAGACCTACAAGACGGGGACAGGGAGATGCTCCAAGCAAGACGGAAGATACGGGTGAGCAAAAAAAGTTGAGCAGCACCAGAAAGAGAGGAGTCTAGGAGAAAGACAGGGAGGGACCAGGCCACACAAGAGGGATGAGAGGGGCCCAAGAGCTCGGGACTTACTGCAGTTCTCCGCGCTGCCGTGAGAATTTGACAGGTCAGACTCCTCCTTCTGTTTGCCTTCTCCCTTCCTCTTCTACAGCTCCAGGTGCCTGGCTGTCCTCCACTTAGGAGAAGATGTAGGTGTCTCACAGCTCTTACGAGATGAGGCCTGCTAGACACAGAACCTCATTCAATCACACACTACGTGCAGGAGTAGGACAGAGGAAAGAGCGAGAAACCGAGAAGTGAGGAGCAGAACGGAAGGATCGAGAGAGAAATGGACTGAGGAGTGATGCAAAAGGTACAGAACAAGCAGTCAGAAGTGCAGACAGAAAAAGAAAAGGGAGCAGCAAGACGAGAGAGAAAGTGAGAGAGGAAGGGGGAGCAAGGCAGAAGAAAAGAAAGAAAAGATCTAGAGAAGAAGAAAAAAAAAATCACAGCATGGGAAAGAGAAGGGCGGGAAGGGACTGGGACATACAAGGGGGGCGACAGGGCCCCGAGGGCCCGGGACTCACCGCGGCTCTCGCTCCCGGCACTGCCGGGAGAACTGGACAGGTCAGATGCTTCTTTCTCCTTCCTTCCTCCTGCCCCTCCTCTTCTTCTGAAACTCCACTCGCCCGGCTGACCTCCCCCTAAAAGAATACGCGGGTGTCTCTCGGCTCTTACAAGACGTGGCTTCCGACACACGCAGCCTCGCTCGCTCGCTCGCTCCGCGGCCGTTCCGCGCCTGGGTCCGGCCCGCTGCGGACTGTGCAGAGGGCTCCTCGCTCACCCGGAGAGGCAGGCGCTCTCCCCCTGCAGGGCGAGGCGGCTGCTGCCCACATGCCCTTGACGTTCTCCTTCCTTCCCTTTCTCCGGCCCCTCCAGCTCCAGCCGCGGCGGCTCCCGCCCCGCTGCCCACGGCCGGGAAGGCTCGGCTCCGCCCGTCCCTTCTGGCCCCCGAGCCGTGAGAAGCGCCAGGCCGGGCAGAGACACCCCACGCCAGCCCGAGCTGGGCGCAGCCGGCGGCATCCCCGGGGCAGGAACGGACACGCGCGGCCCCAGCGCGGCCTCGGGAGGGGGCACGGAGGCGGCAGGGACCCTTATTGCCGCGGACCGGCCCGGCCGCAGCCCCAACACTCACCTCCGCCGCGCACGCGCACTCCCGGGAGACGCCGCGGCCGCGCATGCGCACCCCCGGGCCGGGGGGCACACCGCGTCTCGGGGAGCCGCGGGCAGCCCGCGGGAAACCGCCACAAAACCGCGTCTCGGGCCGCGCCGCGGGGCCGCGCCGGTACCGAGGGCTGTGCCGTGCCGCGCGCGCCCGCCAGCGCCGCGGCTGCGGGGAACCGAGAGCGCAGAAACTGCAGCTCCCGGCGTGCCCCGGGGAGCCAACATGGCCGACCGGAAGCCCCCTGCACGTGACTACGGCTCCCGCCGCGCCGCCCGCGCACCCGGAAGCCCGGCCGAGCGCAGCCCCGCGCGGCTCCGGGCAGCGCCGCCGCCGCCCGGCCCCGACGCGGAGCGGCCTCCGCCCCCGGTCCCGCCGCACCTTTCCCCGCAGCCGCCCGGCCCCGCTCCTGCCTCGGCTCGCACCGGCTCCTCCTCCAGCACCGGCCCCGGACAGGGAGGGGGCGCTGCCTGCAGCCTCCCTGCCCGCCCCTGCGGCTCCTCCGGCCCGGCCCACGCTCCCCCCCCCCGGTAACTATAGCGACCAGCACCGTTAATAAACGCCGGAGGTGCCCGTCGCTCCTCCGAGCTCGCGCTCTACGGGCCGCCGGTCCTGCGGTCGCGGGGCCGCCGCCGCGCACGCGCACTCCGGGGGCCGCCCGGCGCAGCCGCACGCCGCAGATCGCCTCTCCCCGCCGGGGGAGCCTTCCCCGGCCAGCGGGAGCAGCCGCTGGGCGAGACCGCTCCGGTGCGCGGGCCGACGGGACCGACGCTGCCAAATCTTATAACCCCCCGGAGAGGGAGGAGCTCCGGCACGGCCGCAGCGCAGGGCAGCGCAGTCTCGCCTTGTGACCCAGAACTCAGCGGGGTGACCGAAGTGTCGGTCAGAGCAGCCTCAGGGCTCTTCGGACGGGTGGAAGGGGGAGGAAAGCCTGTGACAACGCGACACGGGAGCGCAGAGTTGTTTTAAGGACGAAACAGCGTAACTTCGGTCCCTGGGAGACCAGTACAGTAACTATTAAAAGCACACGTATTGTTAGATATTTTTCCTAAACTCACATTTATCCAATTTAGTTTTTCAAATCCTGGTGATAGCAGAAATAGTTTTTTAAAAAAACCCAGATAAATCCAGGAACATTTCTGCCCGTGTTCAGCCGCTCTTCTGGAGCGTACGCTAGGAGCTGGAGAACCCGAGCAAGCTGTCTGATTATATTTACGGCAGCTCTGGCCCCGACAGCTCCCCCGTCCGTCCCCTTGCCAGGAACTAGCGCCGCGGCGGCTACAGCTCAGCCCAAAGCCAAACCGACACCGACCTCGGCTCTGGAAAGCGCCACCTCATCTCCCCCCGTTTTGCTGATTAGGGATATCAATTCAACTCAGACACCGGAGTGAAAGGAGCAGGCGTATTTTATTAGAAATAACTAAATAACAGAAGAATATGGAAAACACGCAGTCAGGAAAGACGGAATAGTGCACTCACACAGATAGGAAAATACAGGGTAACGCATCAAATCCTGACTGCCTGAGAGAGAGGGAACAGCGATTAAAAAAGATCCCTCAGCACCTGCACCCGTTGCCACCACCCAGACCCGCAGGCAGCCCCGGTTACAGCGAGGGTTTGCAGAGCCTTTCCCGGCAAGTGGGAAACCCTACGCGGTGCGTCCACCCGTAGGTGAGGCCTCCAAAGTCGCTGTGAGCGGGTCCACCCTTCTATACCCCAAAATCGGCAAGCCAGAAGAGCTGGCACCTTGGTTTGGAGCGGAAATATCTGGTTTCAATCTCACATTAGATTCCCCCGGAGCCTGGCCAGGGCTCAGGGGAGAAGCTAAGGGAGCTCCTCTGCTTACCCAGGCAGACTAGGTGCAAGGGCTCACGTCAGGCCACAGGGCCAGACTACGGTCTCCACGACCCGGTTATTTTATCCCCACACAAAGAAAGATAAATGTACATTCAAGAGAGCCACGTCTTCCACACCTGTTTCACTAACGATGACATACTGAGTGAGCAGCTTCGGCTCAGGGCCTGTTGTTCAGGCTTCAATACTTCCACTTTTTACATCGGAATAGGTGGTTGGTTATCACTTAGTAAAATACCTGTTAGCACAATGGTTAACAGTTACAAAATACACAGGACTCGTCTACAGGTCAACTCTGGCTTGGCCCTATTGTCCAAGCCTTAGCGCTTCACCCCGAGAGTCCCCTTGCAAGCAGCCAGGACCAACACACGCCGCAAACATTCCAGCGGCTGCCAAAGGTTCAAATCCCACGCGCAGCGCCACGTGGCAGGCAGCGGTTAAAGCCGAGTTGGGCAGAAAAGGAGCTAAATGGGGAACACGCAGTTGGAGAAAGCATCTGACTGAGCACCCCCGGCACTGAACAGATGGGAAAAGGGTGGGCACAAACGCCCTTTTGGGGCAGGGAAGAGGAACGTGCTCCTCCAGAGGCTGAGATCCAGCCGCTTCCTTCCCCGTACAGGTGCGGAAAGAGAAGCACTCAGAGCAGGGGAATCCACCTCCAAAACCCTGCTCCCGACTGCTCTTCCCCCGGCATCCCACGCAGCCTCAAAGGGCGCTGCGGGTGGCTGCAGAGCCCTCCCGCTCCCCACGGCTGGTGCAGCCACATCCAAGTACAGAAAGGAGTTTTGAGAAAACTTCAGGAAGTTGGGTCATCGTCAGGTGGAATGGGAGCAGGTTCTAAAACTGGAGAACTACCAAGAGCCGAGTACTTGCTCACGAGGCAAAGAAAACATCCCCAAAGGGGCAGGGACGCTTGAGGCGACCACAGCCCAGGTGACAGGGAGATCCCCTGCCCAGGAGGGCTTTCTCTCGCCTCTTTGGCGGACCGCTGCCGCTACTCCTCCCGCTCGCTCTTGCCTCGCAGGTCCTTCTGCACGCGGTGGATGTCTCTCCCTTCTTCTCCACGACCAACTGCTGCAAGAGCAGGAGAATGCCATCAGGTCCGAGAGCGACGACGGTCCTGGGTGAGAGCTGGCCACAGCACCACCTGAACACCGGCCGCCCTCACACAGCCCTATACCCCCGCCCCCCCGAAAAAACCTCACAGATCGGCTTTTCTTACCCAATCGGTGCTCCGGTGCTGCCACACGTGGAGTCGCGGCGGGCGCTGGAGCTGGGCTCGGAATCGGGCACTCTGGGCAAACGGAGCTGGGCATGCAGAGCGGCGGCCACCGAGGCTGCGCCCCTGCTTACAGGGGGCTCGAGCCGCTGCCGGGACTGCGAAGTGCCCGGGACTGCAGGGCACGGGCCAGGCCCCGACTTACAGGGCAGCCCCGGTCCCAAAGGCCCACGAGGCCCCTCCTCTCCGCTACAGGGGCGCCCTGACCCGCACCCCGCTAACAGGGCCGCCACCCCACAAAAGGCGCCAGCCAAGCACTATCGAGAGTGCTGGGCGCTGTCTGCCCTGAAGGCAGGTGAATCGGCAGCAGCGGCCCTTTCCCAAGAGGTTCTGGGGGCTGGGGAAGCAGAACTTCCCAACGGGGGTTCCTCATCGCTTGGGAGAAGCTGTCGCGTCACTGCGGAGCAGCTGGTTGCAAGGGGCTGGCGGCTGAGGCCCACCCGTGCTGCCTGTCCCCCTAAATCTCCCCCTGCCCTGCCGTACCCCTGTCCCCTCTCCCTCTATGCTTTAAGCCCCCAGGCCGCCAGGCACCACCAGGTGAGAAAATGGGGCCTGAGGCGGCTCAGGCCGGGGCAGGGGGCAGGAGGGAGGAGGGAGGGCCGGGGGCCAGAGCACGCTGAGGGAAGGTCCCTCAGGCGGCCGGCTTCCCCGTCGTCCAGGCAGAGGAGCTGGCGCCCGACCGCGCCGTCCTTCCAGGCACCAGCTCCCGGAGAAGGAAGAAGGAAGAGGCATCCGTGGCCTGCGGAAGAAACTACGAGGCGAGGGCAAGCGAGAGGAGGAGCGGCACGCTGAAACCGGGGAAAGAGAAAGGGGCTGCGGGCAAAGGGCCCTCCCTGTCACCACGGCTGCTGTGGGACAAGAGCATCCTGGGCGCTTTTGGGAGGGTCTCGAGGACTCTGGGGCAGGTACTTGGCTCAGGGCCGTTCCCTGCGTTTCTAGAGGCTACCGCGGTTCTCGGTGAAGGGGACACAACTGCCGAGCCTTTGCCCTCGAAGGCCGGGGGCCGCAGACGCCCGCTCGCTACCCGCTCCTCCTGCCGAGGGCGGGGGATGGGCACAACCCTGCTTACAGGGCCGTCGGGTCAGAGGGCTCCACGGCTCGTGGCACTCGCCCCGAGTACGGGGCCGGCACGCTGGCAGGTCGCCAGCAGGACAGGCAGCCACCCAGGCCCAGAGAGCGGGCGGGTCACGCGTCGGCCGTGCTACGACCGCGCGGCTTGGCTCCGTCCTTGGAAAGGAGGGGCCAGCCGGGACTCGCCCTCCGCTCGCGGGCTCAGCGGGGACCGACCCCCTGTTGCTGCACAGAGCCCCTCTTTCCCTCCCGGGAAGTTTAAGCTAAGTACGCTGCAGCGATTTCAACAGGGGCCTAAACAAGAAGCTCCTTCACTCGCTCACTCGCACCGACGCGGACACAGGCAGGCACACGGACACGGACAGGGGGAAAGAAAACTTCCCAGGAGAGAGAGCGAGCTCTGTGCAGCCAATGTCTGGGGAGCCGTCCCCTCCCGGGAGCAAGAGAGCAGAGCCTCGGACCTGTCCCCCCGGACGCACGGAGCCCAGAGGGACTCAACGTGCCACGGGCCTTCGCGGGGGACCAAGGGACAAGTGCCGCGACGCGCCCCGACTCCAGGGGGTCACGCTGGCCAGGCCGCCAGCAGGCAGAAAGCCGCCAGGGCCGGGGAAACAGCCCTCCCCTGCCTACAGGGCGGGCTTGGGGGCCAGAGAGCCCCATTTGCCCCTCGGTGCGGGGACGGTGCCGCTCTCTCCTTACAGGGTCGCCCCTCTCTCCGGGCAGCCAAACCGTCGGGGCAAGGGGGCAAAAGGCCAGAGACCCGAGCCCTGCTTACAGGGAGGTCACCCGGCGCAGCGCCGGCCAGGACACCAAAGGTGCCGGCAACGGTGCCGTGGGGAGGCCCCTTTGCCCTGAGCTCCCGCCTCTCCCCCCAGCCCTCTCTTCAGCCCGCCGCTCCTCCTCTCCCTCGCTCTGGCCTCGCAGCTCCTTCACGATGCCTTGTCTTGCTTCTCGAGGAGCTGGTGCTCGGAAGGAAGGCGCAGCCAGGCGCCAGCTCCCCCACCCGGAGGACAGAGCAGAGGCCCCGGCCCCGCTGCCAGGCCCCCCCCCGCGCCCAAGTTACAGGCCGGCCGGCCTGGCTGCGGCTCACCACCACGGCGCGCTTCAGGAGCTCCGCTTCCCGCCCCGGCCGCAGAGACGGCGCCGCTCACCCCCATTAGAGGGTTGCCACCTGCCCGGCAGCCTGACCACGGGGTGACGTGGCAAAAGGCCGGCAAAAACCCAAAGACCCGAGCCCTGCTTACAGGGGGGTCACCCGGCACAAAGCCGGCCAGGGCACCGAAGGTCCTGGCGACACGCTGGTGCGACCACAGCCCCGGTGACGGGGAGGTCCCTTTGCCCAGAGCGCCCTTCTCCTGCCTCCTCTTGCTGCCCAGACTTCCTCCGCTCTTGGCCTGCAGCGGTACAGGACGGAGACCTCCACGCCGCTCCGCCGCCTGCTGCAAGGGCAGGAGGATGCCGTCAGGTCCGAGAGCGATGCTGGTCCCCGGCGAGAGCTGGCCACAGCACCACCCGAACCCCGGCCGCCCTCCCACCACCCACCCCGCGAAAAAACCTCGCAGATCGGCTTTCCTCACCCAGTCGGTGCTCCAGTGCTTCGTGCAGGGACCGTGACAGGCTCTCGTCTGCAATGGGCTCCTGGCAGCGTCTGGCGGCTCCTGGCAGCGTCCGTCAGGGCCTGGACCCTCCTCAGCCCCTGAGGTGATGGCGGTCCCTCCTCATGCAGCTCCAGTCCCCCCCCATGCGCCCTGACGCAGGTCTGCTGCCCCTCCTAGGCGACGGCACTGGCCCCCCACCCTGCAGCAGCTTTGATCCCCTGCCAAGGTGGCTCCAATCCCTCGGCCCCGAGTCGATCCATTTCTTGCTGAGGCAGCGCCGACTTGCGCTCCCCTTTCCCTCAGACGGCCGCTCCGCCCCTCACAGCGGCGCTTTGCCCAGAGCGCGCTTCTCTTTCTTCCGCTTGCTGCCCAGACTTCCTTCGCTGCTCCTCCTGCTAACCCTTGCCTTGCACGGCCTTCCGCACGCGGTGGATGTCTCTCCCTTCTCCACCACCAAGTGCTGCAAGAGCAGGAGGGTGCCGTCAGGCCTGAGAGGGACGACGGTCCCCGGCGAGAGCCTGACACGGCACCACCCGAACCCTGGCCGCCCTCCCACACCACTATTCCTCTATAACCCCCCCCAAAAAAAAACCTCACAGATCGGCTTTTCTTACCCAATCGGTACTCCGGTGCTGCCACACGTGGAGTCGCGGCTGGCGCTGGAGCTGGGCTCGGAATCGGGCACTCTGGGCAAATGGAGCTGGGCATGCAAAACGGCGGCCACAGAGGCTGCGCCCCTGCTTACAGGGGGCTCGAGCCGCTGCCGGGACTGCGAAGTGCCCGGGACTGCAGGGCACGGGCCAGGCCCCGACTTACAGGGCAGCCCCGGTCCCAAAGGCCCACGAGGCCCCTCCTCTCCGCTACAGGGGCGCCCTGACCCGCACCCCGCTAACAGGGCCGCCACCCCACACAAGGCGCCAGCCAAGCACTATCGAGAGTGCTGGGCGCTGTCTGCCCTGAAGGCAGGTGAATCGGCAGCAGCGGCCCTTTCCCAAGAGGTTCTGGGGGCTGGGGAAGCAGAACTTCCCGAGGGGGGTTCCTCATCGCTTGGGAGAAGCTGCCGCGTCACTGCGGAGCAGCTGGTTGCAAGGGGCTGGCGGCTGAGGCCCACCCGTGCTGCCTGTCCCCCTAAATCTCCCCCTGCCCTGCCGTACCCCTGTCCCCTCTCCCTCTATGCTTTAAGCCCCCAGGCCGCCGGGCACCACCAGGTGAGAAAATGGGGTCTGAGGCGGCTCAGGCCGGGGCAGGGGGCAGGAGGGAGGAGGGAGGGCCGGGGGCCAGAGCACGCTGAGGGAAGGTCCCTCAGGCGGCCGGCTTCCCCGTCGTCCAGGCAGAGGAGCTGGCGCCCGACCGCGCCGTCCTTCCAGGCACCAGCTCCCGGAGAAGGAAGAAGGAAGAGGCATCCGTGGCCTGCGGAAGAAACTACGAGGTGAGGGCAAGCGAGAGGAGGAGCGGCACGCTGAAACCGGGGAAAGAGAAAGGGGCTGCGGGCAAAGGGCCCTCCCTGTCACCACGGCTGCTGTGGGACAAGAGCGTCCTGGGCAACTCTGGGAGGGTCTCGAGGACTCTGGGGCAGGTACTTGGCTCAGGGCCGTTCCCTGCGTTTCTAGAGGCTACCGCGGTTCTCGGTGAAGGGGACACAACTGCCGAGCCTTTGCCCTCGAAGGCCGGGGGCCGCAGACGCCCGCTTGCTACCCGCTCCTCCTGCCGAGGGCGGGGGACGGGCACAACCCTGCTTACAGGGCCGTCGGGTCAGAGGGCTCCACGGCTCGTGGCACTCGCCCCGAGTACGGGGCCGGCACGCTGGCAGGTCGCCAGCAGGACAGGCAGCCACCCAGGCCCAGAGAGCGGGCGGGTCACGCGGCTTGGCTCCGTCCTTGGAAAGGAGGGGCCAGCCGGGACTCGCCCTCCGCTCGCGGGCTCAGCGGGGACCGACCCCCTGTTGCTGCACAGAGCCCCTCTTTCCCTCCCGGGAAGTTTAAGCTAAGTACGCTGCAGCGATTTCAACAGGGGCCTAAACAAGAAGCTCCTTCACTCGCTCACTCGCACCGACGCGGACACAGGCAGGCACACGGACACGGACAGGGGGAAAGAAAACTTCCCAGGAGAGAGAGCGAGCTCTGTGCAGCCAATGTCTGGGGAGCCGTCCCCTCCCGCGAGCAAGAGAGCAGAGCCTCGGACCTGACCCCCCGGACGCACGGAGCCCAGAGGGACTCAACGTGCCACGGGGCTTCGCGGGGGACCAAGGGACAAGTGCCGCGACGCGCCCCGACTCCAGGGGGTCACGCTGGCCAGGCCGCCAGCAGGCAGAAGGCCGCCAGGGCCGGGGAAACAGCCCTCCCCTGCCTACAGGGCAGGCTTGGGGGCCAGAGAGCCCCATTTGCCCCTCGGTGCGGGGACGGTGCCGCTCTCTCCTTAAAGGGTCGCCCCTCTCTCCGGGCAGCCAAACCGTCGGGGCAAGGGGGCAAAAGGCCAGAGACCCGAGCCCTGCTTACAGGGAGGTCACCCGGCGCAGCGCCGGCCAGGACACCAAAGGTGCCGGCAACGGTGCCGTGGGGAGGCCCCTTTGCCCTGAGCTCCCGCCTCTCCCCCCAGCCCTCTCTTCAGCCCGCCGCTCCTCCTCTCCCTCGCTCTGGCCTCGCAGCTCCTTCACGATGCCTTGTCTTGCTTCTCGAGGAGCTGGTGCTCGGAAGGAAGGCGCAGCCAGGCGCCAGCTCCCCCACCCGGAGGACAGAGCAGAGGCCCCGGCCCCGCTGCCAGGCCTCCCCCCGCGCCCAAGTTACAGGCCGGCCGGCCTGGCTGCGGCTCACCACCACGGCGCGCTTCAGGAGCTCCGCTTCCCGCCCCGGCCGCAGAGATGGCGCCGCTCACCCCCCTTAGAGGGTTGCCACCTGCCCGGCAGCCTGACCACGGGGTGACGTGGCAAAAGGCCAGCAAAAACCCAAAGACCCGTGCCCTGCTTACAGGGGGGTCACCCGGCACAAAGCCGGTCAGGGCACCAAAGGTCCTGGCAACACGCTGGTGCGACCACAGCCCCGGTGACAGGGAGGTCCCTTTGCCCAGAGCGCCCTTCTCCTTCCTCCTCTTGCTGCCCAGACTTCCTCCGCGCCTTGTCCCACTCCCTCTTGGCCTGCAGCGGTACAGGACGGAGACCTCCACGCCGCTCCGCCGCCTGCTGCAAGGGCAGGAGGATGCCGTCAGGTCCGAGAGCGATGCTGGTCCCCGGCGAGAGCTGGCCACAGCACCACCCGAACCCCGGCCGCCCTCCCACCACCACCACCATCCCCCCTCCTTGCGAAAAAAACTCCCAGATTGGCTTTCCTCACCCAGTCCATGCTCCAGCACTTCCTGCAGGGATGTCTACGACGGGCGCTTTTCTCCTCCGGGCTCCTGGCCGCGTTCAGCAAGGCTTGGACCCTCCACCGCCCCTGAGGCGATGGCCGTCCCTCCTCAGGCAGCTCCAGTCCCCTCTCACCGGTCCTGAGGAAGCTCCGCTCCCCCACCCCCCGCCGTTGACGACACTCCCCCCCCCAGATGATGACACCACCCCACTTCCCCCCACCAGGCGACGACACTGCTCCCCCCCCCCCCCCAGACAGAGAGGCGACGACACTGCTCCCCCCCCTCCCCCGCGCCGAGGCGACGACACTGCTCCCCCCCCTCCCCCGCCGAGGCGACGACACTGCTCCCCCCCCCTCCCCCGCGCCGAGGCGACGACACTGCTCCCCCCCCTCCCCCGCCGAGGCGACGACACTGCTCCCCCCCCCCGCCGAGGCGACGACACTGCTCCCCCCCCCCGCCGAGGCGACGACACTGCTCCCCCCCCCTCCCCCGCGCCGAGGCGACGACACTGCTCCCCCCCCCCCCCAGACACAGAGGCGACGACACTGCTCCCCCCCCTCCCCCGCGCCGAGGCGACGACACTGCTCCCCCCCCTCCCCCGCGCCGAGGCGACGACACTGCTCCCCCCCCTCCCCCGCGCCGAGGCGACGACACTGCTCCCCCCCCTCCCCCGCCGAGGCGACGACACTGCTCCCCCCCCCCGCCGAGGCGACGACACTGCTCCCCCCCCCCGCCGAGGCGACGACACCGACCCCCTCTCCAAGGCGGCTCCCGTCCCGTCCCCCCCCCCCCGTTCCCAAGTCGATCCGGTACTTCTCCAGGCAGGTTCGACTCCTGCTCGCCCCTTCCCCGGGCAGGTCCCCCTCAGGCGACCGCTCCGCCCCTCACAGCGGCGCTTTGTTCAGAGCGCCCTTCTCTTTCCTCTTGCTTCCCAGACTTCCTCCGCTGCTCCTCCCGCTCGCTCTTGCCTCGCAGGTCCTTCCACACGCAGTGGACATCTCTCCCTTCTCCGCCACCAGCTGCTGCAAGGGCAGTAGTGTGCCGTCAGGTCTGAGAAGGACGCCTGTCCCCGGCGAGAAGTGCCCACAGCACCACCCGAACCCCGGCCGCCCTCCAACCCCCCCTTCCCCCCCGAAAAAAACCTCACAGATCGGCTTTTCTCACCAGAGCCGGTGCTCCAGCACTTCCTGCAGGGACGACCGCGCCGGGCACTCGTCTGCTCCAGGCACCTTGCCGCGCCTGGCGGGTCCAGGACTCTCCTGAGCCCCTCAGACAATGGCGCTCGCACCCAACAGGCGACTCGGGTCCACCCCCGCCCGCCCCGAGCCGAGCCGAGCCGATGAGGTCCCCGCCGAGGCGGCGCCGATCGCCGAGCAGCCTTTTCCGGGGGCGCCGCTCCCGCTCCTCTCAGGCGGCCGCGCGGCGCCTCACTGCTGCGCGCGCCGTTCCCGCCCTTCGCCTCAGGCGGCCGCGCGGCGCCTCACTGCTGCGCGCGCCGTTCCCGCCCTTCGCCTGAGGCGAAAGCTCCGCCCCTCACGTCGGCGCGCGCCGTTCCCGCCCGCCGAAAGCGTCGGGGGCGTGCCGAAAGCGTCGGGGGCGTGCCGAAAGCGTCGGGGGCGTGCCGAAAGCGTCGGGGGCGTGCCGAAAGCGTCGGGGGCGTGCCGAAAGCGTCGGGGGCGTGCCGAAAGCGTCGGGGGCGTGCCGAAAGCGTCGGGGGCGTGCCGAAAGCGTCGGGGGCGTGCCGAAAGCGTCGGGGGCGTGCCGAAAGCGTCGGGGGCGTGCCGAAAGCGTCGGGGGCGTGCCGAAAGCGTCGGGGGCGTGCCGAAAGCGTCGGGGGCGTGCCGAAAGCGTCGGGGGCGTGCCGAAAGCGTCGGGGGCGTGCCGAAAGCGTCGGGGGCGTGCCGAAAGCGTCGGGGGCGTGCCGAAAGCGTCGGGGGCGTGCCGAAAGCGTCGGGGGCGTGCCGAAAGCGTCGGGGGCGTGCCGAAAGCGTCGGGGGCGTGCCGAAAGCGTCGGGGGCGTGCCGAAAGCGTCGGGGGCGTGCCGAAAGCGTCGGGGGCGTGCCGAAAGCGTCGGGGGCGTGCCGAAAGCGTCGGGGGCGTGCCGAAAGCGTCGGGGGCGTGCCGAAAGCGTCGGGGGCGTGCCGAAAGCGTCGGGGGCGTGCCGAAAGCGTCGGGGGCGTGCCGAAAGCGTCGGGGGCGTGCCGAAAGCGTCGGGGGCGTGCCGAAAGCGTCGGGGGCGTGCCGAAAGCGTCGGGGGCGTGCCGAAAGCGTCGGGGGCGTGCCGAAAGCGTCGGGGGCGTGCCGAAAGCGTCGGGGGCGTGCCGAAAGCGTCGGGGGCGTGCCGAAAGCGTCGGGGGCGTGCCGAAAGCGTCGGGGGCGTGCCGAAAGCGTCGGGGGCGTGCCGAAAGCGTCGGGGGCGTGCCGAAAGCGTCGGGGGCGTGCCGAAAGCGTCGGGGGCGTGCCGAAAGCGTCGGGGGCGTGCCGAAAGCGTCGGGGGCGTGCCGAAAGCGTCGGGGGCGTGCCGAAAGCGTCGGGGGCGTGCCGAAAGCGTCGGGGGCGTGCCGAAAGCGTCGGGGGCGTGCCGAAAGCGTCGGGGGCGTGCCGAAAGCGTCGGGGGCGTGCCGAAAGCGTCGGGGGCGTGCCGAAAGCGTCGGGGGCGTGCCGAAAGCGTCGGGGGCGTGCCGAAAGCGTCGGGGGCGTGCCGAAAGCGTCGGGGGCGTGCCGAAAGCGTCGGGGGCGTGCCGAAAGCGTCGGGGGCGTGCCGAAAGCGTCGGGGGCGTGCCGAAAGCGTCGGGGGCGTGCCGAAAGCGACGGGGGCGTGCCGAAAGCGACGGGGGCGTGCCGAAAGCGACGGGGGCGTGCCGAAAGCGACGGGGGCGTGCCGAAAGCGACGGGGGCGTGCCGAAAGCGACGGGGGCGTGCCGAAAGCGACGGGGGCGTGCCGAAAGCGACGGGGGCGTGCCGAAAGCGACGGGGGCGTGCCGAAAGCGACGGGGGCGTGCCGAAAGCGACGGGGGCGTGCCGAAAGCGACGGGGGCGTGCCGAAAGCGACGGGGGCGTGCCGAAAGCGACGGGGGCGTGCCGAAAGCGACGGGGGCGTGCCGAAAGCGACGGGGGCGTGCCGAAAGCGACGGGGGCGTGCCGAAAGCGACGGGGGCGTGCCGAAAGCGACGGGGGCGTGCCGAAAGCGACGGGGGCGTGCCGAAAGCGACGGGGGCGTGCCGAAAGCGACGGGGGCGTGCCGAAAGCGACGGGGGCGTGCCGAAAGCGACGGGGGCGTGCCGAAAGCGACGGGGGCGTGCCGAAAGCGACGGGGGCGTGCCGAAAGCGACGGGGGCGTGCCGAAAGCGACGGGGGCGTGCCGAAAGCGACGGGGGCGTGCCGAAAGCGACGGGGGCGTGCCGAAAGCGACGGGGGCGTGCCGAAAGCGACGGGGGCGTGCCGAAAGCGACGGGGGCGTGCCGAAAGCGACGGGGGCGTGCCGAAAGCGACGGGGGCGTGCCGAAAGCGACGGGGGCGTGCCGAAAGCGACGGGGGCGTGCCGAAAGCGACGGGGGCGTGCCGAAAGCGACGGGGGCGTGCCGAAAGCGACGGGGGCGTGCCGAAAGCGACGGGGGCGTGCCGAAAGCGACGGGGGCGTGCCGAAAGCGACGGGGGCGTGCCGAAAGCGACGGGGGCGTGCCGAAAGCGACGGGGGCGTGCCGAAAGCCGAGATACAGGAGCAGGGGCGGCCTGAGCTCGGTCACAGCGGAGAGGCGGGATTACCAGGAGGGAGGGAAATGGGCAGGCAGGCACATGGAGCGGCAGACAGGCTCGCCGAGGATAACAATGCCTGGGAACTGGCCAGAGAAAGCTGTGGGCAAAAAGAGACCCCAAAGCCGATCTGAAACAAGAACTGAACAAGGAAAATAACAGCGCTAGGTTACAGGAGAGAAAGGGAGGATGAAACAAAGGAAGGAGAGAGAGCAGGACCAAGCATCTGGAAGAAAGAAAAAGGGAGAGCTAGAAGAAGACACAAGAGGGAGTGGGAGCAGGAACGAACGAGAGCAGAAGTACAGGGAAGAAAAAAACAACAAAAATCATAGCAGCATGGGATAGAGAGGGGGCCAGGGGACAGCCCAAAACGTCCAAGAGGGGCAACAGGGCCCGAGGGTCCGCGACTCACCGCAGGTGTCGCTCTCAGCGCTGCCAGGAAAAATTTGCCAATTCAGACCCTTCTTTCTCCTTCTCTCCTCCCTTCCTTTTCTGGAGGTGCAGTCGCTCAGCTGCCCTCCACCTCAAAGAACACGCGGGTGTCTCTCGGCTCTTACAAAACGCAGCTTCCTGCACGTGTGGCCTCGCTCGCACGCTGCGCGGCCGTACCGCGCTCTGGGTGACGCGCACGGACCCTGATCGCACGCTGGCGGTCCGGCCCGCTGCGGACTGTACAGAGGGCTCCTGCCTCGCCCAGAGAGGCAGGCTCTCTCTTCCTGCAGTGGAAGGCAGCTGCTGCCCACATGCCCTTGATTTTCTTCTTTCCCTTTCTCAGGCCTCTCCAGCTTCAGCTGTGACAGCTCCTGTCCACAGCCAGAAAACGTCCCAGGGGCCTGTCCCTTCTCACCTCTCTGCTGCGAGGAGCACAAGGGCAGGCAGAGAACCCCACACAGTTCTGAAGTGGGTCCAGTCGACAGCATCCCCAGGGAAGGAACAGGCAAGCGCGGCCCCGGTGAGGCCTCTGGGAGAAGGTGAAGCGACTGCCGTTATTACCGTAGATCGCCCCTGGCCGGAGCCCCCCTTCCACAGGGGCTCCTGCGGAGGCGCCAAGGGCCGGCTTGCCGCCATCCCCGCGGGGCTCGGGGGTGACCTGGGGCTACGGGACGGGCTTCAGGGTGAGGTGCGAGACCTGGGGCCAGGACACGGTGCGGGCGAGGCCAGTGCCAGCTCAAGGGGAGCTCTGGCAAGCTGGGGAGGCACCCAGCACCAACCCCCGGGGGACACCCATCTTCTTCCCCTCTGCCTTTGTCCCAGCTCTCGGGTAACTCCCTGGGGCTCCCCCGGCCCGGATCACCTCCAGGAGAGCCGAGGCCTGACACAGCAGGCGGTGTGAAGCTTCCTGCCCCACCGCTGCCGTGTGGCCAGCGGGCAGGAGGGGCCCCCACACCTGCCAAAGGGGCTGGCCGGCCTCACCGGCGGCCTCGGCCCTCGCCCACCCCCAGGAATCACGCCCAGCAAGCCTCACGCTGCGGCAGCAGGAAGGCGGCTCTGGCGGTGCCGCACACCTGTGCGGGGCCGGCGCTGCAGTCCTGCCCTTCGCGCACCGAGCGCCCGCCGGCAGCGTGACGTGGGGCGGCGGCGGCATTTCCTTACCAGGAGGGGGCACGGAGCGTGGCCGCACCCCCCCACGGGCATCGGAGCATCGCACTGACGTTGCTGGCGGGCGGCAGCGTGGGGCACGGGGCCACCTCTGTGTCGCCCACCGACAGCACCGTGTGGCGTTTGCCAGGCAGCGGCGGTTAGCGCAGGCGAGCGCCACCCCCCGCGCGAGCGGCGGCCGAGCGGCACGTCACTGCGCACACGCTCTCGAGGAACGGGCACGACGCTTGGTGGGGAGCAGCTGGAAGCCCCCGGGAATCCACGTGAAAGCGGCAACAAAACTATCCCTCGTGCTGCGCCACAAGGGCCGCGGCGGTAGCGAGGACTGCGCCGCGCTACGGGCGCCCACGAGCGGTGCGGCTGCCTGGCAGCCGAGTCTGCAGAACCTACAGCTCCTGGCACGCGCTGGCCAACGCGGCACGGCCGCCTGCACGCCAAGCGCTGTAAGACCCCGCATCCCAGCGTGACCCAGGGAACCAACGCGGCTGGCCAGAAACCCCACACGCCAGGACCACAGCTCCCGCTGGGTTGCGAGAGGCGGTTTTCTCTGCTTTCTGACCCTGCAGCAACACCGTTGCTCACCCCTCCGAACCCCCACCAGTGCACCCAGAAGCCTCACCACCGGCTCGGGGCAGCCCCTGCCACCACCTCCAACACTGCCACCCTGCAGGCACCGCCATCCTCCCCAGGAGCTGCCAGCTGATGGCACGGCTCCACTCACCTTCTCCCTCGGTGCAGCCAGGGCCCAGCAATGCTCAGCGACTGCTCTGCTCCTCCCTTGGTTGACACCGACCCCTCCGACGGCTGCCTTGCTCTTAACAGCAGCACCCGCCCCGCCCCGCCCCTCCACCCGGAGCAAGCCCTTTACAGGGAGGGGCCGCTGCCATCAGCCTCACTGCCCACACCTGGGGCCCCTCCAGCCCCAGCCCACAGCTGGAGGCCATCACCCACCCCCACAGAGCATCATCACCCCTCCCAGCCCCTCACCTGGGGCAAAGGAAGCACAAAAGGCAGCCGGCAGCCAGCAAGTGTTTATTCAGTCACACACAGAACAAGTCCCAGAAGGGAGTGAGTCTGCTCCGGGGCTCAGGGCCCCTAATGCTGCCCCTGCTCCTGGCACACCTTGGCGCTTGTTCCCGGAGCCACGCTCCTCAGTCCAGCCGGGAACAGTCAGTCGGTTCCTGGAGCAACAAGCTGCAGGGCAGAGCTGGAAACTGCCAAACATGAGGAGCAAGATGCAGGACACAAGAAGACAGAAGAAAGGTGGCAGCTAGCTGACTAGTACAGGGGTAGAGAGAAAACAAGAGATGAGCAATGGGGCGGTGAGAGGATGGGGACAGGGAACCCAACGTGGATATGCAGAAAAAAAAGCAGCAGGGAGAGAAGAAAACAGGCAAAAAAAAAGCTGGGATGGGTGGCACAACAGACATGGAGGGGAAAAAAAAAAGGGGGGGGAGCAGGGAGCTAGACCAAGCAAGATGGAAGAAAGACCAAAAAGCTCCAAAGAACAGGGCACAGAGGGAGGAAAAAGCAACAGCGATGGGGAGTCAGGACAGCAAACCATGGGAAGGAACACAAAACAAATCACATCGCTACATGTGACAGGGCAGAGAAGGAAGAATTAGGAAACAGGGACAGAGACACAGAAAAAAAGAGACCTGGAGCCAAAAACTAATCCTGATGCATACAGAAAGAAGGGGGGTGGGGGTGGGGGTGGGGGGGTGTATTCTAAAACAGGGGAAACAGAGACAGAGAGATGGAGAAAAGACAAAAGCAACAGACTACAAGGCATCGAGAGAGGAATTACTGAATAGTAACAGAGCGCCAGCCAGAAACAGGCCACAAAGCAGCAAAGATCACAGGGGTACGGGGCACAGAGGAAGGAATTCGCAAACCTGGCACAAGGAGCCAGACAGAGAGAGAGCGAGGCAAAAATTAAATGGTGAAAAGAGACAGACCGCAGGGCAGAGGGAGGAATTGATAAACAGGGACAGGGCACCCAGCAGAGCATGATGGAGAACAGGGAAAAAAAAATAGCAGCAAGCTACAGGGAAGAGGGAGGAATTAAAGACCAGTGACTGGAAGACAGACAGCGACACATGGAGAGAGAGAAGACAAAAGAGCGATGGGCAACAAGATGGATAGGGAGGAAATGAAAAACAGCAGAAGGGAGTCAGCCAGAGAGAAAGACACTGAGGAAAAAGGCCAGACAGGCTATGAGGGACGGAGGTAGGAATGAAAAACGGGGGACAGGGAGCAGGAAAGAGAGAGATGGAGATCGCAGGGAATAGCAGCGGGTGCAGGAAGAAGAAAGGGGCATCAATAGGAACAGGGAGCTGGACAGAGAGGGATGGAGAAAGGCAACAAGAGCGGCAGGGTACAGGGCAGAGAAAGGGAAGACCTACAAGACGGGGACAGGGAGATGCTCCAAGCAAGACGGAAGATACGGGTGAGCAAAAAAAGTTGAGCAGCACCAGAAAGAGAGGAGTCTAGGAGAAAGACAGGGAGGGACCAGGCCACACAAGAGGGATGAGAGGGGCCCAAGAGCTCGGGACTTACTGCAGTTCTCCGCGCTGCCGTGAGAATTTGACAGGTCAGACTCCTCCTTCTGTTTGCCTTCTCCCTTCCTCTTCTACAGCTCCAGGTGCCTGGCTGTCCTCCACTTAGGAGAAGATGTAGGTGTCTCACAGCTCTTACGAGATGAGGCCTGCTAGACACAGAACCTCATTCAATCACACACTACGTGCAGGAGTAGGACAGAGGAAAGAGCGAGAAACCGAGAAGTGAGGAGCAGAACGGAAGGATCGAGAGAGAAATGGACTGAGGAGTGATGCAAAAGGTACAGAACAAGCAGTCAGAAGTGCAGACAGAAAAAGAAAAGGGAGCAGCAAGACGAGAGAGAAAGTGAGAGAGGAAGGGGGAGCAAGGCAGAAGAAAAGAAAGAAAAGATCTAGAGAAGAAGAAAAAAAAAATCACAGCATGGGAAAGAGAAGGGCGGGAAGGGACTGGGACATACAAGGGGGGCGACAGGGCCCCGAGGGCCCGGGACTCACCGCGGCTCTCGCTCCCGGCACTGCCGGGAGAACTGGACAGGTCAGATGCTTCTTTCTCCTTCCTTCCTCCTGCCCCTCCTCTTCTTCTGAAACTCCACTCGCCCGGCTGACCTCCCCCTAAAAGAATACGCGGGTGTCTCTCGGCTCTTACAAGACGTGGCTTCCGACACACGCAGCCTCGCTCGCTCGCTCGCTCCGCGGCCGTTCCGCGCCTGGGTCCGGCCCGCTGCGGACTGTGCAGAGGGCTCCTCGCTCACCCGGAGAGGCAGGCGCTCTCCCCCTGCAGGGCGAGGCGGCTGCTGCCCACATGCCCTTGACGTTCTCCTTCCTTCCCTTTCTCCGGCCCCTCCAGCTCCAGCCGCGGCGGCTCCCGCCCCGCTGCCCACGGCCGGGAAGGCTCGGCTCCGCCCGTCCCTTCTGGCCCCCGAGCCGTGAGAAGCGCCAGGCCGGGCAGAGACACCCCACGCCAGCCCGAGCTGGGCGCAGCCGGCGGCATCCCCGGGGCAGGAACGGACACGCGCGGCCCCAGCGCGGCCTCGGGAGGGGGCACGGAGGCGGCAGGGACCCTTATTGCCGCGGACCGGCCCGGCCGCAGCCCCAACACTCACCTCCGCCGCGCACGCGCACTCCCGGGAGACGCCGCGGCCGCGCATGCGCACCCCCGGGCCGGGGGGCACACCGCGTCTCGGGGAGCCGCGGGCAGCCCGCGGGAAACCGCCACAAAACCGCGTCTCGGGCCGCGCCGCGGGGCCGCGCCGGTACCGAGGGCTGTGCCGTGCCGCGCGCGCCCGCCAGCGCCGCGGCTGCGGGGAACCGAGAGCGCAGAAACTGCAGCTCCCGGCGTGCCCCGGGGAGCCAACATGGCCGACCGGAAGCCCCCTGCACGTGACTACGGCTCCCGCCGCGCCGCCCGCGCACCCGGAAGCCCGGCCGAGCGCAGCCCCGCGCGGCTCCGGGCAGCGCCGCCGCCGCCCGGCCCCGACGCGGAGCGGCCTCCGCCCCCGGTCCCGCCGCACCTTTCCCCGCAGCCGCCCGGCCCCGCTCCTGCCTCGGCTCGCACCGGCTCCTCCTCCAGCACCGGCCCCGGACAGGGAGGGGGCGCTGCCTGCAGCCTCCCTGCCCGCCCCTGCGGCTCCTCCGGCCCGGCCCACGCTCCCCCCCCCCGGTAACTATAGCGACCAGCACCGTTAATAAACGCCGGAGGTGCCCGTCGCTCCTCCGAGCTCGCGCTCTACGGGCCGCCGGTCCTGCGGTCGCGGGGCCGCCGCCGCGCACGCGCACTCCGGGGGCCGCCCGGCGCAGCCGCACGCCGCAGATCGCCTCTCCCCGCCGGGGGAGCCTTCCCCGGCCAGCGGGAGCAGCCGCTGGGCGAGACCGCTCCGGTGCGCGGGCCGACGGGACCGACGCTGCCAAATCTTATAACCCCCCGGAGAGGGAGGAGCTCCGGCACGGCCGCAGCGCAGGGCAGCGCAGTCTCGCCTTGTGACCCAGAACTCAGCGGGGTGACCGAAGTGTCGGTCAGAGCAGCCTCAGGGCTCTTCGGACGGGTGGAAGGGGGAGGAAAGCCTGTGACAACGCGACACGGGAGCGCAGAGTTGTTTTAAGGACGAAACAGCGTAACTTCGGTCCCTGGGAGACCAGTACAGTAACTATTAAAAGCACACGTATTGTTAGATATTTTTCCTAAACTCACATTTATCCAATTTAGTTTTTCAAATCCTGGTGATAGCAGAAATAGTTTTTTAAAAAAACCCAGATAAATCCAGGAACATTTCTGCCCGTGTTCAGCCGCTCTTCTGGAGCGTACGCTAGGAGCTGGAGAACCCGAGCAAGCTGTCTGATTATATTTACGGCAGCTCTGGCCCCGACAGCTCCCCCGTCCGTCCCCTTGCCAGGAACTAGCGCCGCGGCGGCTACAGCTCAGCCCAAAGCCAAACCGACACCGACCTCGGCTCTGGAAAGCGCCACCTCATCTCCCCCCGTTTTGCTGATTAGGGATATCAATTCAACTCAGACACCGGAGTGAAAGGAGCAGGCGTATTTTATTAGAAATAACTAAATAACAGAAGAATATGGAAAACACGCAGTCAGGAAAGACGGAATAGTGCACTCACACAGATAGGAAAATACAGGGTAACGCATCAAATCCTGACTGCCTGAGAGAGAGGGAACAGCGATTAAAAAAGATCCCTCAGCACCTGCACCCGTTGCCACCACCCAGACCCGCAGGCAGCCCCGGTTACAGCGAGGGTTTGCAGAGCCTTTCCCGGCAAGTGGGAAACCCTACGCGGTGCGTCCACCCGTAGGTGAGGCCTCCAAAGTCGCTGTGAGCGGGTCCACCCTTCTATACCCCAAAATCGGCAAGCCAGAAGAGCTGGCACCTTGGTTTGGAGCGGAAATATCTGGTTTCAATCTCACATTAGATTCCCCCGGAGCCTGGCCAGGGCTCAGGGGAGAAGCTAAGGGAGCTCCTCTGCTTACCCAGGCAGACTAGGTGCAAGGGCTCACGTCAGGCCACAGGGCCAGACTACGGTCTCCACGACCCGGTTATTTTATCCCCACACAAAGAAAGATAAATGTACATTCAAGAGAGCCACGTCTTCCACACCTGTTTCACTAACGATGACATACTGAGTGAGCAGCTTCGGCTCAGGGCCTGTTGTTCAGGCTTCAATACTTCCACTTTTTACATCGGAATAGGTGGTTGGTTATCACTTAGTAAAATACCTGTTAGCACAATGGTTAACAGTTACAAAATACACAGGACTCGTCTACAGGTCAACTCTGGCTTGGCCCTATTGTCCAAGCCTTAGCGCTTCACCCCGAGAGTCCCCTTGCAAGCAGCCAGGACCAACACACGCCGCAAACATTCCAGCGGCTGCCAAAGGTTCAAATCCCACGCGCAGCGCCACGTGGCAGGCAGCGGTTAAAGCCGAGTTGGGCAGAAAAGGAGCTAAATGGGGAACACGCAGTTGGAGAAAGCATCTGACTGAGCACCCCCGGCACTGAACAGATGGGAAAAGGGTGGGCACAAACGCCCTTTTGGGGCAGGGAAGAGGAACGTGCTCCTCCAGAGGCTGAGATCCAGCCGCTTCCTTCCCCGTACAGGTGCGGAAAGAGAAGCACTCAGAGCAGGGGAATCCACCTCCAAAACCCTGCTCCCGACTGCTCTTCCCCCGGCATCCCACGCAGCCTCAAAGGGCGCTGCGGGTGGCTGCAGAGCCCTCCCGCTCCCCACGGCTGGTGCAGCCACATCCAAGTACAGAAAGGAGTTTTGAGAAAACTTCAGGAAGTTGGGTCATCGTCAGGTGGAATGGGAGCAGGTTCTAAAACTGGAGAACTACCAAGAGCCGAGTACTTGCTCACGAGGCAAAGAAAACATCCCCAAAGGGGCAGGGACGCTTGAGGCGACCACAGCCCAGGTGACAGGGAGATCCCCTGCCCAGGAGGGCTTTCTCTCGCCTCTTTGGCGGACCGCTGCCGCTACTCCTCCCGCTCGCTCTTGCCTCGCAGGTCCTTCTGCACGCGGTGGATGTCTCTCCCTTCTTCTCCACGACCAACTGCTGCAAGAGCAGGAGAATGCCATCAGGTCCGAGAGCGACGACGGTCCTGGGTGAGAGCTGGCCACAGCACCACCTGAACACCGGCCGCCCTCACACAGCCCTATACCCCCGCCCCCCCGAAAAAACCTCACAGATCGGCTTTTCTTACCCAATCGGTGCTCCGGTGCTGCCACACGTGGAGTCGCGGCGGGCGCTGGAGCTGGGCTCGGAATCGGGCACTCTGGGCAAACGGAGCTGGGCATGCAGAGCGGCGGCCACCGAGGCTGCGCCCCTGCTTACAGGGGGCTCGAGCCGCTGCCGGGACTGCGAAGTGCCCGGGACTGCAGGGCACGGGCCAGGCCCCGACTTACAGGGCAGCCCCGGTCCCAAAGGCCCACGAGGCCCCTCCTCTCCGCTACAGGGGCGCCCTGACCCGCACCCCGCTAACAGGGCCGCCACCCCACACAAGGCGCCAGCCAAGCACTATCGAGAGTGCTGGGCGCTGTCTGCCCTGAAGGCAGGTGAATCGGCAGCAGCGGCCCTTTCCCAAGAGGTTCTGGGGGCTGGGGAAGCAGAACTTCCCGAGGGGGGTTCCTCATCGCTTGGGAGAAGCTGCCGCGTCACTGCGGAGCAGCTGGTTGCAAGGGGCTGGCGGCTGAGGCCCACCCGTGCTGCCTGTCCCCCTAAATCTCCCCCTGCCCTGCCGTACCCCTGTCCCCTCTCCCTCTATGCTTTAAGCCCCCAGGCCGCCGGGCACCACCAGGTGAGAAAATGGGGCCTGAGGCGGCTCAGGCCGGGGCAGGGGGCAGGAGGGAGGAGGGAGGGCCGGGGGCCAGAGCACGCTGAGGGAAGGTCCCTCAGGCGGCCGGCTTCCCCGTCGTCCAGGCAGAGGAGCTGGCGCCCGACCGCGCCGTCCTTCCAGGCACCAGCTCCCGGAGAAGGAAGAAGGAAGAGGCATCCGTGGCCTGCGGAAGAAACTACGAGGCGAGGGCAAGCGAGAGGAGGAGCGGCACGCTGAAACCGGGGAAAGAGAAAGGGGCTGCGGGCAAAGGGCCCTCCCTGTCACCACGGCTGCTGTGGGACAAGAGCATCCTGGGCGCTTTTGGGAGGGTCTCGAGGACTCTGGGGCAGGTACTTGGCTCAGGGCCGTTCCCTGCGTTTCTAGAGGCTACCGCGGTTCTCGGTGAAGGGGACACAACTGCCGAGCCTTTGCCCTCGAAGGCCGGGGGCCGCAGACGCCCGCTCGCTACCCGCTCCTCCTGCCGAGGGCGGGGGACGGGCACAACCCTGCTTACAGGGCCGTCGGGTCAGAGGGCTCCACGGCTCGTGGCACTCGCCCCGAGTACGGGGCCGGCACGCTGGCAGGTCGCCAGCAGGACAGGCAGCCACCCAGGCCCAGAGAGCGGGCGGGTCACGCGTCGGCCGTGCTACGACCGCGCGGCTTGGCTCCGTCCTTGGAAAGGAGGGGCCAGCCGGGACTCGCCCTCCGCTCGCGGGCTCAGCGGGGACCGACCCCCTGTTGCTGCACAGAGCCCCTCTTTCCCTCCCGGGAAGTTTAAGCTAAGTACGCTGCAGCGATTTCAACAGGGGCCTAAACAAGAAGCTCCTTCACTCGCTCACTCGCACCGACGCGGACACAGGCAGGCACACGGACACGGACAGGGGGAAAGAAAACTTCCCAGGAGAGAGAGCGAGCTCTGTGCAGCCAATGTCTGGGGAGCCGTCCCCTCCCGCGAGCAAGAGAGCAGAGCCTCGGACCTGACCCCCCGGACGCACGGAGCCCAGAGGGACTCAACGTGCCACGGGGCTTCGCGGGGGACCAAGGGACAAGTGCCGCGACGCGCCCCGACTCCAGGGGGTCACGCTGGCCAGGCCGCCAGCAGGCAGAAGGCCGCCAGGGCCGGGGAAACAGCCCTCCCCTGCCTACAGGGCAGGCTTGGGGGCCAGAGAGCCCCATTTGCCCCTCGGTGCGGGGACGGTGCCGCTCTCTCCTTAAAGGGTCGCCCCTCTCTCCGGGCAGCCAAACCGTCGGGGCAAGGGGGCAAAAGGCCAGAGACCCGAGCCCTGCTTACAGGGAGGTCACCCGGCGCAGCGCCGGCCAGGACACCAAAGGTGCCGGCAACGGTGCCGTGGGGAGGCCCCTTTGCCCTGAGCTCCCGCCTCTCCCCCCAGCCCTCTCTTCAGCCCGCCGCTCCTCCTCTCCCTCGCTCTGGCCTCGCAGCTCCTTCACGATGCCTTGTCTTGCTTCTCGAGGAGCTGGTGCTCGGAAGGAAGGCGCAGCCAGGCGCCAGCTCCCCCACCCGGAGGACAGAGCAGAGGCCCCGGCCCCGCTGCCAGGCCTCCCCCCGCGCCCAAGTTACAGGCCGGCCGGCCTGGCTGCGGCTCACCACCACGGCGCGCTTCAGGAGCTCCGCTTCCCGCCCCGGCCGCAGAGATGGCGCCGCTCACCCCCCTTAGAGGGTTGCCACCTGCCCGGCAGCCTGACCACGGGGTGACGTGGCAAAAGGCCAGCAAAAACCCAAAGACCCGTGCCCTGCTTACAGGGGGGTCACCCGGCACAAAGCCGGTCAGGGCACCAAAGGTCCTGGCAACACGCTGGTGCGACCACAGCCCCGGTGACAGGGAGGTCCCTTTGCCCAGAGCGCCCTTCTCCTTCCTCCTCTTGCTGCCCAGACTTCCTCCGCGCCTTGTCCCACTCCCTCTTGGCCTGCAGCGGTACAGGACGGAGACCTCCACGCCGCTCCGCCGCCTGCTGCAAGGGCAGGAGGATGCCGTCAGGTCCGAGAGCGATGCTGGTCCCCGGCGAGAGCTGGCCACAGCACCACCCGAACCCCGGCCGCCCTCCCACCACCACCACCATCCCCCCTCCTTGCGAAAAAAACTCCCAGATTGGCTTTCCTCACCCAGTCCATGCTCCAGCACTTCCTGCAGGGATGTCTACGACGGGCGCTTTTCTCCTCCGGGCTCCTGGCCGCGTTCAGCAAGGCTTGGACCCTCCACCGCCCCTGAGGCGATGGCCGTCCCTCCTCAGGCAGCTCCAGTCCCCTCTCACCGGTCCTGAGGAAGCTCCGCTCCCCCACCCCCCGCCGTTGACGACACTCCCCCCCCCAGATGATGACACCACCCCACTTCCCCCCACCAGGCGACGACACTGCTCCCCCCCCCCCCCCAGACAGAGAGGCGACGACACTGCTCCCCCCCCTCCCCCGCGCCGAGGCGACGACACTGCTCCCCCCCCTCCCCCGCCGAGGCGACGACACTGCTCCCCCCCCCTCCCCCGCGCCGAGGCGACGACACTGCTCCCCCCCCTCCCCCGCCGAGGCGACGACACTGCTCCCCCCCCCCGCCGAGGCGACGACACTGCTCCCCCCCCCCGCCGAGGCGACGACACTGCTCCCCCCCCCTCCCCCGCGCCGAGGCGACGACACTGCTCCCCCCCCCCCCCAGACACAGAGGCGACGACACTGCTCCCCCCCCTCCCCCGCGCCGAGGCGACGACACTGCTCCCCCCCCTCCCCCGCGCCGAGGCGACGACACTGCTCCCCCCCCTCCCCCGCCGAGGCGACGACACTGCTCCCCCCCCCCGCCGAGGCGACGACACTGCTCCCCCCCCCCGCCGAGGCGACGACACCGACCCCCTCTCCAAGGCGGCTCCCGTCCCGTCCCCCCCCCCCCGTTCCCAAGTCGATCCGGTACTTCTCCAGGCAGGTTCGACTCCTGCTCGCCCCTTCCCCGGGCAGGTCCCCCTCAGGCGACCGCTCCGCCCCTCACAGCGGCGCTTTGTTCAGAGCGCCCTTCTCTTTCCTCTTGCTTCCCAGACTTCCTCCGCTGCTCCTCCCGCTCGCTCTTGCCTCGCAGGTCCTTCCACACGCAGTGGACATCTCTCCCTTCTCCGCCACCAGCTGCTGCAAGGGCAGTAGTGTGCCGTCAGGTCTGAGAAGGACGCCTGTCCCCGGCGAGAAGTGCCCACAGCACCACCCGAACCCCGGCCGCCCTCCAACCCCCCCTTCCCCCCCGAAAAAAACCTCACAGATCGGCTTTTCTCACCAGAGCCGGTGCTCCAGCACTTCCTGCAGGGACGACTGCGCCGGGCACTCGTCTGCTCCAGGCACCTTGCCGCGCCTGGCGGGTCCAGGACTCTCCTGAGCCCCTCAGACAATGGCGCTCGCCCCCCCACAGGCGACTCGGGTCCACCCCCGCCCGCCCCGAGCCGAGCCGAGCCGATGAGGTCCCCGCCGAGGCGGCGCCGATCGCCGAGCAGCCTTTTCCGGGGGCGCCGCTCCCGCTCCTCTCAGGCGGCCGCGCGGCGCCTCACTGCTGCGCGCGCCGTTCCCGCCCTTCGCCTCAGGCGGCCGCGCGGCGCCTCACTGCTGCGCGCGCCGTTCCCGCCCTTCGCCTGAGGCGAAAGCTCCGCCCCTCACGTCGGCGCGCGCCGTTCCCGCGTGCCGAAAGCGTCGGGGGCGTGCCGAAAGCGTCGGGGGCGTGCCGAAAGCGTCGGGGGCGTGCCGAAAGCGTCGGGGGCGTGCCGAAAGCGTCGGGGGCGTGCCGAAAGCGTCGGGGGCGTGCCGAAAGCGTCGGGGGCGTGCCGAAAGCGTCGGGGGCGTGCCGAAAGCGTCGGGGGCGTGCCGAAAGCGTCGGGGGCGTGCCGAAAGCGTCGGGGGCGTGCCGAAAGCGTCGGGGGCGTGCCGAAAGCGTCGGGGGCGTGCCGAAAGCGTCGGGGGCGTGCCGAAAGCGTCGGGGGCGTGCCGAAAGCGTCGGGGGCGTGCCGAAAGCGTCGGGGGCGTGCCGAAAGCGTCGGGGGCGTGCCGAAAGCGTCGGGGGCGTGCCGAAAGCGTCGGGGGCGTGCCGAAAGCGTCGGGGGCGTGCCGAAAGCGTCGGGGGCGTGCCGAAAGCGTCGGGGGCGTGCCGAAAGCGTCGGGGGCGTGCCGAAAGCGTCGGGGGCGTGCCGAAAGCGTCGGGGGCGTGCCGAAAGCGTCGGGGGCGTGCCGAAAGCGTCGGGGGCGTGCCGAAAGCGTCGGGGGCGTGCCGAAAGCGTCGGGGGCGTGCCGAAAGCGTCGGGGGCGTGCCGAAAGCGTCGGGGGCGTGCCGAAAGCGTCGGGGGCGTGCCGAAAGCGTCGGGGGCGTGCCGAAAGCGTCGGGGGCGTGCCGAAAGCGTCGGGGGCGTGCCGAAAGCGTCGGGGGCGTGCCGAAAGCGTCGGGGGCGTGCCGAAAGCGTCGGGGGCGTGCCGAAAGCGTCGGGGGCGTGCCGAAAGCGTCGGGGGCGTGCCGAAAGCGTCGGGGGCGTGCCGAAAGCGTCGGGGGCGTGCCGAAAGCGTCGGGGGCGTGCCGAAAGCGTCGGGGGCGTGCCGAAAGCGTCGGGGGCGTGCCGAAAGCGTCGGGGGCGTGCCGAAAGCGTCGGGGGCGTGCCGAAAGCGTCGGGGGCGTGCCGAAAGCGTCGGGGGCGTGCCGAAAGCGTCGGGGGCGTGCCGAAAGCGTCGGGGGCGTGCCGAAAGCGCCGGGGGCGTGCCGAAAGCGCCGGGGGCGTGCCGAAAGCGCCGGGGGCGTGCCGAAAGCGCCGGGGGCGTGCCGAAAGCGCCGGGGGCGTGCCGAAAGCGCCGGGGGCGTGCCGAAAGCGCCGGGGGCGTGCCGAAAGCGCCGGGGGCGTGCCGAAAGCGCCGGGGGCGTGCCGAAAGCGCCGGGGGCGTGCCGAAAGCGCCGGGGGCGTGCCGAAAGCGCCGGGGGCGTGCCGAAAGCGCCGGGGGCGTGCCGAAAGCGCCGGGGGCGTGCCGAAAGCGCCGGGGGCGTGCCGAAAGCGCCGGGGGCGTGCCGAAAGCGCCGGGGGCGTGCCGAAAGCGCCGGGGGCGTGCCGAAAGCGCCGGGGGCGTGCCGAAAGCGCCGGGGGCGTGCCGAAAGCGCCGGGGGCGTGCCGAAAGCGCCGGGGGCGTGCCGAAAGCGCCGGGGGCGTGCCGAAAGCGCCGGGGGCGTGCCGAAAGCGACGGGGGCGTGCCGAAAGCGACGGGGGCGTGCCGAAAGCGACGGGGGCGTGCCGAAAGCGACGGGGGCGTGCCGAAAGCGACGGGGGCGTGCCGAAAGCGACGGGGGCGTGCCGAAAGCGACGGGGGCGTGCCGAAAGCGACGGGGGCGTGCCGAAAGCGACGGGGGCGTGCCGAAAGCGACGGGGGCGTGCCGAAAGCGACGGGGGCGTGCCGAAAGCGACGGGGGCGTGCCGAAAGCGACGGGGGCGTGCCGAAAGCGACGGGGGCGTGCCGAAAGCGACGGGGGCGTGCCGAAAGCGACGGGGGCGTGCCGAAAGCGACGGGGGCGTGCCGAAAGCGACGGGGGCGTGCCGAAAGCGACGGGGGCGTGCCGAAAGCGACGGGGGCGTGCCGAAAGCGACGGGGGCGTGCCGAAAGCGACGGGGGCGTGCCGAAAGCGACGGGGGCGTGCCGAAAGCGACGGGGGCGTGCCGAAAGCCGAGATACAGGAGCAGGGGCGGCCTGAGCTCGGTCACAGCGGAGAGGCGGGATTACCAGGAGGGAGGGAAATGGGCAGGCAGGCACATGGAGCGGCAGACAGGCTCGCAGAGGATAACAATGCCTGGGAACTGGCCAGAGAAAGCTGTGGGCAAAAAGAGACCCCAAAGCCGATCTGAAACAAGAACTGAACAAGGAAAATAACAGCGCTAGGTTACAGGAGAGAAAGGGAGGATGAAACAAAGGAAGGAGAGAGAGCAGGACCAAGCATCTGGAAGAAAGAAAAAGGGAGAGCTAGAAGAAGACACAAGAGGGAGTGGGAGCAGGAACGAACGAGAGCAGAAGTACAGGGAAGAAAAAAACAACAAAAATCATAGCAGCATGGGATAGAGAGGGGGCCAGGGGACAGCCCAAAACGTCCAAGAGGGACAACAGGGCCCGAGGGTCCGCGACTCACCGCAGGTGTCGCTCTCAGCGCTGCCAGGAAAAATTTGCCAATTCAGACCCTTCTTTCTCCTTCTCTCCTCCTTTCCTTTTCTGGAGGTGCAGTCGCTCAGCTGCCCTCCACCTCAAAGAACACGCGGGTGTCTCTCGGCTCTTACAAAACGCAGCTTCCTGCACGTGTGGCCTCGCTCGCACGCTGCGCGGCCGTACCGCGCTCTGGGTGACGCGCACGGACCCTGATCGCACGCTGGCGGTCCGGCCCGCTGCGGACTGTACAGAGGGCTCCTGCCTCGCCCAGAGAGGCAGGCTCTCTCTTCCTGCAGTGGAAGGCAGCTGCTGCCCACATGCCCTTGATTTTCTTCTTTCCCTTTCTCAGGCCTCTCCAGCTTCAGCTGTGACAGCTCCTGTCCACAGCCAGAAAACGTCCCAGGGGCCTGTCCCTTCTCACCTCTCTGCTGCGAGGAGCACAAGGGCAGGCAGAGAACCCCACACAGTTCTGAAGTGGGTCCAGTCGACAGCATCCCCAGGGAAGGAACAGGCAAGCGCGGCCCCGGTGAGGCCTCTGGGAGAAGGTGAAGCGACTGCCGTTATTACCGTAGATCGCCCCTGGCCGGAGCCCCCCTTCCACAGGGGCTCCTGCGGAGGCGCCAAGGGCCGGCTTGCCGCCATCCCCGCGGGGCTCGGGGGTGACCTGGGGCTACGGGACGGGCTTCAGGGTGAGGTGCGAGACCTGGGGCCAGGACACGGTGCGGGCGAGGCCAGTGCCAGCTCAAGGGGAGCTCTGGCAAGCTGGGGAGGCACCCAGCACCAACCCCCGGGGGACACCCATCTTCTTCCCCTCTGCCTTTGTCCCAGCTCTCGGGTAACTCCCTGGGGCTCCCCCGGCCCGGATCACCTCCAGGAGAGCCGAGGCCTGACACAGCAGGCGGTGTGAAGCTTCCTGCCCCACCGCTGCCGTGTGGCCAGCGGGCAGGAGGGGCCCCCACACCTGCCAAAGGGGCTGGCCGGCCTCACCGGCGGCCTCGGCCCTCGCCCACCCCCAGGAATCACGCCCAGCAAGCCTCACGCTGCGGCAGCAGGAAGGCGGCTCTGGCGGTGCCGCACACCTGTGCGGGGCCGGCGCTGCAGTCCTGCCCTTCGCGCACCGAGCGCCCGCCGGCAGCGTGACGTGGGGCGGCGGCGGCATTTCCTTACCAGGAGGGGGCACGGAGCGTGGCCGCACCCCCCCACGGGCATCGGAGCATCGCACTGACGTTGCTGGCGGGCGGCAGCGTGGGGCACGGGGCCACCTCTGTGTCGCCCACCGACAGCACCGTGTGGCGTTTGCCAGGCAGCGGCGGTTAGCGCAGGCGAGCGCCACCCCCCGCGCGAGCGGCGGCCGAGCGGCACGTCACTGCGCACACGCTCTCGAGGAACGGGCACGACGCTTGGTGGGGAGCAGCTGGAAGCCCCCGGGAATCCACGTGAAAGCGGCAACAAAACTATCCCTCGTGCTGCGCCACAAGGGCCGCGGCGGTAGCGAGGACTGCGCCGCGCTACGGGCGCCCACGAGCGGTGCGGCTGCCTGGCAGCCGAGTCTGCAGAACCTACAGCTCCTGGCACGCGCTGGCCAACGCGGCACGGCCGCCTGCACGCCAAGCGCTGTAAGACCCCGCATCCCAGCGTGACCCAGGGAACCAACGCGGCTGGCCAGAAACCCCACACGCCAGGACCACAGCTCCCGCTGGGTTGCGAGAGGCGGTTTTCTCTGCTTTCTGACCCTGCAGCAACACCGTTGCTCACCCCTCCGAACCCCCACCAGTGCACCCAGAAGCCTCACCACCGGCTCGGGGCAGCCCCTGCCACCACCTCCAACACTGCCACCCTGCAGGCACCGCCATCCTCCCCAGGAGCTGCCAGCTGATGGCACGGCTCCACTCACCTTCTCCCTCGGTGCAGCCAGGGCCCAGCAATGCTCAGCGACTGCTCTGCTCCTCCCTTGGTTGACACCGACCCCTCCGACGGCTGCCTTGCTCTTAACAGCAGCACCCGCCCCGCCCCGCCCCTCCACCCGGAGCAAGCCCTTTACAGGGAGGGGCCGCTGCCATCAGCCTCACTGCCCACACCTGGGGCCCCTCCAGCCCCAGCCCACAGCTGGAGGCCATCACCCACCCCCACAGAGCATCATCACCCCTCCCAGCCCCTCACCTGGGGCAAAGGAAGCACAAAAGGCAGCCGGCAGCCAGCAAGTGTTTATTCAGTCACACACAGAACAAGTCCCAGAAGGGAGTGAGTCTGCTCCGGGGCTCAGGGCCCCTAATGCTGCCCCTGCTCCTGGCACACCTTGGCGCTTGTTCCCGGAGCCACGCTCCTCAGTCCAGCCGGGAACAGTCAGTCGGTTCCTGGAGCAACAAGCTGCAGGGCAGAGCTGGAAACTGCCAAACATGAGGAGCAAGATGCAGGACACAAGAAGACAGAAGAAAGGTGGCAGCTAGCTGACTAGTACAGGGGTAGAGAGAAAACAAGAGATGAGCAATGGGGCGGTGAGAGGATGGGGACAGGGAACCCAACGTGGATATGCAGAAAAAAAAGCAGCAGGGAGAGAAGAAAACAGGCAAAAAAAAAGCTGGGATGGGTGGCACAACAGACATGGAGGGGAAAAAAAAAAGGGGGGGGAGCAGGGAGCTAGACCAAGCAAGATGGAAGAAAGACCAAAAAGCTCCAAAGAACAGGGCACAGAGGGAGGAAAAAGCAACAGCGATGGGGAGTCAGGACAGCAAACCATGGGAAGGAACACAAAACAAATCACATCGCTACATGTGACAGGGCAGAGAAGGAAGAATTAGGAAACAGGGACAGAGACACAGAAAAAAAGAGACCTGGAGCCAAAAACTAATCCTGATGCATACAGAAAGAAGGGGGGTGGGGGTGGGGGTGGGGGGGTGTATTCTAAAACAGGGGAAACAGAGACAGAGAGATGGAGAAAAGACAAAAGCAACAGACTACAAGGCATCGAGAGAGGAATTACTGAATAGTAACAGAGCGCCAGCCAGAAACAGGCCACAAAGCAGCAAAGATCACAGGGGTACGGGGCACAGAGGAAGGAATTCGCAAACCTGGCACAAGGAGCCAGACAGAGAGAGAGCGAGGCAAAAATTAAATGGTGAAAAGAGACAGACCGCAGGGCAGAGGGAGGAATTGATAAACAGGGACAGGGCACCCAGCAGAGCATGATGGAGAACAGGGAAAAAAAAATAGCAGCAAGCTACAGGGAAGAGGGAGGAATTAAAGACCAGTGACTGGAAGACAGACAGCGACACATGGAGAGAGAGAAGACAAAAGAGCGATGGGCAACAAGATGGATAGGGAGGAAATGAAAAACAGCAGAAGGGAGTCAGCCAGAGAGAAAGACACTGAGGAAAAAGGCCAGACAGGCTATGAGGGACGGAGGTAGGAATGAAAAACGGGGGACAGGGAGCAGGAAAGAGAGAGATGGAGATCGCAGGGAATAGCAGCGGGTGCAGGAAGAAGAAAGGGGCATCAATAGGAACAGGGAGCTGGACAGAGAGGGATGGAGAAAGGCAACAAGAGCGGCAGGGTACAGGGCAGAGAAAGGGAAGACCTACAAGACGGGGACAGGGAGATGCTCCAAGCAAGACGGAAGATACGGGTGAGCAAAAAAAGTTGAGCAGCACCAGAAAGAGAGGAGTCTAGGAGAAAGACAGGGAGGGACCAGGCCACACAAGAGGGATGAGAGGGGCCCAAGAGCTCGGGACTTACTGCAGTTCTCCGCGCTGCCGTGAGAATTTGACAGGTCAGACTCCTCCTTCTGTTTGCCTTCTCCCTTCCTCTTCTACAGCTCCAGGTGCCTGGCTGTCCTCCACTTAGGAGAAGATGTAGGTGTCTCACAGCTCTTACGAGATGAGGCCTGCTAGACACAGAACCTCATTCAATCACACACTACGTGCAGGAGTAGGACAGAGGAAAGAGCGAGAAACCGAGAAGTGAGGAGCAGAACGGAAGGATCGAGAGAGAAATGGACTGAGGAGTGATGCAAAAGGTACAGAACAAGCAGTCAGAAGTGCAGACAGAAAAAGAAAAGGGAGCAGCAAGACGAGAGAGAAAGTGAGAGAGGAAGGGGGAGCAAGGCAGAAGAAAAGAAAGAAAAGATCTAGAGAAGAAGAAAAAAAAAATCACAGCATGGGAAAGAGAAGGGCGGGAAGGGACTGGGACATACAAGGGGGGCGACAGGGCCCCGAGGGCCCGGGACTCACCGCGGCTCTCGCTCCCGGCACTGCCGGGAGAACTGGACAGGTCAGATGCTTCTTTCTCCTTCCTTCCTCCTGCCCCTCCTCTTCTTCTGAAACTCCACTCGCCCGGCTGACCTCCCCCTAAAAGAATACGCGGGTGTCTCTCGGCTCTTACAAGACGTGGCTTCCGACACACGCAGCCTCGCTCGCTCGCTCGCTCCGCGGCCGTTCCGCGCCTGGGTCCGGCCCGCTGCGGACTGTGCAGAGGGCTCCTCGCTCACCCGGAGAGGCAGGCGCTCTCCCCCTGCAGGGCGAGGCGGCTGCTGCCCACATGCCCTTGACGTTCTCCTTCCTTCCCTTTCTCCGGCCCCTCCAGCTCCAGCCGCGGCGGCTCCCGCCCCGCTGCCCACGGCCGGGAAGGCTCGGCTCCGCCCGTCCCTTCTGGCCCCCGAGCCGTGAGAAGCGCCAGGCCGGGCAGAGACACCCCACGCCAGCCCGAGCTGGGCGCAGCCGGCGGCATCCCCGGGGCAGGAACGGACACGCGCGGCCCCAGCGCGGCCTCGGGAGGGGGCACGGAGGCGGCAGGGACCCTTATTGCCGCGGACCGGCCCGGCCGCAGCCCCAACACTCACCTCCGCCGCGCACGCGCACTCCCGGGAGACGCCGCGGCCGCGCATGCGCACCCCCGGGCCGGGGGGCACACCGCGTCTCGGGGAGCCGCGGGCAGCCCGCGGGAAACCGCCACAAAACCGCGTCTCGGGCCGCGCCGCGGGGCCGCGCCGGTACCGAGGGCTGTGCCGTGCCGCGCGCGCCCGCCAGCGCCGCGGCTGCGGGGAACCGAGAGCGCAGAAACTGCAGCTCCCGGCGTGCCCCGGGGAGCCAACATGGCCGACCGGAAGCCCCCTGCACGTGACTACGGCTCCCGCCGCGCCGCCCGCGCACCCGGAAGCCCGGCCGAGCGCAGCCCCGCGCGGCTCCGGGCAGCGCCGCCGCCGCCCGGCCCCGACGCGGAGCGGCCTCCGCCCCCGGTCCCGCCGCACCTTTCCCCGCAGCCGCCCGGCCCCGCTCCTGCCTCGGCTCGCACCGGCTCCTCCTCCAGCACCGGCCCCGGACAGGGAGGGGGCGCTGCCTGCAGCCTCCCTGCCCGCCCCTGCGGCTCCTCCGGCCCGGCCCACGCTCCCCCCCCCCGGTAACTATAGCGACCAGCACCGTTAATAAACGCCGGAGGTGCCCGTCGCTCCTCCGAGCTCGCGCTCTACGGGCCGCCGGTCCTGCGGTCGCGGGGCCGCCGCCGCGCACGCGCACTCCGGGGGCCGCCCGGCGCAGCCGCACGCCGCAGATCGCCTCTCCCCGCCGGGGGAGCCTTCCCCGGCCAGCGGGAGCAGCCGCTGGGCGAGACCGCTCCGGTGCGCGGGCCGACGGGACCGACGCTGCCAAATCTTATAACCCCCCGGAGAGGGAGGAGCTCCGGCACGGCCGCAGCGCAGGGCAGCGCAGTCTCGCCTTGTGACCCAGAACTCAGCGGGGTGACCGAAGTGTCGGTCAGAGCAGCCTCAGGGCTCTTCGGACGGGTGGAAGGGGGAGGAAAGCCTGTGACAACGCGACACGGGAGCGCAGAGTTGTTTTAAGGACGAAACAGCGTAACTTCGGTCCCTGGGAGACCAGTACAGTAACTATTAAAAGCACACGTATTGTTAGATATTTTTCCTAAACTCACATTTATCCAATTTAGTTTTTCAAATCCTGGTGATAGCAGAAATAGTTTTTTAAAAAAACCCAGATAAATCCAGGAACATTTCTGCCCGCGTTCAGCCGCTCTTCTGGAGCGTACGCTAGGAGCTGGAGAACCCGAGCAAGCTGTCTGATTATATTTACGGCAGCTCTGGCCCCGACAGCTCCCCCGTCCGTCCCCTTGCCAGGAACTAGCGCCGCGGCGGCTACAGCTCAGCCCAAAGCCAAACCGACACCGACCTCGGCTCTGGAAAGCGCCACCTCATCTCCCCCCGTTTTGCTGATTAGGGATATCAGTTCAACTCAGACACCGGAGTGAAAGGAGCAGGCGTATTTTATTAGAAATAACTAAATAACAGAAGAATATGGAAAACACGCAGTCAGGAAAGACGGAATAGTGCACTCACACAGATAGGAAAATACAGGGTAACGCATCAAATCCTGACTGCCTGAGAGAGAGGGAACAGCGATTAAAAAAGATCCCTCAGCACCTGCACCCGTTGCCACCACCCAGACCCGCAGGCAGCCCCGGTTACAGCGAGGGTTTGCAGAGCCTTTCCCGGCAAGTGGGAAACCCTACGCGGTGCGTCCACCCGTAGGTGAGGCCTCCAAAGTCGCTGTGAGCGGGTCCACCCTTCTATACCCCAAAATCGGCAAGCCAGAAGAGCTGGCACCTTGGTTTGGAGCGGAAATATCTGGTTTCAATCTCACATTAGATTCCCCCGGAGCCTGGCCAGGGCTCAGGGGAGAAGCTAAGGGAGCTCCTCTGCTTACCCAGGCAGACTAGGTGCAAGGGCTCACGTCAGGCCACAGGGCCAGACTACGGTCTCCACGACCCGGTTATTTTATCCCCACACAAAGAAAGATAAATGTACATTCAAGAGAGCTACGTCTTCCACACCTCTTTCACTAACGATGACATACTGAGTGAGCAGCTTCGGCTCAGGGCCTGTTGTTCAGGCTTCAATACTTCCACTTTTTACATCGGAATAGGTGGTTGGTTATCACTTAGTAAAATACCTGTTAGCACAATGGTTAACAGTTACAAAATACACAGGACTCGTCTACAAGTCAACTCTGGCTTGGCCCTATTGTCCAAGCCTTAGCGCTTCACCCCGAGAGTCCCCTTGCAAGCAGCCAGGACCAACACACGCCGCAAACATTCCAGCGGCTGCCAAAGGTTAAAATCCCACGCGCAGCGCCACGTGGCAGGCAGCGGTTAAAGCCGAGTTGGGCAGAAAAGGAGCTAAATGGGGAACACGCAGTTGGAGAAAGCATCTGACTGAGCACCCCCGGCACTGAACAGATGGGGAAAGGGTGGGCACAAACGCCCTTTTGGGGCAGGGAAGAGGAACGTGCTCCTCCAGAGGCTGAGATCCAGCCGCTTCCTTCCCCGTACAGGTGCGGAAAGAGAAGCACTCAGAGCAGGGGAATCCACCTCCAAAACCCTGCTCCCGACTGCTCTTCCCCCGGCATCCCACGCAGCCTCAAAGGGCGCTGCGGGTGGCTGCAGAGCCCTCCCGCTCCCCACGGCTGGTGCAGCCACATCCAAGTACAGAAAGGAGTTTTGAGAAAACTTCAGGAAGTTGGGTCATCGTCAGGTGGAATGGGAGCAGGTTCTAAAACTGGAGAACTACCAAGAGCCGAGTACTTGCTCACGAGGCAAAGAAAACATCCCCAAAGGGGCAGGGACGCTTGAGGCGACCACAGCCCAGGTGACAGGGAGATCCCCTGCCCAGGAGGGCTTTCTCTCGCCTCTTTGGCGGACCGCTGCCGCTACTCCTCCCGCTCGCTCTTGCCTCGCAGGTCCTTCTGCACGCGGTGGATGTCTCTCCCTTCTTCTCCACGACCAACTGCTGCAAGAGCAGGAGAATGCCATCAGGTCTGAGAGCGACGACGGTCCTGGGTGAGAGCTGGCCACAGCACCACCTGAACACCGGCCGCCCTCACACAGCCCTATACCCCCGCCCCCCCGAAAAAACCTCACAGATCGGCTTTTCTTACCCAATCGGTGCTCCGGTGCTGCCACACGTGGAGTCGCAGCGGGCGCTGGAGCTGGGCTCGGAGTCGGGCACTCTGGGCAAACGGAGCTGGGCATGCAGAGCGGCGGCCACCGAGGCTGCGCCCCTGCTTACAGGGGGCTCGAGCCGCTGCCGGGACTGCGAAGTGCCCGGGACTGCAGGGCACGGGCCAGGCCCCGACTTACAGGGCAGCCCCGGTCCCAAAGGCCCACGAGGCCCCTCCTCTCCGCTACAGGGGCGCCCTGACCCGCACCCCGCTAACAGGGCCGCCACCCCACAAAAGGCGCCAGCCAAGCACTATCGAGAGTGCTGGGCGCTGTCTGCCCTGAAGGCAGGTGAATCGGCAGCAGCGGCCCTTTCCCAAGAGGTTCTGGGGGCTGGGGAAGCAGAACTTCCCGAGGGGGGTTCCTCATCGCTGGGGAGAAGCTGTCGCGTCACTGCGGAGCAGCTGGTTGCAAGGGGCTGGCGGCTGAGGCCCACCCGTGCTGCCTGTCCCCCTAAATCTCCCCCTGCCCTGCCGTACCCCTGTCCCCTCTCCCTCTATGCTTTAAGCCCCCAGGCCGCTGGGCACCACCAGGTGAGAAAATGGGGCCTGAGGCGGCTCAGGCCGGGGCAGGGGGCAGGAGGGAGGAGGGAGGGCCGGGGGCCAGAGCACGCTGAGGGAAGGTCCCTCAGGCGGCCGGCTTCCCCGTCGTCCAGGCAGAGGAGCTGGCGCCCGACCGCGCCGTCCTTCCAGGCACCAGCTCCCGGAGAAGGAAGAAGGAAGAGGCATCCGTGGCCTGCGGAAGAAACTACGAGGCGAGGGCAAGCGAGAGGAGGAGCGGCACGCTGAAACCGGGGAAAGAGAAAGGGGCTGCGGGCAAAGGGCCCTCCCTGTCACCACGGCTGCTGTGGGACAAGAGCATCCTGGGCGCTTTTGGGAGGGTCTCGAGGACTCTGGGGCAGGTACTTGGCTCAGGGCCGTTCCCTGCGTTTCTAGAGGCTACCGCGGTTCTCGGTGAAGGGGACACAACTGCCGAGCCTTTGCCCTCGAAGGCCGGGGGCCGCAGACGCCCGCTCGCTACCCGCTCCTCCTGCCGAGGGCGGGGGACGGGCACAACCCTGCTTACAGGGCCGTCGGGTCAGAGGGCTCCACGGCTCGTGGCACTCGCCCCGAGTACGGGGCCGGCACGCTGGCAGGTCGCCAGCAGGACAGGCAGCCACCCAGGCCCAGAGAGCGGGCGGGTCACGCGTCGGCCGTGCTACGACCGCGCGGCTTGGCTCCGTCCTTGGAAAGGAGGGGCCAGCCGGGACTCGCCCTCCGCTCGCGGGCTCAGCGGGGACCGACCCCCTGTTGCTGCACAGAGCCCCTCTTTCCCTCCCGGGAAGTTTAAGCTAAGTACGCTGCAGCGATTTCAACAGGGGCCTAAACAAGAAGCTCCTTCACTCGCTCACTCGCACCGACGCGGACACAGGCAGGCACACGGACACGGACAGGGGGAAAGAAAACTTCCCAGGAGAGAGAGCGAGCTCTGTGCAGCCAATGTCTGGGGAGCCGTCCCCTCCCGGGAGCAAGAGAGCAGAGCCTCGGACCTGTCCCCCCGGACGCACGGAGCCCAGAGGGACTCAACGTGCCACGGGCCTTCGCGGGGGACCAAGGGACAAGTGCCGCGACGCGCCCCGACTCCAGGGGGTCACGCTGGCCAGGCCACCAGCAGGCAGAAAGCCGCCAGGGCCGGGGAAACAGCCCTCCCCTGCCTACAGGGCGGGCTTGGGGGCCAGAGAGCACCATTTGCCCCTCGGTGCGGGGACGGTGCCGCTCTCTCCTTACAGGGTCGCCCCTCTCTCCGGGCAGCCAAACCGTCGGGGCAAGGGGGCAAAAGGCCAGAGACCCGAGCCCTGCTTACAGGGAGGTCACCCGGCGCAGCGCCGGCCAGGACACCAAAGGTGCCGGCAACGGTGCCGTGGGGAGGCCCCTTTGCCCTGAGCTCCCGCCTCTCCCCCCAGCCCTCTCTTCAGCCCGCCGCTCCTCCTCTCCCTCGCTCTGGCCTCGCAGCTCCTTCACGATGCCTTGTCTTGCTTCTCGAGGAGCTGGTGCTCGGAAGGAAGGCGCAGCCAGGCGCCAGCTCCCCCACCCGGAGGACAGAGCAGAGGCCCCGGCCCCGCTGCCAGGCCCCCCCCCGCGCCCAAGTTACAGGCCGGCCGGCCTGGCTGCGGCTCACCACCACGGCGCGCTTCAGGAGCTCCGCTTCCCGCCCCGGCCGCAGAGACGGCGCCGCTCACCCCCATTAGAGGGTTGCCACCTGCCCGGCAGCCTGACCACGGGGTGACGTGGCAAAAGGCCGGCAAAAACCCAAAGACCCGAGCCCTGCTTACAGGGGGGTCACCCGGCACAAAGCCGGCCAGGGCACCGAAGGTCCTGGCGACACGCTGGTGCGACCACAGCCCCGGTGACGGGGAGGTCCCTTTGCCCAGAGCGCCCTTCTCCTGCCTCCTCTTGCTGCCCAGACTTCCTCCGCTCTTGGCCTGCAGCGGTACAGGACGGAGACCTCCACGCCGCTCCGCCGCCTGCTGCAAGGGCAGGAGGATGCCGTCAGGTCCGAGAGCGATGCTGGTCCCCGGCGAGAGCTGGCCACAGCACCACCCGAACCCCGGCCGCCCTCCCACCACCCACCCCGCGAAAAAACCTCGCAGATCGGCTTTCCTCACCCAGTCGGTGCTCCAGTGCTTCGTGCAGGGACCGTGACAGGCTCTCGTCTGCAATGGGCTCCTGGCAGCGTCTGGCGGCTCCTGGCAGCGTCCGTCAGGGCCTGGACCCTCCTCAGCCCCTGAGGTGATGGCGGTCCCTCCTCATGCAGCTCCAGTCCCCCCCCATGCGCCCTGACGCAGGTCTGCTGCCCCTCCTAGGCGACGGCACTGGCCCCCCACCCTGCAGCAGCTTTGATCCCCTGCCAAGGTGGCTCCAATCCCTCGGCCCCGAGTCGATCCATTTCTTGCTGAGGCAGCGCCGACTTGCGCTCCCCTTTCCCTCAGACGGCCGCTCCGCCCCTCACAGCGGCGCTTTGCCCAGAGCGCGCTTCTCTTTCTTCCGCTTGCTGCCCAGACTTCCTTCGCTGCTCCTCCTGCTAACCCTTGCCTTGCACGGCCTTCCGCACGCGGTGGATGTCTCTCCCTTCTCCACCACCAAGTGCTGCAAGAGCAGGAGGGTGCCGTCAGGCCTGAGAGGGACGACGGTCCCCGGCGAGAGCCTGACACGGCACCACCCGAACCCTGGCCGCCCTCCCACACCACTATTCCTCTATACCCCCCCCCAAAAAAAAACCTCACAGATCGGCTTTTCTTACCCAATCGGTGCTCCGGTGCTGCCACACGTGGAGTCGCGGCTGGCGCTGGAGCTGGGCTCGGAATCGGGCACTCTGGGCAAATGGAGCTGGGCATGCAAAACGGCGGCCACAGAGGCTGCGCCCCTGCTTACAGGGGGCTCGAGCCGCTGCCGGGACTGCGAAGTGCCCGGGACTGCAGGGCACGGGCCAGGCCCCGAATTACAGGGCAGCCCCGGTCCCAAAGGCCCACGAGGCCCCTCCTCTCCGCTACAGGGGTGCCCTGACCCGCACCCCGCTAACAGGGCCGCCACCCCACACAAGGCGCCAGCCAAGCACTATCGAGAGTGCTGGGCGCTGTCTGCCCTGAAGGCAGGTGAATCGGCAGCAGCGGCCCTTTCCCAAGAGGTTCTGGGGGCTGGGGAAGCAGAACTTCCCGAGGGGGGTTCCTCATCGCTTGGGAGAAGCTGCCGCGTCACTGCGGAGCAGCTGGTTGCAAGGGGCTGGCGGCTGAGGCCCACCCGTGCTGCCTGTCCCCCTAAATCTCCCCCTGCCCTGCCGTACCCCTGTCCCCTCTCCCTCTATGCTTTAAGCCCCCAGGCCGCCAGGCACCACCAGGTGAGAAAATGGGGTCTGAGGCGGCTCAGGCCGGGGCAGGGGGCAGGAGGGAGGAGGGAGGGCCGGGGGCCAGAGCACGCTGAGGGAAGGTCCCTCAGGCGGCCGGCTTCCCCGTCGTCCAGGCAGAGGAGCTGGCGCCCGACCGCGCCGTCCTTCCAGGCACCAGCTCCCGGAGAAGGAAGAAGGAAGAGGCATCCGTGGCCTGCGGAAGAAACTACGAGGCGAGGGCAAGCGAGAGGAGGAGCGGCACGCTGAAACCGGGGAAAGAGAAAGGGGCTGCGGGCAAAGGGCCCTCCCTGTCACCACGGCTGCTGTGGGACAAGAGCGTCCTGGGCAACTCTGGGAGGGTCTCGAGGACTCTGGGGCAGGTACTTGGCTCAGGGCCGTTCCCTGCGTTTCTAGAGGCTACCGCGGTTCTCGGTGAAGGGGACACAACTGCCGAGCCTTTGCCCTCGAAGGCCGGGGGCCGCAGACGCCCGCTTGCTACCCGCTCCTCCTGCCGAGGGCGGGGGACGGGCACAACCCTGCTTACAGGGCCGTCGGGTCAGAGGGCTCCACGGCTCGTGGCACTCGCCCCGAGTACGGGGCTGGCACGCTGGCAGGTCGCCAGCAGGACAGGCAGCCACCCAGGCCCAGAGAGCGGGAGGGTCACGCGGCTTGGCTTTGTCCTTGGAAAGGAGGGGCCAGCCGGGACTCGCCCTCCGCTCGCGGGCTCAGCGGGGACCGACCCCCTGTTGCTGCACAGAGCCCCTCTTTCCCTCCCGGGAAGTTTAAGCTAAGTACGCTGCAGCGATTTCAACAGGGGCCTAAACAAGAAGCTCCTTCACTCGCTCACTCGCACCGACGCGGACACAGGCAGGCACACGGACACGGACAGGGGGAAAGAAAACTTCCCAGGAGAGAGAGCGAGCTCTGTGCAGCCAATGTCTGGGGAGCCGTCCCCTCCCGCGAGCAAGAGAGCAGAGCCTCGGACCTGCCCCCCCGGACGCACGGAGCCCAGAGGGACTCAACGTGCCACGGGGCTTCGCGGGGGACCAAGGGACAAGTGCCGCGACGCGCCCCGACTCCAGGGGGTCACGCTGGCCAGGCCGCCAGCAGGCGGAAAGCCGCCAGGGCTGGGGAAACAGCCCTCCCCTGCCTACAGGGCGGGCTTGGGGGCCAGAGAGCCCCATTTGCCCCTCGGTGCGGGGACGGTGCCGCTCTCTCCTTACAGGGTCGCCCCTCTCTCCGGGCAGCCAAACCGTCGGGGCAAGGGGGCAAAAGGCCAGAGACCCGAGCCCTGCTTACAGGGAGGTCACCCGGCGCAGCGCCGGCCAGGACACCAAAGGTGCCGGCAACGGTGCCGTGGGGAGGCCCCTTTGCCCTGAGCTCCCGCCTCTCCCCCCAGCCCTCTCTTCAGCCCGCCGCTCCTCCTCTCCCTCGCTCTGGCCTCGCAGCTCCTTCACGATGCCTTGTCTTGCTTCTCGAGGAGCTGGTGCTCGGAAGGAAGGCGCAGCCAGGCGCCAGCTCCCCCACCCGGAGGACAGAGCAGAGGCCCCGGCCCTGCTGCCAGGCCCCCCCCGCGCCCAAGTTACAGGCCGGCCGGCCTGGCTGCGGCTCACCACCACGGCGCGCTTTAGGAGCTCCGCTTCCCGCCCCGGCCGCAGAGACGGCGCCGCTCACCCCCCTTAGAGGGTTGCCACCTGCCCGGCAGCCTGACCACGGGGTGACGTGGCAAAAGGCCGGCAAAAACCCAAAGACCCGAGCCCTGCTTACAGGGGGGTCACCCGGCACAAAGCCGGCCAGGGCACCGAAGGTCCTGGCGACACGCTGGTGCGACCACAGCCCCGGTGACAGGGAGGTCCCTTTGCCCAGAGCGCCCTTCTCCTTCCTCCTCTTGCTGCCCAGACTTCCTCCGCGCCTCGTCCCACTCCCTCTTGGCCTGCAGCGGTACAGGACGGAGACCTCCACGCCGCTCCGCCGCCTGCTGCAAGGGCAGGAGGATGCCGTCAGGTCCGAGAGCGATGCTGGTCCCCGGCGAGAGCTGGCCACAGCACCACCCGAACCCTGGCCGCCCTCCCACCACCACCACCACCACCACCATCCCCCCTCCCCGCGAAAAAAACTCACAGATTGGCTTTTCTCACCCAGTCCGTGCTCCAGCACTTCCTGCAGGGATGTCTACGACGGGCGCTTTTCTCCTCCGGGCTCCTGGCCGCGTTCAGCGAGGCTTGGACCCTCCACCGCCCCTGAGGCGATGGCCGTCCCTTCTCAGGCAGCTCCAGTCCCCTCTCACCGGTCCTGAGGAAGCTCCGCTCCCCCACCCCCCGTCGTTGACGACACTCCCCCCCCCAGGTGGTGACACCACCCCACTCCCCCCCACCAGGCGACGACACTGCTCCCCCCCCCCCAACCGCCGAGGCGACGACACTGCTCCCCCCCACCCCCATGCCGAGGCGACGACACTGCCCCCCCCCCCTCCCCCGCCGAGGCGACGACACTGCTCCTCCCCCCCCTCCCCCGCCGAGGCGACGACACTGCTCCTCCCCCCCCTCCCCCGCCGAGGCGACGACACTGCTCCTCCCCCCCCCTCCCCCGCCGAGGCGACGACACTGCTCCTCCCCCCCCCTCCCCCGCCGAGGCGACGACACTGCTCCCCCCCCCCCCGCCGAGGCGACGACACTGCTCTCTCCCCCCCCCCCCCGCGCCGAGGCGACGACACTGCTCTCCCCCCCCCCTCCCCCCCGCCGAGGCGACGACACTGCTCCCCCCCGCCCTCTCCCCCACCGAGGCGACGACACTGCTCCCCCCCCTCGCCGAGGCGACGACACCGACCCCCTCCCCAAGGCGGCTCCCGTCCCGTCCCCCCCCCTGTTCCCAAGTCGATCCGGTACTTCCCCAGGCAGGTTCGACTCCTGCTCGCCCCTTCCCCGGGCAGGTCCCCCTCAGGCGACCGCTCCGCCCCTCACAGCGGCGCTTTGTTCAGAGCGCCCTTCTCTTTCCTCTTGCTGCCCAGACTTCCTCCGCTGCTCCTCCCGCTCGCTCTTGCCTCGCAGGTCCTTCCACACGCAGTGGACATCTCTCCCTTCTCCGCCACCAGCTGCTGCAAGGGCAGTAGTGTGCCGTCAGGTCTGAGAAGGACGCCGGTCCCCGGCGAGAAGTGCCCACAGCACCACCCGAACCCCGGCCGCCCTCCAACCCCCCCTTCCCCCCCGAAAAAAAACTCACAGATCGGCTTTTCTCACCAGAGCCGGTGCTCCAGCACTTCCTGCAGGGACGACCGCGCCGGGCACTCGTCTGCTCCAGGCACCTTGCCGCGCCTGGCGGGTCCAGGACTCTCCTGAGCCCCTCAGACAATGGCGCTCGCCCCCAACAGGCGACTCGGGTCCACCCCCGCCCGCCCCGAGCCGAGCCGAGCCGATGAGGTCCCCGCCGAGGCGGCGCCGATCGCCGAGCAGCCTTTTCCGGGGGCGCCGCTCCCGCTCCTCTCAGGCGGCCGCGCGGCGCCTCACTGCTGCGCGCGCCGTTCCCGCCCTTCGCCTCAGGCGAAAGCTCCGCCCCTCACGTCGGCGCGCGCCGTTCCCGCCCTGGTCCCGCCCCCTCGCCCTCCCCGGCGCGGCGGCCGCACGCCCGCACCCTTCACTTCCTCACTCCGCGGGGCTCGGACCCGCAGGCACCGAGGGCGAACGGGAGAAACCGGTCCCTCCCGTAAAGCAAAACGGTGAAGGGACTCGGCTCCTCACCCTAAGAAAAGCTGCCAAGCTCGGGGTCGGTCCCCATCCATCAACTCGAGTGTCCTCATTGTCCTCTCCGCGTGGGGGGTGTGCCGAAAGCGGAGGGACGCAGGCTGCCGGAGGCAGGCAGGGAGGAGGGAGGCAGGCAGGCAGGCAGGCAGGCAGGGAGGGAGGCAGGGAGGGAGGGAGGCAGGCAGGCAGGGAGGGAGGCAGGGAGGAGGGAGGCAGGCAGGGAGGGAGGCAGGCAGGCAGGGAGGGAGGCAGGCAGGAAGGGAGGCAGGGAGGAGGGAGGCAGGCAGGCAGGGAGGGAGGCAGGCAGGTAGGGAGGGAGGCAGGCAGGGAGGGAGGCAGGCAGGGAGGGAGGCAGGCAGGGAGGGAGGGAGGCTGGCAGGAAGGGAGGCAGGCAGGCAGGGAGGGAGGGAGGCTGGCAGGAAGGGAGGCAGGCAGGGAGGGAGGCAGGCAGGCAGGCAGGGAGGGAGGCAGGCAGGGAGGGAGGGAGGCGGCAGGCAGGGAGGCAGGCAGGCAGGGAGGGAGGCAGGCAGGCAGGGAGGGAGGCAGGCAGGCAGGGAGGCAGGCAGGGAGGGAGGCAGGCAGGGAGGGAGGGAGGCAGGCAGGGAGGGAGGCAGGCAGGCAGGCAGGGAGGGAGGCTGCTGGAGGGAGGGAGAGTTGGGGTAAGTGAAGGGCAGGAAAAAGTAGAGGCCAAAATGTGGTGGAATGAACAAAATGACTGGCAGGCTGCAGGAAAGTGGAGGCCTAGACGCCACAGGGCAAATTTCTGCCAGGAAAGCGGAGATGCCGGAAGGAGGTGCACGCTCTGATGGGCATTAGTGTTTGAAAAGGGCTGGATAGCCAAAAAGGGATGAGAGGCCCTGGTGGAATTAGAGACGGTGAAATCACTTAGAAAAGGAAGGGGGGGGGGGATCTACAGGCATATGTTGGAAGCAAAACAGGATCACAGAGCAAGACAGAGGAAGAGAGGTAATGATGGGTCGAGACTAGAAAGACAGAGAGAAATCACCTGTGGGGGGAAAGGAAGGTGGGAAGGAGGGAGAGCAAGGGACGGTCAAGAAGACAGAGGGATTGAAGGCATGAGAGAGCAAGAAATTGAGAAAGGGAGAGGGATCGGGACAGGCTACAAGCTGAAAGGGAAAGACCCACGGAGCAGAAGGGAAGGGCACGGGAGCTGGGCACGACTTTGTACTAGGAAAGTGAGATGGTGCGGCGGGCGGAGGAAGCAAGCAGCCGATTCGATGTGAATGATAGAGCAAGCTTCAACTTTATTGAAAGAAATCACCCATTATATAAGCACTCTACAATAGTCATGCATACTACTCACAAATCTACTGGATACATGTAAAAAGCTACATTATAATATCCCAGCCCCCTGTGGCATCTCAGACATGTCACAACATCTTCCCTCTTCTGGCCTGCCTCCTTTCCCAAGGTTGTTTTTACCATCAAGGCCATTGTGTACCTCAGTTTCTCTCTTTGTTAACATAACAGTCTGTTGTTTGGCATAACTGTACCCTGGGTTTTTTCCTTTGTTTACCTCAGATGGCTGCAATCAGCTTCTGCAGGGACCCATGGCCTTGCTCTCTGCAAGCCGTTCTCCAACAATTCCCCCTTTTTCTTTTTGTGCAGGCTGCACAAGCATAAATTTACTAATATTTGTCATTATACAACTATATGCTATTTTAATAATTACTACAATCAATAGTACTATTCCTAATCACCGCAATCCTTCTTGTAACAGACCTTGTAGCCATAGGGACAGACCAAAAACAGATTGTAACCATTTGCCTCAAGGATTGACAACCACTTGTGTTTTTTGTAAACGTTGCTTCATCCATTGTAATTGGTTTTGCATTAATTGACTGTGGTCGGATAGATTAAAACAACACATCCCATCAAAATCTTTACATCCATGCCCCTGGGCAAGCAAAAGAAAGTGTATGGCAGCTCGACTCTGTAATACAGCACACCTTAAACTGTCGAAGGTACCTTATCAAGTACAAAGCATCCCACATACTATCGAAGAGCAATCACATGAAAGCAAACAAACTAGGATTGGTTCTATACTACTGTCCACAAGCCTTCACACCCTCTATGGTTGGTCCCGTTATGGTGTTCACACGTAGTTCTTCTGTTAGGCAAACATTTTATTTCCCACAGTCCGGCATCCTTATTTCTTTGCTACTCACGCAGTTTCTCATCCTCTTGGCCTTGCCGGTGTTCTTCCCAACAGCTACAGCCTGATTACAGTGATGCCACTCAGTCTGGATCACTCATAACATGTCCGTTGTTTCCCAGGCATTCCACAAATCCCCCTTTTTGTTTTCGAGTGATCCAGACCCCTTTTATTGTTCAGTCCATCGTTCTCATAAAACACTTCCACACACAGGTTAATATCATTAAAAGGATTACAATGACAATTTAAACTGTTATTCCATGTAAAAACAAAACATTTTTTAACCATCTAATAATTGGTAACCTTTTAGTCAAATCATTATTAAACCCTCTTCCTTCTTCAAGATGTAAATTCATTGTATAAACATCACTACAAAACCTAGTGCTATTCACCGGTACTGCTGAAGGAGTCACATCTTGCCATCTCAGCCAGATTGTCTGATTTTACCAACCATAATGACCAGTACAAATGGCATACCAAACAGGTCTGGGATGGGTCGGCAGCAGTTGCTAAGCCCAGGCAAAATGCCTACTGTCCTGATTGATCTTTCCCTGCCACCTTGGCACAACTCTGCAGTTTCTTATCTATCTTACGAGGCCTGCTCTTCATCAAAGCTTAGCTGTTTGTCAGGAGCTGTGTGAGGCCGATGCCTTCCAGCCCTCCCCTTTCTTTGTTTTGCTGTGGCACCTGCAAGACTTGTTTGAGAGCTGTATCAATTAAGGGTTAGACAAACTTCAAAACACAGCATACTTAGAATAGTTCTAATTAAAAAGAGAAGACTAATTTTACTATCCATATTTAAGGGATATGACTAAATAGTACAAAAATAAACAGTAAGGAAAATACGGTACTAACATTCAGATACGCAATTGCTAGGGAACCCTGGATACAGCGAGAATTTAGAGTGCTCTTCCTCACAAACTGGAAACCCTACGTGATGCGTCCATCCGTAGGTGAGGCATCCAAAGTCGCTGCAAGCAGGTCCAGCCCTTAAAACAACGGGCCAAAATAACCGGCAACTTCCTTTGAGCGGAAACATCTGATTTCATTCTCCTGTTGGGTTCCACCTGGAGCTTGGCCAGTACTCCAGGGGGAAACCCAAGGGAGTTTCTAAATAAGGTTAAACACTTGAGCTCTCAACTCTTAATATTACTAAACAAAGAAAGTGGAATACGTACATTCTTACAGTATCTTATCCTTATTAATAACTATATTTTATCTAAAGTACATCTTGCACAAGTGACTAGTAAGCCTATATATTTCATTAAGGAGTTGCAGTTACTGTTAGCATTTTCTCTTAAAAGAATTGGCAACTGTAGTGTAGTTTGTCCTGTTGCAGTAGCAAACATTACTCAGACCTTCTGCTTAAAACATCAGTCGAAGAGACCGCAGACTGTCCGCACAGGGGCACTCACAGCACCCACAGCTGGATCCTGAGTGCTGGCTGCCTCTCACCCTCAGATGTGGTTGCACACACCTTGCTGGTGACCGTTGGAGACTGAGACCTGTGGAGACACAAGCATAACCTCTTCCCCAGGTTATTAAAAAAAAAATTGTCTTTCCCAGTTACCACTTTCTAAGTCTTTGTTAACACTTCAGCTTTGCTGTGGACTTCTTGTCGATCTGGTATCTGTGATGAAAGACGACACAATACTGGTGACACCTGTAACACAGGGGAGATGTTTAAAAGGTTTGAAGAGATGGAGTCTTTCTGGTATTCAGGGCAAGTTGCAGTGATGTTTTTAGCTGGATGCCTTGATAAAGAAAACTGGTTTTGTGTTGTTCTGGCATTCTGGTGGAAAAAATGCATGCGTTTTACAGCAGAGCAAACGGTTGACCTGGAGCCAAGATCTCTCCCCCCTTTTGTTTTTGCAAAAGCACTTTCAAGGTCAGGTGCGCTCTTTCTACCATGGTTTGCCCTGTGGGGGAATGAAGTATACTTGCGATGGTTGTTAGCTATACGGGGAAGATCTTGTTTTGCTTTCTCTGTAAGTACTTTGGGTGATGTCAGTGAAGGATCTTTTCACAAAATATCAAACAAGCTATGCAGATCATAATGAGTTAGGCCCACGACGGCTGTATCCGATTTATGGTTCCTAACACTTTCAGTAAATCTTTTAAAGTCTTAATAACAGTTTTAAGTTGTTGCAGGACAATACACACAGGTGATTCGGTTTACAAGGTGAGTGTCAGGGTGGGTTTCAGGGTGGGTTGTGCTACAGTGGTGATTAAGACAGATTTGATCCAATCTGAGTTCCTCACTGAGTCATACAGTTACGACCCCAAAATGCAATAGGGGTTTTCCAATATAAATGGATGAATATTTGCTACCCAATTTTCTGGGCCTCTTACATGAATGAGATCCTTGCTTTAAATTGTTACAGCATGACACCAACCCTGAAAAGCATTTGAGGTACCAGGGCTAACAACCAATCTGCTCACAGATATTATGGTCACATCTGCAGCAGTATCTAAAATACATGTCAGCTCGACAGATTTTTTAGCTTTAACGAGAGTACATTTTACCAGAAGTTAACCTTGTGTTACTGTTTTAGTCCAAAAATATTTAAGGGGTACCTGCTGATCCAAATCCTGAGTAATTGCAGCTTCTTTAACAAGCTGAACAATTTTTTACTTTTTTTTGTTACAGAACACAGGGGTACAGACCATAATTTTGATTTTTCTCTTCATAATCAGCATCTACAACCCCTGGTAAAACAAACGACCCCTGTAAGGTTGCAGATGATTTTTTAACAATATTTCCATTAGGCAGATGGTTCAGAGGTGCACTCTCCCCGCAGAGTATGCGCCTAAATTCAAAGCAACAATCAACACAGAATGACTGCCTCCTGCTAGAGGAGGTATTTCACCTGTGACACTGAGAGCACTGAGCCCAAACCAACCGCAGCACCGATGCCCCAGCGGGCGGGCACTAGGACCCTGCAGTTCCTCGCCGGCCGCTTCCCTGGCCGGAGAACTCCGCGGCTGCAGCGGCCGCGGCTCACACACACACACACACACACACACTCACACACACACAGAAAGGAGCTCCTGACACTCATCACTCACAACATAAAATCACAAATATTACAAATACGAAGATTCCATTAAGAACATCTAAAGCCTGTGCTGCATAACCTTGCCGCTTTTGGCGGGGGGGGGGGGGGGTTGCTGAGAGCGCAGTGCCGGGCTCAGCCGCAGGCGGCCGCTCCGCGGGGGGGGGGGGTCGGGGAGGCCCCGGGCCGCCGCCGCCAGCTCCGAACGCTGAGCACGGAGATCCACACGCTCGTTGTTTCAGATAGAATACTGTCCCGGCGTGAATGCCGGTTTTTCTTCTTAAAAGTGTTAGCCAATTTTTATGGGGCCAATCGATATCCCTGAGCCATCGCCTCCAGTACAGCTGTTGTAGTCTGAGGTTTTGCAGCCCGTTCTTATTAATGCTTAAATCTTTAATAACAGAAAAATGCCGTTCTTCACAACGTGGCTGATGACTCGGCTCATAGCTTACAGGAGTAAGAATTTTTCTTGCAATGTCCATATTCCCTTGCGCCAAAGTTCTTTCGACTCACTTTTACGGTTTTTTCGCCTCAGTTTTATCTATGGATCATCCCCAATTAAAGGAGGATACAGACCAGACAGTCCAGATTCTTTTTCAGGATTTACAGCATCAGGGCCTAAAAGATTATCACACCATTCTGCTTCTTCAAACAATAAATTTGGCTCTTTAAAGTGTCCCTTAGCCTTGCCCAGACCAATCAGCGCGGCTAAGTCTTTTAACGGACCTACTCCCCGCTTTTCTAAAAAGCGCTGTAAAAGTTGAATGGCTACCTCTCGTTCCACGTTCCTGCCCGGGCAGCAATTCCTCAAATTCCTCAAATTCCTCAAATTCCTGGTGCAGCTCGACGACCTTCCTCAAAGTCCGATCAAGTAGCCAGACACCAGTGAAGGCTTTTCCTGGGTAATCAATCCCTATTCAGCCTTTTATTCCTCTGGCCTTTCCTGGGTATTATCCCTATGCGGCCTTTAATTCCTCTGGCCTTTCCTGGGTATTATCCCTATGCGGCCAATTCCGGGGGAGCCATCCACGGACACCAAAATCTCCTGAAGCTGGACCAGCTGCCCCGATGTCAGACTTACGAATCCCGACGCTTTAGGAGATGGCACACGTCTACTGCCGTCGGCAGCGACCTTATCGCCTTCCAGCTCCGAAAAATCCGTTCCACCGCTTCCCGGGTTCCGTTAGGTGGAAAAGCAGGGTTCGGGTAACCCTGTTCGGTGCGCCACTTGCGGCGGGCGGAGGAAGCAAGCAGCCGATTCAATGTGAATGATAGAGCAAGCTTCAGCTTTACTGAAAAAAATCACCCCTTATATGAGCACTCTACAATAATCATGCACACTACTCACAAATCTACTGGATACATGTAAAAAGCTACATTATAATGTCCCAGCCCTCTGTGGCATCTCAGACATGTCACAACATCTTCCCTCTTCTGGCCTGCCTCCTTTCCCAAGGTTGTTTTTACCATCAAGGCCATTGTGTACCTCAGTTTCTCTCTTTGTTAACATAACAGTCTGTTGTTTGGCATAACTGTACCCTGGGTTGTTTCCTTTGTTTACCTCAGATGGCTGCAATCAGCTCCTGCAGAGACCCATGGCCTTGCTCTCTGCAAGCCCTTCTCCAACATCTTCCCAATGACTATCTTTCTTCTTCTAAGAGAAAACACAGCATGACAGGGAAAATAATAAAGAAAAGTAGAAATGTGTATATAGACACTATTAAAAAAAGCTGTAGAAATGTCATCTTCACCCCACTTTGCAACTAGCTCACATTCTGAGAATATCAGCTGGGGTTTTTAAAAAGTCCACATCAAAAGTTTTCTTCCTTTGTTTGTTTGTTTGGTTTTTTTTTTAATAAAAATAAAATTAAGACAATACTTTTAGAAAACTTTTCCTTGGGCTATTGCAGAAAGCTATACCATACGGATGCTTTAAAATTTCATCCCTAGTTTTCACAGTTTCTGTAGCTGTAGCTTTACAAGCCCTCACAGGCTTCAAATTGATATGCAGAATAGCTCAGGTTCAGTTTTGCATTCCTTAGAATTTACATCAGTTGAATGCGTTACTAGCAGCATGAATAGCACTAAGTGTGACATGAGGTTAAGTAGCCACAGATTAGAAAATGAAAAAAACCCATCAATCTGGTGCGTTAATAGTTGGGGGTTTTTTTCTTCAGCTCTGTTTTGTTTTTATCACAGTGGCCATAATCATCAAACAGTAATGTTTCTGTTGGTGCAAATGCCCTGCACTGAAATCTTTTGAGAAAAAGCAGACTGATAAAAACTTACTCTTTGGAATCATGAAGTAAAATTCAATTCATTCCTGCTTCATTTAAGAAACTGCACAGTAAAGATGGAAAATGAGTATTGTTATTTACAAAGTTCTTGGTTGAGAACTAGGCCATGTTTTTGCAGGTGCATCATACCGTTCTGTAAACCAAAAAGGCATCGGTTGGGTTTATTTGCCTCGCTTGCAGCGTATTTTACCCTGTGGTCTCTGAACATCAGATTAGAAAGTTACTTTGTTCCAGGAGGAACTCCAGGAGGTAACTCTTGGCCACTGAGATTATTCATCACTCCAAATGGGGTTTTCTTATGATTCACTGTTCTCTGACAAACTGCTGCCTTAATTTCTAGGTCATGGCTGTATACAAGCTCTTCAGCGTTTTCTAAACTCATCACTGCTCAACAAAGGAGAGGAAATAGTGCTCCTTTATCAATGTAGGCACTTGATGTTCTCCTCAAAATAAAACACACAAAACAAAACTGTCTGTCCATACACACATAAGAGAATCACAGAATCCCAGAACCATTTGGTTGGGGAAAGCCCTTGGAGCTCCTCCAGCCCAACCATGACCCTCCCCCTGACCGTTCCCAACTCCCCCAGATCCCTCAGCGCTGGCTCAGCCCGACTCTTCAACTCCTCCAGGGATCCCGGGGACTCCCCCCTGCCCTGGGCAGCCCATTCCAACGCCCAACAGCCCCTTCTGCACAGAAATCCTTCCTCAGAGCCAGCCTGACCCTGCCCTGGGCAGCTTGAGGCCATTCCCTCGGGGCCTGGCGCTGGGGCCTTGGCTCCAGAGACTCATCCCCCCTCTCTGCCCCCTCCTGGCAGGGAGTTGCAGAGGGCCAGGAGGTCTCCCCTCAGCCTCCTCTTCTCCAGACTGAACCCCCCCAGTTCCCCCAGCCGCTCCCCAGCAGACCTGTGCTCCAGACCCTGCCCCAGCTCCGTTGCCCTTCTCTGGCCACGCTCGAGTCATTCAATGGCCTTTTTGGGGTGAGGGGCCCAAAACTGAACCCACTCATCGAGGGGTGGCCTCACCAGTGCCGAGCACAAGGGTGAGATATGGTAACTCCCAGTCTGGATTGCTCTTTGGCATGCAGTCTCACTTACCTGGTTCATACAGAGTCTGTACAGAGAGGGCCTGTTACAGTTTGGTTTGGTCCTTGAAACATAGACTGACTTATCTTGTCTGTTTGGCCCGCAGACTCCCTTACCTTGTCTTTACAAAGTTTATACAATTATACAAAGGGGCTTGTTTTTTGTATACTAAATTGTTTACATTTTTGGTATCAGTATGACAGCCAACACCCACACCCACCACTGTGGGGTCTCACCCCATAGAGGAGCAGCTCCCACATGACAGGTTTGTGCCAAGTGGGACTGCGGTCCCCACAGCACCACCATCAGGCTCCTGCTGCCACCTTCTGTGTCTGGGAGCTGAGGACTGTCCCCGCAGCAACAGGGCTGCATTCAGTGCTCTCGGGCACAAGGTGATGCTGTTGCCCGCTCTGCATGCTGACAGTGTTCATGGAGAATCTGAGCTGTCAGTGGCAGGCTTGGCTTTTGGTTTATTTTATCTTCTCACTGAGCTTTGTGGTCTGGTCTCATCCCAGCGTAGTCTACAAGAGAAAGTTCTTCATCTGATAACCTCAGCATTGCTCTGACCACACAGCACACAAAAGTACAATGCTGTCCTCCGATGCTTCACGACAAACAAAAATCAATAACAACACGCAGGCAGGAAGACAAACTCTGCTGTTTATTGCTGGGGGGGGATCAGCCACAGTCAAGGCGAACCCCCTCGCGGTGCGTTTCCCACCAGCCAGGGCAGTGGCAGCTCCTGCCTGCAGCAGCTCCGTGGGGTGCAGCGAGGCCGCGGCATCTGCAACGGGACGGGAGAGGAGGGTCAGGGAGCAGGGCTGTGCCTCGCCGCCGCCCCGTCTGTGCCCCCCAGTCCTCCCCCCCCAGCCCTGTGCGAGCTTCCCAGAGACATTTTGCTGCGGGACAGGCCACCCTTTCACCTGGCCATTGCTGTTTCAGTACCAGCCACCCTGTTGTCTTACGTCAGGCATTGAGGGAAAGGGAGGCTCTGGGGACCCGCTCAGCTCTGCGCGGCAGCGAGTTATAAACCAGCACACCCAGTTTACCAGAATATGCCCAGCTCCTTCCTCCGGTTGATGTCTCTCTTCAGCTGGCAGAGCGCACACATGGGGCAGCACGCAGCGGAGATAAAGTCACCCAGAATGGAGCCCTGCCAAGCGTGGGATGTTGTATGAATAACCCCTTCCCACATCAACTTTTAAGTCTTCCTCTTTTTCATTGTCAACACCCCTGGGCAGCTCACCCCTGGGCCCCCGGCACATTGCTGCTCATGCCCAGCGAGGACTGGGACGAGGCGGCATGCGGCAGGATCGCCTCTGCCTCACAGCAGGGACGCAAATGCGTCCCTGGCAACTCCCTGCCGCTGTTCTTCCCCTCAGGCACTCCTTTCTCCTTCCCTGACCCAAACCTCAGCACCCAGCAGAGCAAGCCCTGGCCTTGGTCACTGACCGGGATGTTGTATCTGGTGCGGTAGAGCGTCCTCATGGCCACGCTGGGGCCGCACAGGCAGAACTCATCCATGTCCCGGGCCACTTGGCACCCCAGGCAGCTGAAGCAGAAGGCTCCAAAAATACCTGTGGGACAGCAAGAGGCGCGCTTGGCTGAGGGGTGCAAAGAAAGAAGGAAGTGGGGAACGTCGGCTGGGGACACGGAGCTGTGGCTCTTGACCTCAGATGAGAGCTGCTCCCCCACTGGTACCCACAAGCGTGGGGTTTGCAGCAGGGGCGGTGCAGCAGCAGGAACGGGGGAAACAGCAGAAACGCAGTGTGAGCCAGCACCAGCAACAAATGGTTCGTATGTACTCACACACGCCCAAGTCGGAGCAGCAGTCCAGCAGCCCTGTCTGCCACTCGCCTGCCCGGGGCGCAGCCGAAAACTGGGGCTGTACTGTGACCACATGGTGAGAGGCCATTGCCAGCATGGGGTCGGGTCCCTCCAGGCAGTTTGTGGTCTGGAAGGAAAAGCCATCAGAAAAAGATGCTGCAGGTGTTTCTGAAGTGGGTGTCCTGCTCAGGCTGCTGCACTCGATGACAGAAAGGGCAGTGCAGGTCCCTGAGGGCTCCCCACTGCCAGGACACTGCCATCCCCACCACAAAGTGGGTGGCACAGCTCTGCCAGGAGCTGCTGCTGTCCTTCACAGCAAAGCCCTCCCCAAAACCAGCACCCCACCAACGGCAGCAGCACCTCATCCCCCCGCCTATGCGAATAAAAGGCCTCTGTAAAAACAGGGGTCCTTCTGCTTCAGAGCCTCAGGGCTCCAGCACTCCAGCCTGCCTTTTACCCCCAGTTCATCTTTCAACATTATCTGCTTAAAATGGTAATTTTTTTTTAACTTTGCAGTGTCCCAAAGCTACTACAGCTCAGTCCTAGCTTTCTCACCTCTCAGTAGTCACCTTTATCTTTGCTTTGCTCCCTGAGCATCTTAGCCTTTTTGCCTCCCTCTCTCCCTCTTCTTCACTTGCTTTCTTAGCACACTTGAAGGCAGTGGGTTTTCCTTGGCCCTTTCCATCACCCGAAGCCCAGTCACCAGTTCTCATTTCCCCTCCACTTGCCTGTCTGTGCCAGTGCCTCGTCCTCATCCTCCTCTTCCTCTGTTCCCTGGGGCCACCATGGCTCCTGGCGCCCTGCTCCTGCCCATCCTTCCCCAGCAAGGGGCTGCAGCCTCCGAGAGCAGCAGAGTTCCCACTCCACAGCACCAAATCCTCAAACTTACCTGACCCTTGTAACAATCCCACCTCCATCTGTGGCGCTTTCCCTCCCCACTGCCCCCTGCAAGGCATGGTGCCACTCTCTGCTATTCTCACTTCAGCTTTAATTAATAAAAAAATTGAAATAAAATAGAGGATGCTCCCATAAGAAGTCCCATAGAGACACGCTCCCTGCCCCGTGCCCGAGCTCGGTGCTGCTCTGTTAAGCAGCATGGAGACGAGATGCAAAGGTTCCCATGCTCTAACAGCTACGAGGGCTCCCTCCCACCCCCAGCCCACTGCACAGATCCTCAGCAAAGAAGCCATGAGTGGGAAAGCAGACTGAGCTCCAGGCACCATCACGGCGGGCTGTGTCTCCTTTGCTTGGGAAGGGTCCCAGGGCAGTTCCCTGGGAAGGTCCTCTCCAGCCCCTGCGTCCCCACACGGCCCATGGGCATTTCCACGATGGGTGTTAGGGGTGTCGAACAGAGCACCTTCAAACAGTTCGTGTCCCGCTTGCCCCTGCCCGGCTTCGTCACGTTTGTCCTGATGGGGTGATGGCTGGGGTGTCCCCTGAGCAGCCCTCTCCTCCTAGCCCTTGTGTGACAAGGGAGCACCTGAGTTTTGGGACGCTGGGAGGAGCAAATAGAAGAACAGGGGAAGCATTCACGTTTTGAAGCATGGGATTAATCTCTGTAAAATCTGTTAAAACACTATAAAGTGGCCAGGATTGTTTTCACATCAGAATTACACATATGCACAGAACTTAACAAGACTACAGGGGAATAAATATGCTATGCCCAGCACTCAGATGGTGCCATCAAGCCCATTACCCGCTTCTGACACCAGAGAGAGACAGGCCATGGCGTTGCATTTGGGTTGACTGTTGTCACCAGACGGCAAAGGGGTCGGTGGCTTTGCCAGCAGCTCCTGCAGCTCCCGTTTACACACTGGCCTGGACACAACTCTGCTGTCAGACACAGCCTGTTGCTCTATGGCTGGCCCTTGTCCCCTGGCAGTACACGGAGAAGCAAAGGGATGCTGAATTACATCACAAGAGGGAAGAAAGCTTGTAAGAATTCTCTGCGTGATTTGCTCATGACTTCTGGCAGCTTTCTGCTGGCACAGAAGCATGGCTGGGCTGACCCTATCTGCGACACCAGTATCTGTTCCCATTGGTGACAAGTGGCCTTGAAGGACAAACTGGGACCTGGTGGGATTGCTTCAGTCATACTGGCCCCCACCAAGAGTTTAAAAACAAGGATATTTTCCTGCTGCTACTGAACAGGGCTGTTGAGTAGTAAAAACGCTGCTGTGCCCTCCCTGGGGAAAGTCACCTGGCTGTTGGCAGGGACCCCACCACCCATGGGTGCAGCAGGGGCCATGGCGCCCATTGTCCCTCGCTGGACATCTCCTGCCCCTGCCCTTGCCCTGGCTGGCTGTCACTTCTTGTTCATGCACGAGGTCCCAGGTAGTTCCTGCCACCTCTGCAGCCAAAGTAACACCTCCTGGCACGCCAAAACAACAGCCCCAGACCTGTCACAGGACAATTTATGACAAAGCAGGGGCCAGGAGGGGCAGGGGAGGGGACAGACCACGGGCAGGCCATGCAGTGGGGACACCAGGCAGGGACAGGGACTCCCAGCAGCAGGCAGGACAGCAGGGACCACAGGCAGACACATACATGGGAGCAGCAGAAGGTTTAGGCGCAAAATAGGTGCTTCCCCCACCGCCAGATAACAAGATTAACAGCACCACATCGTGAAAATGCAGCCGGGCGGTGCCCATGGCCACACGGAAACCGGGTCCTTGGCAGGCAGGGCTGATCGTGGACTTTCCCTGCCCCTCCCCAGGTGTGAGCACACCTTGTCCCTGCTTGGAGGGAGGCTGCAGCGAGGAGCTGGCAGCAGCTCAGAGAAGGTTCCACCACACCTTCATCCTCTAAGAGGTGGCCTAGGCCCAGCACGCGCAACACATCACCCCCAATGCCCCCAAATCTATAGCTCCGTGGCACCACCAGTGGTGTTGGAACAGCTGACGGGAACAAAACGGATCCTGAGCTGCACACAGCCAAACTTCACAGATAACCAAGGTCATAAAGCAGCGTTTTGCTACATATAGGCACAGGTGTGTGTGCACAAACAAACTATACAATGCAAAGGCTGCTGTCCTTTAACACTGCTGCCCATGCTGTTGAGGAGCCTGTCAGCAGCACCCACCACCTTCTGGTTCAGCTCTGAAGTAGCTTTCCCAGGTAGAAAACCTCACCTCTGTTTCCACCTGATACAGAGAAATGTCTGCTTTCCTTGTAAATTATTTGCTTATAAAAACATATGATGATTTCTGAACATTGCCTAAGAATCCTGCCTTATCCAGATAGTTTGGGGATTGGCTATGATAAGAAAATAGCAGGTAGCCCTGGGCTATGAATTAATAAGACAACTCACTGGTAGCAGACTCAAAGCCCTTAATGGGCACCTATTCAAAGCCCTCAACAGGGACTTGGAGATGCTCTCTAGGGAAGATGATCTCGCCAATTTAGGAGGAGGACACCTGGACTTTTCTTCACAAGTCATGCCCTGGAAAGAGCAGACACTGTGAAGAAGACCACGTCCTTCTGCCCTTGACCACCAAAGACCCTCACCCTATTTCTACTACGTGTGCTCAAGACTATGAAATTGAGTTCCAAGAAATAATTACAATAATCACACATATCCCCCAAACTAAATGTAATAACCCAGCCTTTCCTAATGAATATGTATGCTTTGGTGTAATAAATATTTGACTACTGGCCAGAGACGGTGTGCAAGCTTTGTGGAGAAATCCCCTTGCACCCTGGCCAGAATAGATGAACCTGCTTTAGAACTCTTTCCGAGTTGTATAGTTTGTTTCTGCGCATCAACCCCTTCCCCCTCCCCAGCGACACCACATCCACAGAGCAGTTTCGTAGTTCTATACCACAGCTCTTGCCCGAGTAAAGCTAAGCCGTACGTACCCGCCGAGCCGCCCTTCTCCCTGGAGACGTGTGTCCTTTTTCCTCGTTCCTTTATATGCTCTGGGTGCTCCCTAGCAAACGACCTCTGCTCCCTCGGGCCAACAGACCAGGTGCCGGCTTAGGTGCTTCTTTGTGCAATTGCAGCTTTTGTCACTGCAAGCTCATTGCTGCTTCTGGCGGGCTCCTGCCACCAACCCCCCGCTTTTGCCCAGCCCAGCACCCCACAGGCCCAGGCTCGATGGGACACACGGCTTTCAGCAGCAGCTTTCAGAGAAGGGCGGTTTGCGGTCCGGCTCCTGCGCTGCCTTAAGCTGTATGTCCCGGGAGGTGCAGCGCCTTTCCTTCTTTAAGCCTGAGCACGGAATCACAGAATCAACCGGGTCAGAAAAGCCCTTGCAGCTCCTCCAGCCCAAGCATGACCCTCCCCCTGACCGTTCCCAACTCCCCCAGATCCCTCAGCGCTGGCTCAGCCCGACTCTTCAACCCCTCCAGGGATCCCGGGGACTCCCCCCTGCCCTGGGCAGCCCATTCCAACACCCAACAGCCCCTTCTGCACAGAAATCCTTCCTCAGAGCCAGCCTGACCCTGCCCTGGGCAGCTTGAGGCCATTCCCTCGGGGCCTGGCGCTGGGGCCTTGGCTCCAGAGACTCATCCCCCCTCTCTGCCCCCTCCTGGCAGGGAGTTGCAGAGGGCCAGGAGGTCTCCCCTCAGCCTCCTCTTCTCCAGACTGAACCCCCCCAGTGCCCCCAGCCGCTCCCCAGCAGACCTGTGCTCCAGACCCTGCCCCAGCTCCGTTGCCCTTCTCTGGCCACGCTCGAGTCATTCAATGGCCTTTTTGGGGTGAGGGGCCCAAAACTGAACCCAGTCATCGAGGGGCGGCCTCACCAGTGCTGAACACAGGGCTCAGATCCCTTCCCTGTTCCAAGCAAAGTAGCTTTTCCAAATTTTACAACTTGAATGAGCGACACTTACTCCTCCTATGTGTTCCACATCCCTTCTAAAAGCGAGCAAATAACAAAATACTAGTGAAAATTTTCCTCTGTAGTGGGCACAGGGAAATCTCAGCTGCACCAGGGGCTGCTGGTGTGGATGGAATGGGAGAAGGATGGGTGCTCTCAGGCAGTGCAAGAGAGACACACACAGAGGAAGCGAACTTCTGCTGTTTATTCATGGTATTACTCAGGGAAGGGGGAACCAACCATTACCAAGGCGAACCCCCTCGCGGTGCGTTTCCCACCAGCCAGGGCAGCGGCGGCTCCTGCCCGCGGCAGCTCCGCGGGGCGCAGCGAGGCCGCGGCATCTGCAACAGTACGGGAGAGGAGGGTCAGGGAGCAGGGCTGTGCCTCGCCGCCCCTTCTGTGCCCCCCAGTCCTTCCCCCCCAGCCCTGCGCGAGCTTCCCAGAGACATTTTGCTGCAGGACAGGTCATTCTTGTCACCTGTTCATGGCCGTTTCCCCACTGCAGCCACCCTGCATCTTAAGTCAGGCATCAGCAGGACAGACTCCGCGAAGCTGGTCGGCTGCGGGAGGCAGCGACTTTATAGAGCCCAGCTCACCAGAATATGCCCAGCTCCTTCCTCCGCTTGATGTCTCTCTTCAGCTGGCAAACGGAGCACATGAGGCACCACGTGGTGGTACAGAAGTCAGAGCAAATGGATCCCTGTTAGGAAGAAATTTGTTAGGGATGTAGGCTATCCAAAAGCCATGTTTTGGCCAAGAAGAGGTTAATCACATTTCGGGTAGCAAGCCCTCTGTTTCCTCGCTGGCTGCAGCATCCTGTTAAGAAGCAGGGCTGGCGAACCCCCCCAACAGTGGGAAGGCACGAAGGAGTCCTTCCTGCAGGCTGCAGACTTACCTTCCAGCTTCTGTGGTTAAGACTGGGGGAAAAACATGCAGAGAAAAAGAGAATTTGGGCAAACTGGACTTGGGCCACTATGGTTTGCGTTGGGGACAGCACAAACCCCCGGTAGGAAGAAACCATTTCACATATGCACACCTTTCTCCTGCTTCTGATTACGGATGTTTATCTGGGCAACTGACAATCTGTTCTTTAGTCTGACCACGATTATCTCAGATCCTTCCCATTTTTCAAAGATTGGGGGTGGCATGGGGAAGCAGCAGCTGAAGTTCTGCTAGCCGCTGTGGTCAGTGGCAGCTGAATGCAGGACACGTGTCCCCTGTAAAGGATACTGGGAGGGAGCTGTGATCAATTAATGCACATTGTTGGACCCCAGCGCAAGGACCAGCATGGCCGAGGGCGTCCCAACCCCTGTCCCATGCTCCTGGCATCATGCAGGATACAAAAGTGAAAGAAAAGGGCGAGCGGGGAGTGCTGCTGCCCCATGCTCATCCCTGATGTGCAGAGAGGGACCTCGGGTGCACCTTGCCTTTCAGCCTCGCAGCACGCTGAGGGGGCAGGTTAACCACTGACCGGGATGTTGTATCTGGTGCGGTAGAGCGTCCTCATGGCCACGCTGGTCCCACACAGGCAGCACTCATTCATGTCCCCGGCCACTTGGCAGGCGAGGCAGGGGAAGCAGAACGCCCCACAGCAGCCTGGCAGGGGGAGAAGCACAGCGGCGGGTGAGGCTCTGCCTGCCCGCCCAGCACCGCGGGCATTGGGGCAGGAGCAGGAGAGGACCAAGCTCTACATCTGCAGCTATCACACCACCGACCCAAGCGGCAGGGGCGAGGGCGTGGGACGCTGCTGAGGGCTGGGGCTGCAGGAGGCACTCACAGACACCGCAGTCGCTGCAGCAGTCCATCAGTCCTGTCTGCCACATGTTCCTAGAGGCACCGGCCACGTTGCCCTGCGGCTGGACTGTCACAACGGTTGTGACGGCCATTTCTGGTTGCTCTTCTGAAAGAGACAGCAGGGCAAGGGGATGGTCGGGGGAAGAACTGCAGTCAGACTGATCCCCCAGCCAAGCTGGTTGCCATTGCTCTTCAGCAGGAGGCAGTCTTTCACCCAGCTCCCTCGATGCCACTGGAGGTGACAAAGCCTAACCATATCTTACCTGCATTTGTGTCGTTCCAAGGTTTTTTCACTTTCTGCCATTTTATCCAGCCTTCAAAATAGCATCAGACCACTAATGTTCCCCACTCCACCCCAGAAAGCTGGTGCTTAGACCCAGTTCACCCATTTCCCTTGTGCCAAGCAGGGCTGGGCAGTGAACCTAGGCTAAAACCAGTGACTCGGGCATTTTGGTTGTTGAACTCGGCATATTTGACACAAAAGTTGCTTTGGCACACGTACAAAGCATGCGGGAAGCAGCTATGCTCTCGCATTTCTTCATAATGAAGCCAGGCTCCACGCAGGAGAGATACCGCAGAAAACTAGTATCTCCGGTTTCTTGTGACAGAGAGCCAGAAAGGCAGAAACTCAATCCTGTGTCCAAAGTCCAAACCCAAGTCCTTGCCTCCCTGCAGTTAAAAGAGCAAGTAAACCTTAAGAACCAGTAAGCCTCAGGTCTAATAAAACCAAAAGTCTCTGTTCTTATTCTCCCAGAAATAGGAAGAGTAATTGTGTGTATTTGTCTAGGGAGAATTTTTATGTATAAGACTGCACCAAAACAGTTAAAAGAGCAAGTAAACCTTAAGAACCAGTAAGCCTCAGGTCTAATAAAACCAAAAATCTGTGTTCCTATTCTCCCAGAAATAGGAAGAGTAATTTTATTTATTTGTCTAGGGAGAATTTTTGTGTAAAAGACAGCACCAAAACACTCTCAGATAAAAATTAAAAGCAAGTTTTGCCTCAAGACCAGGTTATTCTAGCTGGCCAGGTTATTCTAGTTATGCACAAAGAGAAGAAAGGGGAAGAAGAAGAAAAACAAACAAAAAACCCCACCACCCCACAAGATAAACTGCTTGCTGAGTTGAGACTTTTTGCTACAAATTGGGTTGGTTTTCTTTTTTCTTTTTAGAAAATTTTTAGAAATAGCAGCTTGGCAATGGCAGTGCCATGCTGCCGAGCAGGCAGGCTGCTCCCCATCCAGTTTCTGAGCTCAGAAGAGTAACTGAACTGAAGTGGGCTATGCTGGGCACGGGGAGTGGGGGCATCCTCCCTCGACATCCTTTGGAACAAGGATGGCTCCTCCAGAATTCCCACTCCTGGCAGCACTGGGCAGCCTGCAGACCCAGTGGGAATGCAGCCAGAGGCAGTGTCAGGGAAGTGTCCAGAGGGAAACTGTGAGCCTGCACTGCCTCTCCCCACCCACAGCAGATTTACCACTGATTGGTAAATCTCACTACTTTCTCCACTTTTACAAACGCACAGTATTCTGCATACGAGTGTTCAATCACGTATTATTCTCTCAGCTGCAGACGTTCATGAAGAGATTGCAACGTTAAGCTGCTCTTGCCACCAAGAGCACACACCATTGAAAAGGACAGCAAATGCTCAGGGAGACCCGGCAGCAACAGAGCAAAGCAACGACGCCCAAGTTTCTGGCAGGACAACAGCTACATCCAGCACATCCTCAGAGCCTGTCAGAGAACACATGCCACGAAGCATCCTTGCTAAGAGGAATTTGGGCTTGAGCACCCATGCAGGCAAAAAGAGAGCCCGATTTCAACAGAGAGCCAAGTCCCAGCCAGAGTCCTTTAACGCAGCGATACAATTCTGGTAGCAGGAGAAAACAGCAAAGAAATAACCTCACCATAATCCAGATTTTGTGCAAAGGTTTTTAAAAAGCACACACACCCCGCACCCCCGCCTAAGTAGGATTTGCCATATATTTTGCTTTAAATTATGTGCTGGGCAGGAAAATTTTTTTTTTAAAAATTAATCCCTTTACTTCTGCACTATTATCCTGCTCTCCCAGGCTAACAAGGTTTTACTATTTTCAGGCTTTAAGAGAACCAACCTTGTGGTGAGCAGCCTCTGTCAGCGCAGCCTTCCTTGCCAGTGGGACCCTGCACAGCGTGGCTCTGGGGAAGACGAAACTAAACTTTGGAGGCTCTTACTGGCACAATTGTGGGAGGTAACTGGAGGGGGAAGTCAGGAGCTGTGCGTTCTCACAATGACTACAGGATTAACACACATGCAGAGCACAATATTTCCCCCCCCCCCCCTCCCAGAATGAAATCAGAGATTGCTATTCATCTTTTTAACAAATGGTTGCATGGATATTGGCTTATTCACTTAACTGTGAGTGCATGTGTTTGTTTGGGGGAGAAGCTTTGAATAATGTGCATCCCTTGGGATGGATGTTTTTGCAACATTTTTCCCCCAGAGAAAAAGCATACTTCTTGGATTTCAGACCAGACTAAATGAAGAGCACCTCAGGGTGCTCCACTCCGAGCTTTTTCCCTCTCCTCAAGGAAAATGGCTTTGGGTTAAGGGGTTGCGCAGACCTGCTTGCTTTCACAACCAGGCTTGGGCAACGGTGGCTGGGCAGCCTGGAGGCTAAAGGGGGCTATGACACGGGCTCCTGGGTGGCCCAAATGTCCCTGTGGTGCCCGGAACAACCCCTGCCCCAGCCCGCTGATGGGGGCAAAACAGGACACTCAAAGGCAGCAACAGGTAAACCCGTCTGCATCAGGGGGTGGCTCCCTGAGGACCAGCACCCTGTGCCACGACACTGTGATGAGGGAAGCCCGAGCTGTCCCCCTCCACTTTCATCCAGCCCCAGATAAGGGGGCAGCAGGACCAAGGGTACTTTTACTTCTCTCTTCCATGTGCAACGAGCGTGCTCCTCCTCCTTCTTAGGCATGCATTTGGGTTTTCATTTCTGAATTAGTAAATACAACCCACGTGGAGACTTTCTATAAAAATTAGGCTGATTCCCTAAGTGCTTGTTGCAAGCCACGTAGCCCAGCTGTAGCAAAATTAACTGAGTCCTTACTGCACATGCATCCATTTCTCTCTGTGCGATACTAATATTCACTATTTCTTCACTAACATGCCACAAACATTTAACCACTCATGCCCTGCGGGAGTCACTAACCGTTTTGGATGCACCTCCTTGTTTCATAGAGAATCTGTGACACCAGGACAGCAGTTTTTGTTTCCCAGCATGATCCACAGAGTTTACAGAGAGCACAGAATGGGTCTGAGCATCACAAGCTCAAAGCATCCCCTGTGAAGTGCCAACGGCGCGCTCCCCTTCTCCCTCACCATTTTCAAGAACTGGGAAAGGAAAAGTTCTGGTTAAACTGCAACCCACCAGATTTGTTGACAGGTCAGGATTTATGGTGCATTAAGTGGAGCCTTTTACCAATAGTGCTGCTGAGATAACTGTGAGCCCTGCCCTGAAATGCTTCCCCTGGACTTCCAACAGCTCCGAAGTTTAACTGCAGTTGTCCCTGCTTTAGAATCGGGCTGCCTTGCTGACCCCTGCCTGGATCATACACAGTTTTGGTTTAGTTGTTTTTTTTTTTTTTTCAAAAACATTACAAGAGGCTGTGGGAACTCAAGTGTGCAAAAAACTGTAGCTCAGCTTTCTAGTAGAGGATACCTGACATCCTGCTGGCAGGGTGGGCTGGGATCATGCAAAATGCCAGTTAGCCTGGGAGTCTGCTGGGGAGGGAAGGAAATGGGAAGCTGAAATGCACCAACATTAAAAGAAAAGCCCATCAGCAGCATTTCAAGGATTTTAACGGTCTGTCCACTATTCAGAGCTGGGGTGACACTGCTGGAGCAACTGGGCCCTGCAAGTGCTTTTCTTCCCCAGAAAAGCAGCGCGCTTCTACGTGCAGTCCTGCTGTACTGAAGCCCTTTGTCACCCTGAGCAAACACCACCATCAACACCTACCTCAGCTAATCAGGTGCCCCTTACCCAGCCTTTCAATCAGGCAAAAAACCCTGCAAAAATCTCACCCAGAGAAATCAAAACACAAACTCTTGAAACTCGCAGCAAGAGCATCACCCTCACCCAGCGCCAGCCCGGAGCACCCCTTGCCTCCGGTTGCAGGTGATACAGAGAAATGATGACTCGTTTTGAGATTTATTTACTTATAGAAAACTGCTCAGCAACTTATTTACTTACTTATAGCAAGTTACAGTATTACTTATTTTTTAACATTGCTAAGAATCCTGCTTGCCCAGACTGTTCTGTGGAATTTTGCCCAGGACTACTGTGTCCATCAAAACAAAGCAGTTCACTGTGAAAATCTACCAAGGACTACAATGTTCAGCAAAATATTATGGTTTTGTCCTTGAGGAACAGGTGGCTCTAACTAGTTGGAGTGTTGGTAATGAGTAAAGATAGCCATATAGGAATGGTAGAAGTTCTATTGGTTCTCTTAGATAAGATAGAAAGTAAACTGTCTGAAAAACACTCTTGTTATGCAAGAAACTGGCCAAGAGAATCTGCGCATGCTCCGGGGAAAAAAAAGAAGGTGAAAAAGACTACAAGCCTTCCTCCCAAAGCCCCCCCCCCCCCCCCCGGAGACGCCCCCCAGGAGGCAATGGGCAGGTGCAAAGATGACACAAACTGCTGACTCAGCCTTTCTAACTAACCCAGCCCCACTCCCGCACATGGATGTTTGTGTGATGTAACCCAATGAATATGGATATCCACACTCTGTCAGTTTTGGGTAAAATGTACCGTCGGGGTGCAAGCTTTGTGGAGAGATCCCCTTGCACCCCAGCACCGGAGTAAACATCCCTGCTGTGTGACTCTATCCGAGTTGTAGTCTTTTTTCCACGAATCACAGGCGCTGTGGTTTCTGGCCAGAGCTCACCACAGTGACTGGCTGGGACTCTGCCAGTGGCTGGTGGCCACAGGCCCCTTGACAGGCAGCTTCTGCAGGTGGGTGAAGTGGCACTGTGGGAAGAGAGGCAGCTGGCTGCCAAGCACATCTCTCAGCCACGGCATGACCATGAGAGCAGAACATCTCCATAGCGAGGAAAAATGGAAACGTGCTCAGGAAAGCACATCTGTAATGCCTTCTCCCATGTGGTGAGAATAAGATATAATTTCCAATCAGACAATGGAAAAACTTAACAGAAATTAATATTGAAACGAAGAAATTGACTCAACAGTGAAGTTTTTTCCTGTTCATCAGGAATTCTTCATTAGCAGCGCTGGGGATTCTCCACCAGCCGGGCTCCCCCGCACTAGCAAGGGACACCACTTCACACACACACAAATCATCCATCTTCCTTAGATTCCCTGCAGAGGGGCTCTCAGGATAAGGAGTTCCCGGAATTCATCTACATAGTCCCAGTAAGGCTGAGGCCATCCTCCACAGATGGTATCTCAGTGTCCTTTTGTTCAAGTTCCCCTTATCTTGGTTTGCCCAAGTGCCCACTGAGGGCTCTGACAAAGAGGGAGTGTTTTACTTTTGTCCAGACAAAGAGGCCTGGGGAAAACAGCTGAGGAGTCACTGGGAAACAAACACAAGGAAAACTTCCATGTATCACAGTTTAATCTTAATCAGAAATTCGTTGGTTTGAGCCCTTTCAATATTCACCAATTTAACGTGTGTTACAGTAAATGCAATTTTGATAAAGATTCGGGAATGCAGATTAAAAAAATACTCCCTGAACACATTTTTTCTTTCTTTGCAAAGAATAAAGTATAAACGATGCAGCCTACCACTGCGTTTTACAGAAAAGTGGCAACCAGGAACTAGTTTACTCCATTTTACGCCAACGCCATCCACATGCAAACATTGTCACCTGTTCTCGGACCCTCTGAAACAACTCCATCATGCAGCTTAAAACTCTGCCACAGATGAGCACAGCCACCTTCCCCAGTACGCTGCCTTACGCTCCTCCTTACACAAACCCTGGTGCCGTGAGTGGCGAGAATTGGGTTTGATTAGAGAGGGTCTGCTGTAAGCCCACGGGTGTGCAGGCTGGGGGGGGGAGGCTGCCTGCCCGAGAAGGGTGTCTGAGGGGCCTCTCTCCAGCGCTCTGGTTTCACCAACCCTTTCAAGAGACAGACTGGCAACCTCAGGGTTTCAATGGGGTTTCAGACATGGAAAAGGGCTTATGCATCTGAAACTTATTGGGTTTTTCCAGATGTCTCAGCTGGTTCAATGGAAGAGCACCTCTCCCCCAAACCTCTCCTCCTTCCCACAACTTGGAATCCCAGAACCATCCAGGTTGGAAAAGCCCTTGGAGCTCCTCCAGCGCAACCATGACCCTCCCCCTGACCGTTCCCAACTCCCCCAGATCCCTCAGCGCTGGCTCAGTCCGACTCTTCAACCCCTCCAGGGATCCCGGGGACTCCCCCCTGCCCTGGGCAGCCCATTCCAACGCCCAACAGCCCCTTCTGCACAGAAATCCTTCCTCAGAGCCAGCCTGACCCTGCCCTGGGCAGCTTGAGGCCATTCCCTCGGGGCCTGGCGCTGGGGCCTTGGCTCCAGAGACTCATCCCCCCTCTCTGCCCCCTCCTGGCAGGGAGTTGCAGAGGGCCAGGAGGTCTCCCCTCAGCCTCCTCTTCTCCAGACTGAACCCCCCTAGTTCCCTCAGCCGCTCCCCATAAGATGGCTCAGGCAAAAGGAAAATCCCTGCGATATAAAAGCCAGAGGAGAAAGGAGCTGAGCAAGTGCTAAGGGAAATTTTCACAGCACTTGGAAATACAGCCAAGGGTCAGGTTCACACCTCACCAAAACCAGAGCGACTGCAGTTGGCACAAGGCAGGACCCGTTCCCTTCCCACGCCTGCGCGTCCCTTGTCCCTTCCGTGCCAGGGGCACCTTGGGCAGGGGAGCAGGTCCACTCAGCTGGCTGACTGGAGAGAAATCAGCGCTGGGGTTGTGGCCGGGGGGCCCATGTCACCCAGGCAAGCTGGGCAAGATGCCCAAACCCCTTGTGCAGCAGACACCCAAATACGAGCCCCAGCACACAGTGGGGAGCTCACGGCTGGGGCCAAGAGCATCACCTGCTCTGCAGCGGCTCATAGCCAGGACACGTCACCAAAGGAAAGCAGGAGGAGACGTGGTTCCGCATCCATTTTTAGTTGCACGCTACCTTGGGCAAAGGTTTGTCACAAGATGCTTCACGCAGCCTGGCTGAGCTTCTGCTTCCTGCGCTCGTTGTCTGTCACTTCTCACCATCTCCTCAGCGGTGCCACTTCCTCCAGGTTACTCAGATTTACAGGACAACTGGAACTTCATCCCAGGAGCTCAAGAGCTAAAAAACAACTGAAGTAAAAATCAGCAAGTCAAATCAACTCGCTTGTAACAGACTGGTCCAATTTGTCAATTTTGTAGTTTGCTACTTCATTAATCCCCTAAATCACAAATTCCCTGACTTCCACCTGCGCACAAGCTGAAGAGGGTGCCAGTGCAGGTCCTCCTGTCCCCATCCCTGTCCCCACGTGGTGGTGGCAGGCAGGAGAACCTCCGCAGTCTGGCTGCTCTTGGGCCAGCTCCAGGGGCTGACCTGTGCCCTCCTACAGCTTGTACGTGTGCTCGGTGCCATTTCCACAGCCTCCGGGGCCGGTGCAGCCCCCCCGGCCATGCTGCCACGTCAGGGCCAGCCAACACCGTGCTATTGTCTTGGCTACACACACAGTGAACTGGGACCATGTGGCACCTTCTGGGTTTTTATAGTGTCCCCAAAACTGCTGCCTGGCAGTGAGGTGGGATGATCAGGTGCTCCGTAACCGTACCAGGAACTCCTGCTTCTGGGAACAGTATCTCTAGCTCCTGCAGCCCAGATCGTAGCCCACTCCGGAAGGCACCAGAATTACCTGGCAAGAATTATGGCCAAAATGAAAAATTACTGTCCCAAAGTCTTGCAGACCTATAAACAGTGACCCTAAGTGACACCGTTTGAGCTCTCTGGGATTGCAGCGGGCTGTGACCTAGTATCTCCCCTTGAGCTGGGACACCTCTCAGAGCAGATTTCACAAGGATTTTGTGAAGACTTCCCACATCATCCACTGTCAGATGGCAACGAAGGAAAACTGTTCAAAGATTGTCCGCTGACAAAAATTGACAAAGGAAAACAGCGAGTAATTCACTGTAAAAGGTAAGGAAAAATATTATGCTGATTTGTCAGGGAATACCTGATTATGGATCCTACATAATTCACTAAAATTAGATTTCATGAGGTTTCAAAGACCATCTGGCACTAATAATTTACCATCATAGGTTAACTGAATATTTGTGTGTGTGTGCATTCAATTTAGGAAACTTTATGGTCTTGATTATGACAAATTTTATTAAATCGCCCTTATAATCAGCTGCTGATTAAGTGTTGTTAAAAATCATTCAACCTAACCTTGTGGTTTACCATAAGAAGTGTTCATAAATCTTAAACTGCTGCTACCTCAAAATTATGTAGGATCCATAATCAGGAATTCCCTGACAAATCAGCATAATATTTTCCTTACCTTTTACGTGCATTCCATTAGACATAAACCGCCGAACAAGTCTGGGACTAACCTGTATCTAGCTGCACCTAGATTCCGCTCTGAGGAGGAGTTTAGAAAGCAAAGGGGTCCAGTCTGACCCTTGTAACTCAACAGGAGGGTCTCCCTTTTTACATCCTCAGTCTCTGTATCAATCACGTTGAACCAATTCTAACTTGAATTGTTCACAACAGAACTTGAGATGCGACAAGTACTTTTTACATGTATTGAGGTTACTTAGCAGAGTAAGCTGCACTGTTGATTAAAATGGGCCTTTATGACGTAGTAACAAAGGTGCTTTTTAAAATAGATGGGAGAAGGCAATCTTTCTCCAAGCAGGCCAGCTGTGGAGAGCACCCTTGCCAGCTAAAGACCCAACAAGTGATGAACCTGCGGGTGTCAGAGCCCCACCTGGCGCTGACCAACAGCATCTTTATCACCTGTCAGCTGGGAGAGGAGGTCTGCCCTGAATACTGGACCTTCACCCCCGCCAGGAGCAACCTCAGCAGCTTCTCAGACAACCTTGGCTTTCTGCCCTGGGCCTTGCTCCCACGCAGGAAGGAGACAGGAGAGCTCCCAGCCCCCCTGTCTGACAGACACGCTCAGCGCAACACCTTTTCCAGTGGCCTGACAGATCTTTCATTCATTGCACTATGGCAGCCACAGCGTGGTGACGTGCCCGTGGAAGAAGGGCAGGGGAAAAAAGCATCATGCCAACACTAAGCAAATAAACTCTGTAAGGTCCCTTCCAGCCAATGCTTAAATAAAGCACAACAGTAATGCAGGTACTGCCAAAAAAACCTCATCACAGCGTACATAAATGTCTGCACTTTGTTTCTGCCTCAAGTATTTTCATTTCAAGTATTTCCTGAAAAAGTGGTTGGTAACGTGACAGCATTTTGGGGAAAACAAGCTCTGATGAAGCTGGAAAATCTGTCTGATAAATACTTGGTCGTGCTACAGCATGACAGCCAACACCAAATGCACGCAGCTCTTCCTACTAAGCAACCCCTTCGCACTGTTGAAGTTTCTCCTTGCAGCAGTCCCCTCATGCTATGCCCGCGTTGCTGCCTGCAGGGTTAACTTTCAGAAAAAATTATCTCCCTCCAATACACTTTTAATTCAGAGCTGAACAATACTTTGATGCCAATCCGGGGAAAAAAGCAAGGTACTGTGGAATGGGCATACAATTTCTTCCCTCTGCCCTCGCGCCGCAGCTTGTTACAGGCTTGGTTCTGTTCTTTATGCAGTTGGAGCAACATACTTTATATCAGATATTTCTCCCTGTTACGCTACCTGTCACAGCCAAGGAGCTTTGCAATTTGGAAGAATCGTGTTCTGCTGGTGTAAATATTCAGGGGTGGGGTTTGTTTGGTTGTTTCGTTGGCTTTTTTTTCATTAGGGCTGGAATTTCTGCTCACTCTTCCAGCAATTAAAGCTGTACTTTTAAAAGTTTTGAATGTGGCATTTGAACACTGTTTTTTGTTATTGGTTTTGGTTTGTTTTTTTAATTGTATTGGGCCTCTTCCTGCTTGGGTCAGACAAAACCACAGCTGCCTGTACACAGTGTGTACAGCTGCCTGGCTGTGGGTCAGGGGATGGAAAAGAGAAGTGCTGTAAAACTAGGGGTTTTGCAATTTCTTTGGTAATTCTGGTACTGTGTCTGGCACAAAGCGTTACAATTTGCTTCGGCCTTTTGCCTCTGACACAACCTCCAGGGAGGCACTGCAGGAGACCCACCTGTCCAGCATGCCAGGGGCCTTCAGCTAGCACCAAGGCTTCACATTATCCACGGCGGCTAACATCCACGTTTTTTCTTGTCAGCTTTGTTTTGAAGCTTGAACAGATCTTCGCTCCTGGTAGTTGCACTGCGAGGCTTTTTGAAATAAATTAATGGCCCTTTCCCTGCTTTTGCCAAAAGGAGTAAACAAAGAAGCACCCACAAATCCATTCTCCTGCTCCTGTTTAGCACAGCAGGTGCGTTCGCAGAGTCTGCCCTGGGGAGCGGCGAGGGGCTGCCCTCCTCCTCGGCCAGCTTCTCCTCAGTGACTCTAGCTCGCAGGACACTCCAGTCTTTCCACACGCTGACACACCTTTTGGCCTTTGAGTCGAGCTCCCCTTTTTGCAAGCAGTGGCCGGTGCCAGGCCTGGCCTGCCGAGCTGGTGATGGTGTGTGACCAGCCCGCCCTTCCAGCGTGCACGCTGGCTGTGCCAACACCACAGGTCCTCAGCCAGGTGCCTCCAGCCACCCTTCCCTCAAATTAAGAGGGAGGGATAGAGGAACCTGACCCCCTGGCATTAAGAACGCCGTATTTACCAAGAAATACACCAACAGCAAAATACAATTCGACTTCAGATGAGCCTACGGCGAGTCCCTCCCCTTGGCAAAGGTGTGAAAGCTCCCGTGTGCCGCTGTCTTAAGCAGGCTTCTGACTCAGAAGCCCAACCCCACCACGTAGGGCTGCCAACACCTTGGCAACCCCTGCCCGTATCCCCACAGGCACTCCTACTACTCACGGCTACCCCTGGACAAAGAGCTGGTGTCTCCCCGACACACCTTTCTGCAGAGCGCAATGGGGGCACCCAAAGGCAAGCGTTTGGGTTGGGTACTGAGACCTCTGTTTCACTGAGCAACTGCCAACCTTTCCTTGTGCCTTTGCAATGCACATCTGACCTTCCTGCTGCCTCCACCAGCATTTGTTATCTCAAGGTTCTGGGGAAAAGGAAGGGCGGGAGAAACTTCCAGAGGACACTGTTTATTTGTGCAAAAGCACACCAGCTAATAATGAAGCTGCTGCTTAGAGATAAGTCTACTTGGTACTGTTTTGTTTTGGGTTTTTTTTAAACAGACTGTATCTAAATACAGCAGAAAGCATCTTTGTGAAGATTTGGAGTAGAACAGCTTGGGAATGGAAAGAGAAGATAGGCACATCAACCTGCCAGCAGATGCAAGCAGGGTTTTAGCCAGGAAGTAGTTCAGCCTTTGTCCCTTTTGCAATTAAAAACTTCTTATTTCTGTGTATTAATCATAATATGCTCATGCAAATATCACTCCCAGTATCACAGCTTAAAACCTAAACGTTTCTTCAGTTGTCAGGCAACGAACCTAAAATACAGCTACGGCTTATTTTTGTGAAACACATTTTGAGACTAATTTGGAAAACCCCCACAGAAAATATGCAATGATTTTCAAGTTTAGGACATGAGGACTGTTCTGAAACCTGAATTTTCACTCTATTTAGCTGCACCCTCTTCCTCCTCTCCTTACAAGACAAACACTTGTGACAAGGTATCCTCAGACCAAGGACACCAGTAGGTTCAGAGGCACTGCAAAATGTGAGCTCTTCCCAAGTTTAAACTACTTAAACACACTTTAATACGTTAAGAACAGACGAGTAACTTTTGCCACAATCCCTCTAAGCTAATACTACAAGTACTAAGAAACCGATTCATAATAATTACATCACCAGATTTTTTTATTACTATTAAATGCCTCATAACCAAAGTTCACACAAAGCTGGATCCATCCAATTCTCCCTCTACAAAATGCAACTTTGTCACACAATTGCTCAGAAATTTCTTATTCTTCATTTCTAAACTGCTTCTCTTCGACTTAAGACTTCCTCCGCCCCAAAGTTGTAAAACCCAGTTTAAGAACAATTTCTGCGTAAGGACCAAGGAGGCACTAAAAGCAGTTACACTTCCTAATTTTTTAATGTATTTCCATCTTATGTGCAGCCAGGCTGAAAAAAAAAATCTACTTTTTCTTATTTGCTCAAAACATATTTGACATTGCTTGTTTAAATAGTAAAAGAAAACACAACTTTGCAAGGTGTATGTTAAAAAGACATGTTCAGAACACACAGAAGCCTGTTCCAGCCCCAAAAAGGAACTTCTGTGACCAAAGCCATTGACTGATTGCATGATTTTTCGTTCCCCTGCACCAGGAATTTCTTTGCCCGTTTTAACTGTCATCAGTAATGCAACTCTACAGTTAGCAAACCCTGAACACGTGGCTCTGGACTGCAACGTCCCTCAGACATATCAGTTCAAAAAAACCTTAAAATAGGATACCTGTCTTCAGAGCTGGAGCAGTAGGCAGCCTTATTTTTGGTGTGACTGCACCCACAGTTGTGCCCCACCACCTTGAGAACAGAGCAGACATCAGGGAGGGTCGCTGGAACACCACAGTGAATGTGGCAAACATGGTGTGTGGTCATTAACAAAGTGTGTGTGCTCGTTAATGGGAGATGCAGCTGAGATACCATAAAACCTGTCTATCCTGAATATGTCTTTATCCTTCTTTGTGCTGGGGCAAGGCCATGGAGCCAGCTGTCTGGCCTTGGGCCCTGATGTGTGACCTTGCTCATAAATCAATTACAGAAACAGAGAAACTCCCTGAGCTTCCTCCTTGAGCCCTGGCCAGGCTCTGGGGGAGTCTCCTGTGAGAGTGGACCCAGGTATTTCCGCTCCCAGGGAAGGTGCCAGCTCTTCTGCCTTGCTGATGTTTGGTCCCTGAGGCCGGACCCGCTGACAGGGACTCTGGAGGCCTCAGCCAGGGGTGGAGGCACCGCGCAGGGTTTCCCCCTCGCCGGGAACGGCTCTGCAAACCCTCGCTGCACCCGGGGCTGCCCGGCGCCGGCGGGGCTGGGGGGGGGGACGGGTGCCAGTGCTGAGGGATCTTTCTTCGTCCCTCTCCTCTCTCTCTGGTAGTGATGGTTTGATGCATTACCCTCTATTGCCCTGTTTGCTTGCTTTAAGTGCATTATTCTGCCTTTTCTTACTGCATGTTTTCTGTATTACTCTGCCACATTATTTAGTCACCCCCAGTAAAATCCACCTGCTCTCTTCCCTCTCGTGTCCGAGTTCCACGGGTATTCTAAATCAGCAAAACAACTTGAAAACACAAATGTTTTGTAGCAATGTAATCACGAGCCTGCAGTTGTTACTTATGTTTATAGGCATCCTCCTATAAACAAAATTCTTCCTGTAAGGCTACAAATAAAACCAGTAGGCATTAAGTAGAAACGAGCAGAATTAAAAAATAAAAATTAGGATGGCTTTACATGATGAATTCATAGCTCAGGGTCAACACCAGTCACACACACTTGGTGATAACCCTGGGCTGCTGGTTTTGTTTTAAGTGAGTAGTCTGTGTTCAAACCATTCTTGATAAACAAGCTCCACTCCCTCTGTGCAGGCAACTTTGCCTGTTCTTTTCATGTGAAAAGGAACCACTGCCAGCAACCACAGCAAGATGTGCTTTTAAGTACCTCTCTGTTGACTTCTTATTCTGGACCTCACACACTCACAGAGTCCTGACTGCTTCTAGACATCTCAGGATAAACGTTGTTACTGCAATGATTCCACGCAACAAGCTCCAACTCAAATGGAAAACTATTCATGCAATCAAATCAGAAGAGCAAACATGTACAGCCACATTTTATTCACCTCCTGAAATCACTTTGCATTTTTCCACGTGCTGTCGCTAAGAGACATCTGTTTCGTATAAAAACTTGGCCTCACAGTCCTAAGAGCATGATAGAAGTTTGCTTTTACTGCACAGAAGCAGCAGAGCAGCCTCACTTGAAGATTCTCTGGAGGTTAAAGTCATTTAAGGAAAATAAAAACTTACATTGTAGGATAATCTCATTTGCCTGTTTTTAGAAACAAGAAGGTTTTCGCCAGTTTTTATAAATAAACAGTGTAAAGCTGCTATAGTTATGTTAAAAGTATTTTCCTTCTTACAGAACTTAATATTAGTTGGACTAAAAATATCAGCATTTACAGTATTTTTAACAACTTGTTTTCTAAAGGCTCTTCTACATTTTTAGAGTTTTTTCGCTTCCACAGATTTCCAAGCACAATCCCTGTGAAGAGCAGAACTCCTACAGCACGATTTGAGGCAAATGTCTTCCAACAGTCTTCAGGTCTGTCTATGCCCAAAGTGTAAATCTGAAAAAGCACAGTGTAACGTTCTAGCATTATTCTTCTACAGACGCGTAAATATGTGACACATCACAGACACAAAGAGGTCTGTAACTTCAAAAACTGAACCTCAAATTCTGAAGTCTACCCTTACGTCCACAACAAACAGGAGTGCTCTGTGCTTACAAAGGATTTTTGCATAACTGGCACCTAGGTGTACTTGACAGATTTATTCAACATACATCAGAAAAGTCGAGGATCACATATGAACACGATTCCCAGACCCTCTCAACGGAGGGCTGTATAAACAGCCTGGATACTGGTGTGTCTGGTATTTTAAAATATAAGAACATTTGACCATATAAATAAGGCTTTTTGAGATTTTCCTCAGTAGGTAGCCATCTAATTCTTAAGTGGGAACTTTAAATAAAAAGAAATAAACCTTCAAATCTCTGCTGCAAGGTGTTGCTCCCTGTTTCAGTAAAGACAAGGCACTGGAGAGCCAGCAGTGAACCAGGCTAACTTGGACGCACGGGAAGGTGCCCAGCCCTGCCTAAGTCACACAGGGCTGGTTTAGTCCAGTCGCTCTTAGCCAGGTCCGTTCGCCTCTCTTGCAAAAAACCAGAAACACTACACCTGCAACAACAGCGAGAAGCAAGGCTTGCCCAGCTTGGCAGCTGTCTGCTGTGAGTCACAGCTAAAGGTGGAAAAAAACCCACACAGTGCAGCAAGAGCAAAGTTACTGAAAAACATTCCTGGAAACAAAACGTGATGCACAAGTCCTGAGAGGGATGACAAGAGGAAATGTTAGGCAAAACAAGGGAAAGGGTTAATAAAGTTCCCCCCCCCCAAAAACCTTGCAATTCAGCCTCTGAAGTCATCAAAATAAGAATGTATCCAACTAAAGGAAGTGAAACCTTCCCTGAGAAACCTGTTTCTCTGCCATTTGCAGTGGTACAGGAGGTGCCAGGGCTGGGTTCTGATCAAATAATCTGAAACATTGTCCACAAGCTTCTACAACACAATGTTACACACACCCTTGAAAACCTGTCAGTCCCTCAAGCACAGGGAACCAAACCCACCGACCTGACAAACAAAACCCAACAGCAGCTGAGCCACCAGATACACTTCAGGAATGCAAAGCAAATAAAAGGTGTTATTTTTCTGCCAGTGAACTTCTTCAGTGGGATAGAAATTTGACATCTTCATGACCCAAATTCCTCTGTCTCAGGCACAAATGCAGTGAATTAAGGAAAACCTACTCCTCATGCAGCTTACTCAGCTTTCTAAACTCTGTGAAGCACAAGTTCAGAAATCTGGAACAAGAAGTATGTGGCTGTTTAGGGAGAACATTAAAATAACCACTCCAAAAGAAGCTATTCTGTGGTACACAGAAAAATGCCTCTCTTATGGCTTTGGCAATCCACACAACTGTTGTGCACTCTTCACTTACATTCAGTATCTCTGCATTCTCACTTATAAAAATCCTCCCTGCGGGAAAGTAATTTCCATTTGTGCCAAAACTACAGCGTAAGGCCCCTCTGACAATTCAAACTGTAAATGATTACACAGCGGAATGCAGTATCCTTTCCCTCACAGATTTCCAAGCACATTTGCTATGAAGAGCAGCAGCTGACAAGCATCAGACTACATCACCCCATGAATTCTCTTACTCAGAGGTCTATTTAATGCCCATCACCTGCGTGAGCTACTCCCATTAAAGTGCAACATAAGTCTAACCTGCTTCAAAAGGTTTAATGATAACCACAGACTTCTCAGACTGTCAACACTTCTACTACATGCAATGCCCAGACCCCTTTTGCTCTCACTCACCTATCAAGACCAGCAATTAATTTTCACAGAGACTTACTTGTCACTACGAGGCTGGGCAATACAGTTGTTAGGATTCAGAAATAACAGGGTAAGAAGATCCTACCTGCTTCCTTTACTGACAAAGCCGATTTCTTTATTTGTTATTCATTAAAATTTCAAAACTAATACAACTTCCAATACCGAACTGGATTGCTCTCTGCTATAAAAAGAGCTGCGAATTAAAACTGTCAATGATCAAAAAATTATAATATTAATACCTACTGCTGCTGCCTTGAGCAACAAGTAGAAAGAAATGTTCTGTTACACTTTTTAAGGTCACCCTGATATGATTGGTCCATGTTTGCTCAGCACGTATCAAACCGTTAGAACAAGCAGACACTGGGCTCAGAAAACCTGGAGTTTTGCAGCCAGAATCTGCCAGAAACATCCAACCATAGAGAGGAAAAACAAGTGTGTAGGTTAAACCACACTGTGCATGCTCCAGAGGAGCGTTCAACTAAAGCACACCCCTGAAGACCATTGAAGACCCCCACAAAAGACCCCCAGAGACTCAAAGCACATGCATAATTAGGATGTGACTGTTACTATTTGTTCCAGGAAAAAGACTGAATAACTATTCCAGGAAATCTGATGTATACATAAATTGTTCTGCAATATAAACTCTGCACAACTTGCAGCAGGCATGTGGGGTGGCACGACCTCCCGTGCATCCGGTGCTCTAATAAAGAACGCCTGCCTTCTGGAACTTCAAACCAAGGCTTAGAGGGTTCTGTTCCGACCAAACTCATGGTAACACTACAGACAGCAGTGAACAAGCCACAGAAAATTTTCTTATATTGTCAGATTCCAGACTGAAGCTCCAGACCACAGCGCAGAATTGGTCAGATGTGAAAGTAACCATCACTGAGAGACAGAACATGCTCCTATAGCTACTGTACAACATGTTATATTAAAAAAAAAAAAAAAGCCTGCATGTGTCCTTGATACCATAGACCATATAATATTTTGAAGTAAGTGAGTGATCATAACATACACCACTTGTTGTATGAGGGCATATGTGCCCGACGTAGCAAGAGCTGCACCACAACAGTAAAAAGGGCACAATCTTGCAGGATACTGAGGTGGATCCAGCTGCTACTGGAAGCAAGAAGAAAACCGTTCCCTTGAGATCACAGCTTAACACAAGGCAGTTCTGTTGGTTCAGAACAGACTGCAAACAAGTGTTCTAGTGTCTGTGGACTGCCAGAGGCCTCCTCAAACAAACCGTCTGCAAAAGGTACTTAAGCAAGCTTATTGTCAGAAGATTTCAGTTCCCTTTACAGGAATTTTTTTTGGTTTTTTTAGGTAGGTGGTGAACTGATGGGGGTTGAAAAGCACCCTGATTTCTTATCGAGAACTTCCACATGGGAAAAGTATAAACCTGGTGTGCTAGGTGAGCCCCTACGGCAGCCACGGCCAAGTAGGTACGGGAGCGTTTGGTCACAATTCCCTCCTGCCACGCACAAACCCAGGAGCATTGCAAGGCTGAAGCCACCGAGCCACTGCTTCGGATCCTCCTTGAACTGTAACGCTGTCGACTTCACACCGATAACCATGTTGTCCCTCTTGTCCTAGGATGAAAGGACAAATTAGCAACAAACCCACAATCCAACTGTCACTTCATAAGGAAAATAAGAAAGGGCCTTGCTTAAGTTTCCAGTGCTTCTTATTAGGAACCCAGTTTAAGTGCATTGGTAAGTCCCTACATTAAAATTTAAATCAGAAGGTTGGTCCTTAGAGGTGCTTTGGCAGCCAAGAGCTAATACCAGTGCCAAAGCTATCGACACAATGCAAGTGTCAATAACTGTCACACAAAGTACATGACACTTCCAGCTTTCTACTCAATACGTAAAACATTGTCAAATAACAATAAAAGGTGCAGGGGCTGGGGTTTCTTTGGTGCTGCTTTAGCTGAGCTGAGAGTGAAGAACTACAACCTGTTAGTACTGCCGTTTGACAACAAAGTTGTCAGTTAAACACAAAAAGGTACACGGATACCTAAAATTTCCCACTCTTACACCACCTGATGTGCGTAAATGGTATCATATACCAGTGTCCACATTACTCCAGCAAAGTATTATACACGGGCAAACACACAGACCACTCACATGAACCTCTGATGGCAGACCAGCCGAGAAGGGTTCCCCAATTAAATGTAAGTCCTAAAAAGAGAGGGAAAAAAAGTAAGAGTTATAAGGTTGACAGGAGCGACCTATACTACACATATAGAATTAAATATTATTTGTTCGAGTTTGTATCACAGCAGCAGATTTCTGTACAATACTAGCATCACTATTTTTCTACCACTTATTATCAGGCAGGTAATAAATAAAAGTAATTTGACATTAAATACTCTGGACATACAAGGAGAAACACGTACAGCCATGCATTTTTCCCCAGTTTAAATCTGCACAGAACTATTCCAGTGTGCTCAAACAGTGGGTCTAAAGTTAACATGCTGAGATGCCAGTAGAACAAAAGAGGTCAGTATGACTGCAAAAGACTGCACCACAGCAAGCCATGGTACTTCAAGGCTGAAAATTACCCTTTCAGTTGAAAAAACTGAAGGCAGCCGGAATATGAAAGCCAAGATACAAAGATACATTTCAGGATAGGAGTTATTTTAGAGGCTGAAGACTGAAATGCAGGACAAATGTATGTTTAAGAAAGGTTTTGAGATAACCCCAAAACTGAAGTTGATTCTCAAATCACAGGTATTTACTTCCTCCCTCCCTGTCTCCATCCCCTCACTCCATCAAAATAAGGAAATTATTTTTAACAAAAAAACCCAAACCACACCCAAACATCAACTCTTATGTGTGTTATAAATTGTTTAAGAAACTTCTGGCACAGCAGAACTTTGTCTACATGGTATTATTATTTCAATATAGTTACAAGAAATTGGATTGCTTACGTTCAATTACCGATTTGTAAAACACCCCAGAAACTACTACATCTGAGGAAAAAAATAGTAACATTTCCAGCTCACCCAAAACTAACTGTGGCCAATAGGTTATTCTTTTCATCAGAGGGTAGGTGATCACAAGAGACAAAGAGGCTGCTCCCGGAACGATACTGTAAAAAGTAGCAAGAGGTTTATTGTTTGCCAGTCTAAAGATCGTAAGATAATAATGCAGCGTTACAGGAGCTGCACATAGCCCTGAACTCATTCTTTTACTTTCAAATACCATTCTGTGGCTAATAACCTCTTCCTTCCACACCCAATACCTTTTCTGCTGAGACTAACTATACTTAACTCTAGACCTGAAATCAAATTTTAAAAAAACAAAAAAGAAGGTATACATCACCTATAGTAATTCAGACAGAGAAGCACACAAAGCGCCAAGCTAAGCTGTCCCCCAAGAAAAACAAAGGACTGAAAAGTGGAGATCTCCCCAGCTGCCAGGGGCCTACTTGCTGTCCTCACAACCTAAAAACAGAAAGAATAATATTAATACTAAATCAAATATAACATATTCCAACGTGTATTAAAGCTAAAAGTCACACCATTGGCATATAAGCGGAAAAATAAACAGAAACAGGTCACAGAACGTACAAGGCAGGAGTTCCTTCAACAATACAAACCTAGCATATCATCACGGACACAAGCTGCATTTCTAAGCAGCAGCCCTTTCTGTAGCCTTTAAAAACTACAACAGAAATAAAGTGCCACTTGTGTGCAGCCAGGCTGATTAGAAACACTGTAGACATCTCGTATGTGAATCTTACGACCTTAGGGGAAAAAAAAAAAAATAAATAAAATCAGACTTAAAAAATTGTGAGCCAACTGAATTTTGGGCAACACTTCTGTGCTTAAACACTTTAAAGTGAATACCATATAAAATACTGTGAAGATGAAGGGCTCCTCGAGCACTGTTAATAACCACTGCTAGTACACATCTATATTACCCATAACCATTGTTAATAACCATGGAAGCACAATTAATTTAATCCTAGTTGGGATGCAGTGGAGTTTAGAAACTCTGGAACAAGAAATCATGCAAGGCAGACTGAAGAAAGAAACAAACGTCAGAAAAAAAGTCTGAAAGAACTGTTACACATGGTCGTTTACTTGCCAAAGGTGACCATTGCAAAAAGAAAAAAGTTTTTCATGTTGATAAAAATGGTGTAAAATCTATTTGAAGAGGTTCAAGCTTTTTACAGAATACTGTGTATATATAAAGTGTTCTGCATATGCTGTAATAATGTGAATTTACATAAACTCTTTTAGTTTGGTGTGTCTCCACCCCCAATCAGGTTATGTTTAATGTCAAATACTGCTTTTGCCGTTTTAACACGCATTTAACATGACCAATTTCACCGCTCATCATAACCAAACATGAGACGTTTCATTTAAAGAAAGGGAAAAAAAAGATTTACCAAATAGTCAGTAACATAAAATCTAAAGCCCCAAACCACCATCAGCACCACTAGCCAGCATCCTGCTATTATGGGCCCAGGCTCCAGCACACTTGGTTCGAAAATACCCTTTTAAGGGAGGTAAGAAAGAGCTGCAATGGAAATTTTTAAAACTTTACATCTCACCACGTCATGTTAGTGTAAAATTGAATTCATTAAATTGAAAATTCCATCTTACTAATCACACAGACCACCCTGTCAAACACTTTTGATAGATGTAGTTGTTAATAACATCTGAATCCTAAACTATCCAAAGCTGCCACAAAGCCTGTACTGATTTGTTGCCTTCCCAACAGCACAACAAGTGCTGTGAGAAGAACTTCACGTACCAGACTGGCCCAATATCCTCTCTCTCTCCGGAGTCAAAACCCAAAACCAGAGGAACAATACAGAAACAGAAAACAGGAAAAGCAAACAGTGACGCATCACCAGGAGACTCCCCTGCAAGCCTGCACCTGTGCACATTTCAACATCTGACCCTGGGCACTGCCTTTTGCTTACTTCCCTCTTCTGAACAAAAGGGAGATGAAGAATACAACATAATAGAAGAGGATTAGCTCAGGGTTGGGCACAATACTCTTCACAGCCATTCTCATGAAAAAATTAACAATGCTTAAGGAAACCCTGCTCCTGAAAATCAGCAAAGAAAAAAAAAAAGGTTCTTGGGTGGATTGTAACTAGCAAGTGCAACCAAAAAAGGGTTATTTTGTTCTGCTGTGCAAAACAAAGTTGAAATATAAACTTGTTCAAGTACTACCCCCAGCTGACATCACCACATATTTTATCTTACACAGAGGGAAGTACTCTAGAAGACTTATTAAAGTTCTAGACAGAGAAGTGTTATACAAAATGAAATGATTTCTCCTGTGCTAGGAGGAAACGTAGACAAATTCACTGCATGCAGCTCTGATAGAAACACGGAGGGATTTCTGAACCTGGAGCAATCGCTGCTGCTGTTGGAGATGAGCGGGCATGTATTTGGTTAATTCAGCAGCAATTCACGTCGCTAGGTCTTGGCAAGCCCACGGGGGTTTCTCTACCTTTTTGTCATGGTCACGGTCCCACATGTCATTGACGGTGCAGCCGGCCCCGTGCAGGAGCACCGCTCCGATGCCGAACAGGGACAGCGTGTGCCAGTCGGGGAGGCAGGCCGGCTCGGCCGCCGAGGCGACGCTCCAGCAGCACGGCAGGCACAGCAGCCGCGTCCCTGGGGAGAGGCAAAACCCGCGCGTGGGGTGAGGCGGTCAGCGGGGCCGGGCGGCAGCTCGCTGCGGAGGGACGGCGCTGCCGCGCTGGTAGACACACGCTTATCCGGCAGAGGCGTCTCCCGCCGGCACAGGGACACCCCCCCCCCCCCCCGCACCCTCAGAGGTGGCTGCAGCCCCACGCGTGGCCGTGGCCGCCCCGTCGCCTCCGTTACCGCGTCAACATGGCGGCCGCGCCGCTCACCGGCGGGCTGGCGCAGCCGCATCAGGCACAGGTACGGCCACAGCGGGGCCGGCGCGGCACGCAATACCTCGGCCGCCGACAGGCTGAGCGGCCGCGTAGGGTTCGGCGGCGCGAAAGGGCGGCGGAGCAGCGGCGAGGGGCAGGCGGAAGGCGCGAAAGCCGGGGCCGGTCCGACAGACCCGCGCTATGAGCGCCGCCATCTTGCCGGCGCGCTTCCGGCGGGGCGGCGTCACGTGATGGCCTCACGTGGGAGGGGGGCGCATGCGCAGCGCTGCCGTGGGGCCGGAGCCGGCTCCGGGTCCCCCCGCGGAGCCGCTTCCCTCAGGTGCGGGCGCTGCCCCTCGGCCCCGCGCCGGCAGCACAACCGCTGCTTCGGCCCGAGTGCCTTCAGCCTCCCGCGCCATCTGCTGGAGGCCGCCCGGTCTCTGTGTGGCCTCACAGGGGCTCACGCCCCAGCATGTGCCTCATCTCCCAAACCTCTCAGGCTGTAGTGAATAAACACTTCCGATATATGGCCCCTGGACCTCCGTCCTCATCCCCAGAACCCCAGAACCATCCGGGTCGGAAAAGCCCTTGGAGCTCCTCCAGCCCCACCATGACCCTCCCCCTGACCGTTCCCAACTCCCCCAGATCCCTCAGCGCTGGCTCAGCCCGACTCTTCAACCCCTCCAGGGACGGGGATTGCACTTTTTAATTTCCAAAAACGTTGACTACCAGGAGGAAGTGAAAAACCAGTGTGACAGAGAAGTGACTTTCACATTCATCTGCTCACTGGTCTCACGAGCAGTATTCCACAGCAGTAAAACGATTCACACAGGACCATAAAAGAAACAGTAGTTCAGCTCCGATGAAGTGTAACTACTATTTTTTTTTTTTTTTTGTGGCTTTAGCTCTGTTCCACACCGATGAGGTCAGTCATCGTGGGCTTTATTCGGGTACAGACGAGTTCCCCGGGCATGTTTGAAGAGGACAGCGAGCAAGTCCCAGCAACATGTGCCCACGGCCTCTCCGCCGGCGGCGTCCGCAGGAACTCCAGCACTCTGATTTTCACTGGCTGGGTGCTCCTCTGCAGACACACTGGCCGGGTTTTGGGTTGGTTGGTTTTTTTTAAATGTGTGATGTGGTGAGCAAACTCTGGACCATCCACAGACAATTTTTAAGGAGATCATGAAAGCAAAGCAGAAAAGCAAAACTACTGTCACTAGATTTATATTCATTATAAGGCGGCCTGGCCCCTCTTTAAAAAAAAAAAAAAAAAAATCTAGGGAAGAGCACATTTCAGACTGAAAAACTACCAAAAGCTATTAAGGTTCCACTGTGTTGTTTGACTCAGCTGAATTGATGGTCACGTTGCCCCTGATTTTAAGGAGGTGATTAGTTTCCTTATTTTCACATACATGAAAAAAATTATTCCCTAACAAAGGTCTCATGATACAATTTACTCCACCTTCCCGGAACTGATTTACAGTAAATACAAGGTGAGTAAGCCAAGCTCCAGAATCAAAAATGCAAAAGTAAATTGGAACTTGTACAAGATATAATCGTTGTTCCTGGTCTCAGATAAATAAGTGTGTGTATATACATATATATATACACGTTAAAGGTCAAGTGCCCAAGGTTTACAGCATTCATAGAGAAAAAAACTAGCCCGCCCTTGAGATAAGGTGCCTGCTGGGCAAGTGTTGCAGCTGCGGGAGGGTCCTGCAAGGGTGGTATGTGCCTCTTGCCTCTGGTTCTGACCCAACCCGTCTTGGTATGCTGGGATCCAGCATCTTGTTTCCTACTTTTTATTTACTTGGGTACTCTTGTTGGGTATCGTAACAAGCGCAGATGATGTACCACCAAAAGAAATACAGGGTATCAGTATGCCAAAAAGGAACCTTTAAAAAAAAAGGGAAGATTGCCACAAATATGGTATAAATCACTTTAATTAAAATCTTCAAATACAAAAGTCACAAGCATTGGAATAAACAAAACTGTTAGAAAAGTTCTGAAAAGAAGCTACCAGGCAAACAATAACTTTGATGACTTAGTTGTAACTTATATTATTAGAGCAATAATATATATTAACTTTATGTTGACTGTATGTAAGTCTTTACACTCTGTTTTACCCTCTTTTTTTTTTTTACTGAACTTGGACAATGTAAAAAAACTCACCCTTCCTTACTCTCATTTCTGATCTGTATTGCCCCCTGATATATAACCCTTTGCAGAACGCATCTGTGCTGTGAATGCAGACACTCCCTTGGCACAATGAACTTCAGTGTAACCTTTTCAATGTGCAGTTTTTCAAAAGCACCTCTGTTTTTAAAGCCTTCTTATTAAAAAAGGTCCCCTCCTCCCCCGCCCTGTGTAGCTGTTAGCATCCTTTTAAAGCTTAAAAAGGGAAATAGAGTCACGTGGGGTTTTTTTTTTCCCTGCTATGTTTAAAATATCGTGAGGTGTTTGCAGTGGCATGGCTTATATATCTTCAGGAAAAGTTAATGCAAATGAACGTGTGGGAGACAACAGGTATTCTCTCAGGCGTTTTTCTACCCAGCAGACTGGCAACCTGTGTGCCAGAGGAAGGTGCCCAGCAGCACACAGAACCGCAGCAGGGTGTGTGTGGGGAAGGCACAGCCAGGGAGAAAAGCCAGCGCAGATTTCTGGCCCAACATGAGCGTTTCCCCAGCAGAAGGGATGTCAGCCTGCCTGGGCAGGTTTGTCCCCAGGAAGTCTAAGGCCACTGATGTCCTTCTGATGGTCAAGGGGTGGGTGGTTTGCTCAGGGGACAAGAGAGCCTGTTTCCAGTTTCCTCGAGGACAAGAGACCCCTGAGCGAGTGCGAGGGCTGAGGTAGCCCACCCTGCAGGAACAGCCTGCATCTGGTGTGTCAAAAACTCGCCTTTGGAAAGCACGTGGCCACAGCTCCATCTTGTGACTGAACTCTCCCAGCTTAGGAAAAACGGGCGGCGTTGCCCCAAATCCCATGGAGGAGCTGGTTTCTCAGCAAGGCATGTTCTCCTGCAGGCACCCCGACCTCGCTCTGCTTTGCGTGTCCCCGCTTTCCACCCCGAGATGCCCTCAGCAACCACAACTCCTCCCTGGGCTTCCCCCCGTGGTGCAGGCAAAAATCACAGTCCTACAGCTAAAAGAAAAACCCTGCTTGTTCTTTCTTAAGGCAGGCTTTTGGGGAAACAGCCCTGAGAAAATGAGGAGAGGGGAGGCTGCGGTTACCAGCTGGACCAAGAGCAGGCCCCTGCTGGGCTTGCTCTACCTGGGTAATTCTCCCCCCAGAGCTTAACGAGCGAGGGCTGGTGGGGAAGGGCACTGTGTGGCACGGCCCTGCATGAAGCCGGGGGAAAGGCAACCTGCCACAGGGGCCGGGGAGTGCAGGGAGGGCAGTGGAGCAGCGATGGCCCCCCCGGCCCTGGCTGCACCCGCTGAGGGGACCTTGTCCTGTCCTGGAGGGCAGAGGGGAGCCTGTCCCGTGGGGGACTTCTTTTTGGTCTTATGCAAGCATGTAAAAAACATGGGGGTTGGAACTAGATGATCTTTAAGGTCCCTTCCAACCCGAACCCACCTCTGATTCTGTGTCTTCCCTAGCCCACAGGTTGTGCCAGCACTGCCACATTTGCATCCCTCACCAGAACTGAATCTCACGGTAGAAATGTTCATTTCTAGGATTAAACTTCCCTGCTAGCCAAGTGCTTTAAATTTATCCTCTGTGTCTGTTAACCACTTAAATGCAGGCAATAGCTTTGGCATTTCTGATAACATAAAAGCCATAAGAGAAGGCTGGAAGGCCGAGTACACTGCCGGGCCCGAGGGGTTTTTCGATAAGCTCTGGCAGGGTTTTCTCATCCACCATCCGTAGCACACGGCCGTTCAGCTCAATAGACCTGGAGAGGTACAGTGAGACTGCCTGGGCAGCTGTGCTCTGTTTGCCACCGAGCACAAACAGCTCTAGACCCAAGTGTAAACATAAACCCAGCCCAAAGCCAAATTAAGCTTCCCAAGAGGGTTTAGGTGTGTGCACACACACAGCATCTGCTGTGCTCCCTCTGCAAGGACTCCTCAGAGTCATGGCACAGGCAAGTTGAACAGGACATGTTTCTTACTCATCTACTGAGGTTAACAGCACAACAGGCTTTGAAAAGGACAAATGTTAATTGGTTTTGCTCCTGAAAATATTACGATGTCTTCTATGCCCACAGAGCAGATCCTTCCTGTGCCGAGGCATTCGTGGTGACAACCACGGAAACCATAGAGAGCCTGAACAGTGCTGTAAGCCAGGCGCTTGGGAAAGCGAGAGAACTATGCTTGCGCCAAGAAAAAGGACTAGCAGCTGGTGCAGAGCCCTGAAGCCTGCTAGGAAAAAGCTCCCCCATTAACAAGTGTCCTCATACCTTAGCAAGCTTTCAGCAGCCTGATTTTAGGAGACCTGATTGAACAGAAGTCAGACCCTTACCGAACACCCCCACCCCGCCCCTGATACAGAAAAATCATTACTTGTTTGGAGATTTATTACTTATAGAAAACTGCTCAGCAACTTATTTACTTACTTATAGCAAGTTACAGTATTACTTATAGTATTTTTTAACATTGCTAAGAATCCTGCTTGCCCAGACTGTTCTGTGGAATTTTGCCCAGGACTACTGTGTCCATCAAAACAAAGCAGTTCACTGTGAAAATCTACCAAGGACTACAATGTTCAGCAAAATATTATGGTTTTGTCCTTGAGGAACAGGTGGCTCTAACTAGTTGGAGTGTTGGTAATGAGTAAAGATAGCCATATAGGAATGGTAGAAGTTCTATTGGTTCTCTTAGATAAGATAGAAAGTAAACTGTCTGAAAAACACTCTTGTTATGCAAGAAATTGGCCAAGAGAATCTGCGCATGCTTGGGGAAAAAAAGGTGAAAAAGACTACGAGCCTTCCTCCCAAAGCACACCCCCCCCCCCCCCCTCCCCGAGACGCCCCCCAGGAGGCAATGGGCAGGTGCAAAGATGACACAAACTGCTGACTCAGCCTTTCTAACTAACCCAGCCCCACTCCCGCACATGGATGTTTGTGTGATGTAACCCAATGAATACGGATATCCACACTCTGTCAGTTTTTGGTAAAATGTACCGTCGGGGTGCAAGCTTTGTGGAGAGATCCCCTTGCACCCCAGCACCGGAGTAAACATCCCTGCTGTGTGACTCTATCCGAGTTGTATTGTCTTTTTCTGCGAATGACCCCAGCTGACTGAATACAATCCCCACATCCCAAACACCACCTTGAAGACTGAACAAGGTGAAGTTCTAGAGGCCACCTAACTCTACTCAGAATCCTTTCTACAGAGACAGGAGGGATTGCACACTTACCTGGAAAGTATATTCTCTTTGCCATGAGGCAGCAAGAGGTACTGATCCACGTGCTTGCTTGATAAGTAAATTGGTAACTGCAAATGCTGGGTGACATTGTAGAGGTTTAAGGCAAACAGGGTCACGTCCCCTTCTCTGTACTTTGGGCTGCAAGGCAAGACAAGATGATGGTGGGCATCAGGAGAGAAAGACATGTCACAGAAACAAATGTGAGTCCTTGTGACAACCCAAATTGCTTTTGTTGGCCCAGGGGTGGCCTTTGGGTCAGTTTCTGGGATATTTTGCCCTTTCTGGAGGCTTACTGGAGGGTATTGGTGCAGTGGAGGTAGATGCGGAGCTTCCTCTTGTCAGCTCCTGCCAGATCGACCTGCAGCACCTTGGTACCCACCAGCTTCTTGTAGAGCAGCGAGAGCCAGTAGTCCTGGGAGGCACAAAAACACACATAAGCACTTGTGTACCTGACAGGTATTCCACACAGTCTGTTCACTTTGCTGGTAGATTCTGTTTTTTTCTTTCCTTACATTATTTTGGTTTACCACGTTTCTTACCATATCTATCTAGATCTCCACAAACACCATAGCTAAAGAGAAAAAACCCTGCCTCCAGGCTGCAGAACAGCTTTGTTTACAAGGTAAACATTTTCCCCTTCCTATGCAAATCTCAGAGCTCTTTCTGGGCCCGAGGAGTGTTTGCATTCTGGAAACTCCCTTGTACAGGGTACAGGGCACCTCAGGGCTGAACCCCCGGGGGTGAGCGGCCCTTCCTACAGGAAAGCCCAGGTGCAACGCGGGGAAGAAGCCTCCGATGTCTTTAATGCCTTTGAAAGGGCTCAAACCAACGAATTTCTGATTAAGATTAAACTGTGATACATGGAAGTTTTCCTTGTGTTTGTTTCCCAGTGACTCCTCAGCTGTTTTCCCCAGGCCTCTTTGTCTGGACAAAAGTAAAACACTCCCTCTTTGTCAGAGCCCTCAGTGGGCACTTGGGCAAACCAAGATAAGGGGAACTTGAACAAAAGGACACTGAGATACCATCTGTGGAGGATGGCCTCAGCCTTACTGGGACTATGTAGATGAATTCCGGGAACTCCTTATCCTGAGAGCCCCTCTGCAGGGAATCTAAGGAAGATGGATGATTTGTGTGTGTGTGAAGTGGTGTCCCTTGCTAGTGCGGGGGAGCCCGGCTGGTGGAGAATCCCCAGCGCTGCTAATGAAGAATTCCTGCTTGACAGTTCTATTGGATTCTGACTGTTGAGTGAATTTCTTTGTTTCACCTTTCACTAACATCTGGCATTTGAACAGGTTTCAGGATTAATTTCTGAATGCCATTCAAGAGTAAATCCTCTGACATGATGCCTTAGGGCGATGCCTGAGAGCAGGTGATGCTCAGTGCAGACTCATTTTTTCCTGCTTTTTCCTGTATCTTGACTGCTGCTGTTCCTTTATGAAGTTCCATGACTGTACCCAAGAGAGTGCATGGTCTGTGCAGATGTGTTCTGGGACTAGGAGGCTGCAGGCAGGCTGCATTTTCCCTCCCCAAGGGGATGATGTGCTCCAGCTGGCAGGTGCTGAAAGCTGTTTCCTATTTATCTGTCTGTCTTTGATGTTTTCCTAGAAGAAAAACTGTGGCGTTTTTCTCCTGACTCACCACAAGCGGAGGGAAGGGACTTTTCCCCTCAGCCTGCATGCTCAGCCCCTCTGCAAGGAGGCTTCCGTGCTTCTTCATCTCCATGCTAACTAAAACTGATGGACCGGGGTTTGGATTTCCCTGCCTCTAAAGCTTTATTTTCTTGATTAGCATCCGTACTGCCTGTAGGCGAAGAACAAAGCACATCCTTTCAGTCCAAATGAAATCTATTTTGAATGAAGGAATAAATAGCTCAAAGCAACAAGGCTGACAACGAAGCCCCCAGCAAAGGGACCAGCTGAACAGGCAGGACAGAAAAACCCCATATGGTGTGTTTCCTCTCAGATGGTGTCTGTGAGCCTGTGAAAATCACAACTTAGAAGCAGAAAAATGAGGGGAAGGCTAAAAAGAAAGATTCCCTCTCATCCCAAGGTAAGTGCTCCTAGCACACAGAAACATGCTGTACCTGCCAGAATAAGGTATAGTTCAAATAATCATGTTTCATCATAGCAGAATGTTATTTCTTAATCCTAAATGCGTATTTTCATTTAGTTATCCTTCAGCCACTACTGAAAGCTAAAAATGCTCAGGACCTAGGAAATGCTTGAGTCTTGACCTCCCGCTGGTTTGGTTTTCACTTGGGATGTAATTTATTCTAATACTGCCTATCCCTTCTGCTTAAAAGCTACACATCACACAGCTGAGGAACACTCAAACCAAAACACTCCATCCAGAAAAGCCTTGTGAACTCCAGAAGCGTCTACACACAAACCAGAGCACCACGTCCCAGAAAGCAGTCTCTGCTGTGCTGCAGACTGCAGCTGCAGGAAATATCTTCGATCTATCTATATGTAACACACGAACTCCTACTGAAACATGAGAAAGGTGCAAGGATAACTGCAACTATCCTACAAAATCTGTCTCTCTCTTGTGTGGTTGGAAGAGCTGGGTTGTATCTCCACAGCCAGCGCTGAAGTTTGCGCAGCGTTCAGACGGCGTTAGCGGGGTCTCACACGTACCAGCAAAGGCTCAAAGTTGGCATCCACCAGGTGATAGGTCCCTGCCCCGAAGAAAACCTGTCTCATCACCACATCAATCCCCTGCCTGGCTGAAAGCCCTAGTTTGTCCAACCACCTGCCAAAAAAACAAAACAAAACAAAACAAAGCAAACAAGATGCAGGTGAAATTGCTGACCTCAGCAGTACACCACTGCTCCCCTCCAACCAGCTCAGGAAGTAGGAAAGCAAGAATTAGTGCATGATGCCGACTGCCTTAAAAACCACACAACCAATTTCAGTTCGAGTCTTGCATCGATTACCTTAAAAAAAAATAATTTCAGACCACCTCCGGAGGTCTGAGCTGGTGGGAACAGTTGCTCCACTCCCCTGTTTGCAGGCGGTGGAAGCCAAGAGGGTCAGCAATTGCTCCTCAACTGGCCAAGAGTCTGCAGGCTGAGAGAAATCATAACAGCAGCAAGGCTGCCTCTTGTTACCAGGCTCTGACTTGCTGACCCACCAGGCCCCGATGAAAAAGATCATCCTGCCTTACAGGAGGGCAAAAAAATCGCCCCATTGCAACCATGTTTCTGGTTAATTTTCAAAGTGTGAACCGCACGTTCCCATGCAATTTTATCTTCCTGAACCTACCAACTGATGAAAGTGCTAAGAAAAGCCTCAATTCTTCCATTTCAACAAAATGCTACAACTGGAGTCCTTAGAGAAAACTATTTTCATGGCCAAATTTCCCTTTGGTTAGTTACTCCCCAGTGGCCAAGGAAATGGACACCCATCTCGTGAATGACTTTCCGTCCTCCCCAAAGGACAGGGTCAGCACTGCAGATTCAAGGGCAGAAATAGAACTTCCTCACGCTTCTCAACCCCCATTTCCCATCGGCATCTGCTCGTACCTGGGCCTACTCTGAACCCTGGGCACGGGGAGCAGTGGGAAGGTTACGATCCTCAACCCACCCAGTCACCCGAGCTCCCCAGGAAGCCTGAGGAGGATGTTCCTCCCATGGGGAACGTACACAACCCCCTTCAGCTGGAAAAACATGCCATTTCCTCACGGCTGTGACACGGTACTCACATAAAGCCAGCAACGTAAGTGTTGGACAGCCTGGGAGCTCCCCCTCCATAGGCAGAGCTGGTCTCTCCCAGCCAGACCTTCTTGTCGGGCACGGTCCCACCAACAATCTGGCCAGTGTGGTGTAGGGAGGAAGAGAAAGAGCGAGCAGTTAAGTTTTTTGGACAATGAAACAATGGGCAATCAAAATCTTGCTCTTGAGCCAAATGCCTATGTATGACATTTGCATTTAAGGGATTACATCAGCTGAGGTGGGCTGTCACAGAAATTTCTATCAAAAGGACTAGAAGCAGATTTACTTCCTCCTCTGTCCAAAAATCACACCTATGTTCCACATAGAACGAGACACACATCACTAAAAGCAAGGTCCTGTAAGTGTCCTCATGCTGAGTAGTGGTGTACTCCGAGTGGTACTGTTCTCAGAATCTCACAGTACAAAGAAATCAGGGTGGGGTGTATGACCATAAATTACATCCCTGAGTAATGGCTACATTGACAAACGAGAGAGTGGGAGGTTTGTGATGTATCTGGCACCATGCTTGCTACATGGCAGATTGTTGGAGCTTATTTATTAGTAGTATTGTTAATTTATATATATTTTTTAAACTTACAATGACAGCAGCACCCAAGCTTTGAGGATCCCCGTTGACTGCTAGTGCGAATTTGCACTTCATTCAGGATTCTCTGCTAACCCCTGTGAGAGACTGAAATGTCGTACAACTGCAGCCACCCCTCTTCACTTTTTTAATAATAAAAACCTGTTTTGGGTATACGGCATTTGACTTCATTTGTGTCTTAATCTCACGCTTGGGATCATAGAAACCTCCCCCGACACTGGATCAGGACAACCCCCTGAAAACTGAACACGGGAATTACTGAACAGGACAAGGCACCTCCAGAACTTCGTGTATAGCCGTGGCAAAGGTATCCAACACTTCAGGGCTCAAGAAATCCTCCCTTGTTGCACTTCGTCCATTCACATAGTAACTGCAAATGGAAAAAAAAACCCACACGGCCAAAATTAAGGAAAAATACCACCACCGGTACAAAACACCACCAAAAGTACTCAGTTGCTTGACATATTTATCCACAGCACTATTTTTCTGTCCGTTTGTTTTTTTTTTTCTTTTTTTGTTCTCTGAATGTGTAGGGGTGTTGTTTGTATTTAAGGGACTATCAGGTGTAGCTACCTCGATGGAGGCAGGATATCACAGAAATTTTGATCAACAGAAGCTGGGGGGGGGCGGGCGTTGCATCTACTTGTTTTTGCATCACTGAGGAAGAGACGGCTTCTGTCAATCTTCTCTTGGTGAGGAGTCTGACACTTCTATGTGACCACTTGCTTTACTGTATCAAGTTACACATTAAAGATGTCAGATCCCAACTTCTGTCCCTCTGTGGGAGTATTCTGTCCCTCTGGAGGGGAAAAAGACAGAGGACTCCCCATGGGATGAAGGATGCTCTCCACCATGAGCGAAGTCTGGGTTGTCCAAATAAAGAATGGGAAATTGAGCTCCCTGTGAGGTGGGGTGGGTTTTTTTGTGTTTCATCACACTATCGTTCAGTTACTAACAGAAGTAGCTGAAGTCTTCCAGCCACAAGAGGAAGCTAAAACCTGATAATCCTAAATTAGTAAAGAAAATAACACATGCCCATTTAAAGCAAAGGCAGCCACAGGACAAGAACAGCCCAGGAAGAGGGGAGGACATGTTTTATGCCTTGCTTAGCAGCTCAAAACACATAGATAAGTCATATAGGTATACATATAGATAGAAAATATAAGCATGAGCATCTTTTCTCACTGTTACCTGGCTGCTGCGTGTCACCACACTGCACTGGACTCCAGAAAGAAACCCCCCTTTGCCTGGAAATCCCCTTCCAAACATGTGGAGTTGAAGGCAGGTGCCCTGGGGCCTGCCTGAGCAGTTTAAAGCTGCGTCTCTTCACCACAGCAGGGAAGCAAAGGGCTGGGGGCTGTCTGTACTGTGGGTGGGATCTGAGGGCCAGTTACCCACAGACTGACTTGGGGAACAAAGGAAAGGGAGCAGGAGGAGCCAGCACTGCTTTATGGGTGAGGGTCAGCCGGACCTGCGGGGCTTTTCATTTATATCAGACACAAACAGGGGGGAAAGGCAGCATGTAATGCATCAGCTGATAACGCGCTTTTTTTTTTTTTTTTTTTACAAGGAGTTGGCTGCATTCACCAGCAGGCTGACTCCCTGAATTTGCTTTTTAGGGAGCAAAAGTCAAGCAGACTCAGCCTTTCTGATGCCAAGGGGAGAGCCAATGTCAGGGGTACAGACTCTGTTTCAAAGCCCAGTCGCCCACGGGTTGTTTAAAACCCGACGTTGAAAACCTTCTGCTCTTGCAGAAGTTCAGCAGAGGCATCTCTGCAAGTAAGTCTGAGCTACCTTCTTTCCTTTTATACGACACCCCCTTCTTCCCTTGGGAAAGTGCCTTTTATGTGCAAGTAACTCGGAGCTTTGAGAGAACCAGGGCCGCTGCTCATGTCTCACAAACTTCTGGTCCATGTTGAAACACCATGTATGCAAAAAGGCTCAACTGTCACAGAAACTCTCCTGGGGTGGGGGAGGAACAGCTGTGACCTACCCCCTCACGCTCCGCTGAGAAATAAAGCTGCCGTGCCATCTTTTTTCTCCGCATCCCACTTCCGTTTTTCTCAGCATGCATATTTAGCAAGCAAATGACCGTTCTGCACACACGGCATTCCCCACTGCTGTGCCTGTGTTACAACATCCCCCCGCTGCTTTTGAGCCACTTTGCAGACCTTCTGCACTTCTCTAATGCACCCCCTCAACACATCTCTTATCCTGAGCAGAGAAGTTTGCAGAGAGGCACCTGAGGAACGGCTGCAAGGGGGCATTTCACCCCCTCCCTCCCACTGAGATGTTCAAATGGACATTTTGTAAAGACAACGGGCGATAAGCAGAGTGACAGGGTATGTGGTGTGGTACTTACTGGTGCCACGTGACAGAGTCAATCACCTTCCCTCCGGATTTCAGGAAGCTGCAAGCAGAGGGGATCAGTGGAGAGCCGGGGTTAGTGGGTACTGGTGAGGGGTGACCCCCACGAGCGAGCTGCAGCACACAGCCCTCCCCCTCTTCCCTGGCTGGAGGCAGTGATGGAGAGCTGCTCTGGGGCCACACCTGCGGTGGCTGTCACAGAATCACAGAACCATCTCGTCTGGAAAAGCCCTTGGAGCTCCTCCAGCCCAACCATGACCCTCCCCCTGACCGTTCCCAACTCCCCCAGATCCCTCAGCGCTGGCTCAGCCCGACTCTTCAACCCCTCCAGGGATCCCGGGGACTCCCCCCTGCCCTGGGCAGCCCATTCCAACGCCCAACAGCCCCTTCTGCACAGAAATCCTTCCTCAGAGCCAGCCTGACCCTGCCCTGGGCAGCTTGAGGCCATTCCCTCGGGGCCTGGCGCTGGGGCCTTGGCTCCAGAGACTCATCCCCCCTCTCTGCCCCCTCCTGGCAGGGAGTTGCAGAGGGCCAGGAGGTCTCCCCTCAGCCTCCTCTTCTCCAGACTGAACCCCCCCAGTTCCCCCAGCCGCTCCCCAGCAGACCTGTGCTCCAGACCCTGCCCCAGCTCCGTTGCCCTTCTCTGGCCACGCTCCAGTCATTCAATGGCCTTAAACAGGCTTTGGGCAGCCTGGCTGCCTCAGTGGGTTGTCAGAAGGATGAATCAATGTGTAACAAGCAGAGATTTCTAAGGTGAAAGGCCTGTTAATGCAGCGCCAGAGCCAGTGCTCCACTGAAAGGTGTGCAGGTCACCGGAGTACAGTTTCAGCTGGCTGAGTTTTAAGCCTTGAGCTCATGCATGCAGCTAAGATTTCAGTCATCCCCAGTCAAGGAAAAAAAAATAAATTTCATGTTTCTAATTTAAGGAAAAATGCAGTAAACTAGTTCTCAAATAGACTGGATGTATCCATTTGTACATCCTTACTGTTGATTTGGAGCAGAAAATCCTTAAAATCCTGCCTGGATTCCTCCTTATGCCCCCTGTATCTGGGTTCAGACATGACACCGCTACCGAGGCCAGCCCCCCCAGGGGGTGCTGCCCCCCACCCCTACCTTCTCAGCAGCCTCTGTGTGTGCTTACGGGGCTGCCCAACGTCGGGACCGTAGAGCTTCGCATGCCGGTAGAGGCGATAGTTACTCAGAAGTTGGCGTAAGTGAATAAAATCTTGCCCCAGCTGGAAGCCATCAATGTAGACGCCAGATTTCTTCCTGAAGCTGTTGGGCTCTGGGGAAGATGCGCGTGCATCAGCACCCTGCTCTAGTGTCAGGGCATAAAATAAGGGCAGCTTCTACCATGTGGGAAGCACCAGCCCGCTGTGGCCTCCCGTGACCCGGCGTGGTGTGGGCCAGGTGCTAGAAGGTGATTGAGGCTGAGACTGCAGCACTCTGCCCCGAGCAGCGCGCTGAGGTGACACCCTGCGCCGCTCAGCTCACCTCAGGGCAGCAAAATCCCCTCCGTTTGCTCCTTCATCAGCCTTCTGTGACATCCCTCCTTGCCAAGGAAGGGCTTAACGCTTCCCAAGCAAACATCACCTTGCTTTTGCGGGCCGTCACCCAAAGCATCGCCAGCCCTTTCTTTCCCTGTGGCAGCGGCGTCGCAGGTGCTCTGGCCTGGCCCACAAGAAGGCTCCACACTCACCGTTCCCGAGCTCCCAGGAGATGTTGTACCTCCGCCAGGCGCAGTAGTCCAGCAGCGCCCGGGCGTTGGAGCTGTCCCACTGCAAGCCACCTGTCCGCAGCAAGGCGTTGAGCCCGAAGATCAGGTGAAACCCCGAGCAGTTTGCAAAGCTGTAGAGAATATCCAGGGTGTTTTCTGTAGGAGAGTAGTTCTGTAGTCAGCCTGGTGCTGTGGGCAGGCCAAGCTCTCCCAGCCAGTCAAAACAGCCTAGACCTTTCCACCCACCATCCTGCAAGGCACTGAGATCCTCCCAGCTCCGGCAGCAGCTGAGTACTATTATATACGAGCTGGCAGATGGCAGAAAAAGATTTCCCAGAAACATTTCACCCCCTTAGAATACTATTCATTTCCAGTGGTTTCAGCTCCTAACAGCCTACAGTGCTTTCATCGTGGGGCAGAGGTTTGCAGCCCCCTGATCATAAACCCTAGCAGAAAACCCCGTTAACATCTTACTTGTAATGGTGGCGTTCTTGTGCTTTTTCCAGTCATGCTCTGCAAGAATCAGCTTCTCCTGGCTGGGCCACTGGGCTAGCAGTAGCTTCTCAACAGCAGCGAACGCAGGCCTCGAGCCACAAGTGTCTGCAGGGCAGAAGAAGGATGAGAGCCGTCAAGTCCTCATCTCCATGGCCAGGGTGGACCCCTCGGGCAGCCGCACAGCTGCTTGGTGCCAGGCTGAGAGCCAGCCTCTGAAACAGCCCCCTACTTTCACAGTGTTAAACCACACAGAAGGAGGACTGCCTTGATGCATAAATATGTATTATATGGCACAAGACGCCTTTTTTTTTTTTCCCCCCCAAGCTCATGCTTTTTCTTGGCATGCAATCGAGGAACAAGCCACAGCCAAAAGAGGAAGGTGTGAGCCAGAGTCAGTTACCCAGAGAGGAGGCACAGCAAAGTGGTATGGGGGGGGGGGAGAGGGGGAAAGTACCATGACTGTAAATCTGAACATCACCAGTTGTACAGGGCTGCAGGGTTGCACAGGGACCACAGGAATAGATGGGAAATTTTTCATCTGAAATGCTTTCAGCAAGGTCTATGAGCTTTTGCTAAGTTTAAAGAGGAAACAGGCTTCAGTGCAGAAGGAAACCTCCCGCAGCAGGGCCAAGCTCGAGCAGCTGGTGCTGGCCCAGTGGGTTTGCGCTTGCCCTGTCAAAGCGACAGGAGGGCAAGGCTGTGCCCCAAGCCTAGCTCTGCCTTTGGCCAAGATAGAGAAAATGGACACTCTGTTCTCATCAGATTATTTCTTCCATCCGTTACTCAATTTTCGCAGTGAAACCACAATTTTTAAGCTGACCTTGACCGCCTTCCAGGTGGCAGGGGGGTCCCAAGGCTGCTGCGGGGAGCGTAGGGCAGCCAAGGCAGGGTCCCAGCAGATGCCAGGGTGGACAGGAGTTTCCCTGTGTCCCTCCTCATTTTCCCATGGCTGGCACAGCTCATCCCACAGACCATGCTGAAGGCTCACAGGTCTCCTCTCCATGGAGGAGAGCAATGCTGACCCCACGGAGGACCCCCAGCACTGCTGCTGTGCCCTTGCAGCATCCCCAGCCTGCATCAAATCTACCTCCTAAACCCAGGATGGTTCTGAGTTTAACATGTTGATGCCTGTTTTACCTTGCCGGGCCTGGAGTTCCCAGAGGATTTCTTCTTCCAGAGTTGAATCCTTGTTGGGATCAAAGATGAGAAAATCTGTCTGGGTGCCACCAAACCTCAGGAAGCCTGGGGACAGGGCCGTCGCCAGGGCACGCAGTTTGGGATTGCTGGGGAAGGGATGTCAAGAAACAGAAGAAACACTACATTTGTGCAGACCGTGGCTTCAGCGTAGAGGTTAAACACGGCATGTGCTCAGAGGGATGTGGTGCAGCAGGTAACCTGAGGCTACCCAAGTCGCCTCAGGGCACTCCTGACCCCTCGCTGGACCTGTGTCCCCATACAGACACCGTGCCACACAGATGCTGCTGCTGGCCAAGTGAGCCAGGAGCATGCTGGCCAGGCAGCAAGGGGAAGACATCCCACACGGAACATGGAGTCCAATCCCTGGGGGCAAAGCAAGGCAATACTTCAAAACACACTTTTTTTTTTTTTTGGTCCTAAGCATCCTTCTCCGCTAGATTTTTTGGGTTTGTTTATACAGAACTAACACACCAGCCCCGTGAGGAGGCAGGTGTAAAAACTTATTTGACACCATCAGTCCCAGTTTCCATCAACAACAGCCAAAGCCAGCGCTTTTCTAGCCAAGAGGAATTAAGTCTCCACGCTGAGACAAACCTTAGCTCTAGTGTAAGCTCTGCCTCTGCGACTTGGGTGTGGGACGTGCTGCCCCGACCCCTGGCCTCTGCTGGGGGAATCACGAGGCCCCGGGGGACATGAGCCCACAGGCACCATCTGCTCCGTGGTGGCACGAAGCAGATCAGAGGCCACCAAGTGCTCCCCGCTCCTCCAGCTGGCCCTGGACTGAACCCCGAGGGGTGCGGTTGGGGCTGCAGGTTGGAGACTTGAGCACTTCCCAGTAAAGCTGGTGTCGCCTTTTTCCCCCACCTTGCTGAGGAGGGAACAATGAAAGCGGTGTGAGGGGGGAAATTAAAACTGGAAAACGGGAGCAGACAGATTGAAAGGAAAGAATTAAAGTAGCTTCCAAAAAAAGGTAGAATCAAAGGGAATAGAGTACAAAAAAACAGATCAAAAGCAGGCGAAAAAAAGGCAAGCGAGAGCTCAGAGCCAAACAGGCAGGGAACACCATCACTTGGCAATCCAGAGCCGCTCGGTGTTACCCGAGAGAGGAAACAGGCTCCATATGAAGGGCCTCTCAGTTCAGCTTTGATGGTGACGGACCCTCCTCAGCGTTTATTTGACTTCACGCTGACAGTGCCCCGGCAAATGCTGCAAAGCTGCCCGAGGACTCTGCTGGCTTCTCCCTCGCAGCCCCCAGCCCTGCCACATGTAACCTCTCCGCTCGGCGGTTTCCTTCTCCTTTTTTTTTTTTTTTTTTTTTTTTTTTGTGCTCGCAGAGCAGCTCCTCTCCCGAGTTTATCCCTGTGGGTTTCCAGCGAAGTCACACCCACCCCCCCCGAGCTGCGCCTTCCCCCCATACACGCTCCTTCCCCGAGCACCCACGGGCGGAGACTCCTCGCCGCCCCGGGAGGATGAAATCGGTGAATCCCGAAGCAGAGGGGCTCCAGCAGCCTCCCCCAGGCCCAGCTCCAGCCATTGGGGTGTCCCCGATGCCCCCCAGACCTGCCCCTGCCCCTCCCCGGATTGCCCGGGCTCCGTTCTCCGGGGCTGCGGAGCTCTCTGCCTCCCGGGCATCGCTTCCCCCCGGCTCCGGGGGGGCTCCTTCGCCGCCCCTCACCCCCCCCCCCCCCTCGCCCTTTTTTCCTTTGCCCAAAACGGGGAGAGGATGCGGCTCACCTGAGCAAGGCGACATAGCGCGGGTCCCGGGCTAGGCTGGCGTCTAGGGTGAGGGAGAGGAAAGCCGGGCTTACCTCCCCCCGGGGGCTGCCCTGCAGCTCCAGCCTCAGCACGGCCGCCCGCCGCCCCTCCGCCAGCAGCACCAGCCCTACCACCACCATCAGCATCATCCTCAGCATCATCACCATCACCCTCCTCCTCCTCCGCTCCGCCGGCGGCACCACCCCGCGGGGGGCGGGCCCGGCCGGGGGGTGCAGCCCTCCCTCCGCTCCCCGCCGCCAAGAAGGACGAAGGACGGGGCGGGGGTGTGTTGTGAGCAGCCGGCCCCGGGTCCCTCCTTCCCCTCGGAAAGGGCCTTCGGGCCGCAGCAGCCTCCTTGAGGCGCAGCCCCGCTCGTCCAGCCCCCCCCGCCTCCGACAGCCCCAACTCTTACAAAATGAACCCGGGTTTCACGCCGGTTCATCGCCTGCTCCTGCTTGCCCGCGGGCAACTGCGTCTGGAAACCAGGGGCTGGAAAATCATGGGGACTGTGGCTCCGCCCGACAGCGGGAAACTGAGTCACAGCGGCCCCGGGAGAGGCGCTTGGGGCTGACACCCCCGTCCCCGCGCGGCCGGCAGGGTGGTTCTTCACTGCAGCCAACGCGCAGCTTGGAATTGCTGTTACGGAAACGGCCCGAGCCGGGCTCTGGGGCTGAGCCTTCTCCTTTGGCAAGAACTCGCCTCGCAGCCGGCGGGGAGGGGACGCACGGGACAGGTATTGCTTCATCCGCAGCTCTCGGACCAGCCGCAGGGTTTTTAAACAGTTACACTTAACACCGCCGTTGCGTTTCCCGTCCGCTCATCCTGAAGCATCCCTGTTCCTTACTAAGTTTGTTTGCAAAGAGGTCGCCGGCTGGAACAGGCTGCAGATAGTTCGGTCTTCATCGTCTGTTCGTTCCTGTGGGTGCAGCACTTCCCACGCTCACGCCAGTCGGGGCCGTAATCAGCGCGGTTCAAGCGCTCACCTGCCCGGGCCTTCCTGTTCCTGCTTACTCTACACTTCTGTACTATTAAGTAACTCGCCTCCAGAACGAGAAGAACTAGACCAAATTAACTCTGTTTTTGATAAACGCAGCCATGGCTCCGCCAGAAAGAAACCATCAGTGACTCTCCTGACCGGCTCAGCGTCTTGGTCAGCACAACATGAGCACAGGCACAGAAAATGTTAACAGCTGCCAGATGAGAAGCAGCCTCCACCTGTTGTTTGTTTATTTTTTGCTGTTGGAATTCATCACTACTTCACCCTTAATTTCCTTAATGTGGTTCTTCAGGGAGAGGTGCTTTGAGCCACTTGCCACTGCACTTTATTTCTCCCAGCAGAGGCACAAGGGGCACGTTTCAAAGGGTCAGGGCCGTGTTTTGCAGCTGATTGTGGATTCCTCCTGACTGAGGGGACCCATCCAGGACAGTGGACCCAAAGCAGCCAAAGGGAGATTCCTGCTCAGTAGATTAATTGGGGGGAGTTAAGCGGGGGACCCCACAGCTCAGGGATGGTCTGGGCATCGGTCAGCAAGTGGTGAGCGATTGTATCGTGCAGCCCTTGTTTCGTATAGTCTATTATTATTTTCACTTCCTTATCTGCCCTATTAACTTGTCTTTCCCCCCCCCCCCCCCCCCCAATATCTTCTCAATACAGAGGCATTTGAACTCTCATGGAAATTAGGGCAGGATTTGAGCGATGCCCTGTGAGCTACAAGGGGAGGGCGTAAGAACCAGGACTAGGCTTAAACCCACTTGCGTTTTGTTTGAAGGTGGCTCCGTCGCAGCCCCCCATCCAGCTTCCTCCCTCCCGAGCCTCACCCCGGCCTTGTGGTCAGGCAGCTCCTCCCAGGCAGTTCTGCTTCTCCCAGGCCAGCCGTGCCGTTAGCAGACACACTGTGCTGACTTGTTTTTTACAACTAGGAAGAACTAAAAATAAAACTTGCCAGGAATTTCAACAGTCCAACAACAGCAGCGCCATGCTGTTGCTAGCAGGAACCCCATTGCTGCTCCTGGGCAAGGACCGATATACCTGTCTTTTTTTATATATATATATATATATATATATACACACACATATCTCAGTGCTTTACTTGTGCATATTAGGGGAATTCAGAAGGGAAGACTTGTCCGTACAGAAAGGTAAACAATTCCATGACAGACCAGTGTTCGGGTGGATGAACAGAACTGACCCATGTCAGAATAGCACTTTTTGTTTCTACATAAGAAGCCTCAGGAAGATGAAACTAAGAGTAAGCTGATGCCAAGAAAGCCTAGAAACTGTAAAAACACAGACAAGTGCCCATCGAGGTGTTTTGGTAAGCTGTCCTTACCTGCTGCTGCCAAACTCCCAGGCAGACCTTGTCCTGACCCAGCACACAGCTCCCAGCACTGGTTTTATTTCTGAACGTAGCTGGTTATGAGACTCTCAGATGGGACACGCTCTGTTTGTTCAGAGATGGAAATGACACTCTGGGTCCCAGTTTTTGGCACTTCTCTTTGCAGTGCACACAGCCCTATAGTGATAAAAGTCTGCAGCTGACAAATTGAGGTGCCATGGGAGCACGGCAAAATCAGCCTCCTTTCTAACCAAAACAAAGCTTTTAAGTGATAATATTTGGCTCTCATTACAGCTGACACCCAGTGCTGGACCACCACGCTGAAAGAGATGAGATGAAGCTTTAGAAGGGGGGACAAAGCGAGAGCTGCCTAGGCAGGACTAGCTCACGCGGGAGCAGCTTTCCAGAACATGGGGACACAATGGGTCTCATGCAGAGTCAGAACTGACAGCTCAACGTTAACCTAAGCCTGACCCTCTCCCCAGTCCTTCCACCAGAGAGACAGTTTTCAGTAAGGTTTGTACAGGGATTCCCAAAAGCACAGAATTATGGACTCGGGGGAAGGGAGGGAATCACACAAACCCAGGAACTGGTAGTTGGGAAGTGGTGGGAATAGGCTCAAAGGCTGAGAAATATGCTGTGACTTACTCCGCACTACTGCGGCCTGGAGGGATTTCACACACCACAGCCCTGATCCAATTTAATGTGAGTTATGAACATCCTATAGAGCGTATTTTTACAACACACTTTAGCTTTACGTGAAGTAACAACAGACTCATGGTCGCTTCTTTCCCTTTAACACAGGCTTTAGGATACAAACATCCCAGTGAGGTGAGAAATCTTTGCCTTCCACAACCCATCCTCAGCACAAGCCTTCACCTCGCACGAGACATTCACCCACTTGGACACCTGCACATTACACTATGTTCTACGAGCCAGGACTGCACTTGACCCGAAGCAACTGAAACAAAGACTCAACAGTGAAGTTTTTTTTCCTGTCAAGCAGGAATTCTTCATTAGCAGCGCTGGGGATTCTCCACCAGCCGGGCTCCCCCGCACTAGCAAGGGACACCACTTCACACACACACAAATCATCCATCTTCCTTAGATTCCCTGCAGAGGGGCTCTCAGGATAAGGAGCTCCCGGAATTCATTTACACCGTCCCAGCACGTGCAGTGGAACAGGGTGAGGGCCGCCGGTGGCGGAGGGGAGCAGTAAGCAGTCTTCCTCACGGCGTTCACTAGCCGACCTGCCCTGCGGAGCTGCCGGGCAGTGGAGTCCAGGCGCCTCCTTCCTACACCAGCAGAAGCACCCTCCCCGTAACAGGGTCTCTGTGTCCCAGCCCCCCCCAGTTTTCCCATCCCGGGAGCTGCCCCAGCGCCCGCTGAAGGCCTCGAGTCCTCGCCCAGGGATTTCCCTCGGGAGCCTGAGGAGCGTTTCGGTCTCCCCCGGACAGACCGAGGGGCCTCAGGAACCAGCTGAGGAGTCAGGAGGCCTCGAGAGACAAACGGGGCGAAACACAAGCAAAGCTCTGAAACCAGCGGCGCAAGGCACAAGCAAAGCTTCCATCCACCACAGTCTAGTCTTCGTAACTGCCAGAAATTCACCCCTTTGAGCCCTTCCATCCCCTCTCACAGGCACCTCAGCACCATCCAGAAGCATAAAAATACTGCAAGCAGCATCTGTGGCATATTGTTTTTCTCCCCTCTCTTGTCTCCACCCAGGGGAAAAGCCCAGGTAAGAAAGCTTTCTGTGAAAACCATTTAATCATACATTAATACACACTGTGTATTATAATTAATTATTACACACTCTTTCGAAAAAGCAAAGATGTATACTGCCTTGCCTGGTAAGCTGGGATTTCAAAAAATAAGACAAGCTACATATAGCACAGTTTCAGTGCAAATCACTGCAGTTTCTTTCATTTCATTTCTAACGTTATCAAAGGTCACAGATAAAGCCCTGGGGGAGCTGCACTCATCCATCCAGCAAAGCACAGCCTGTATAAACACAGCAGCAGAAACAACAAATGTCAACTCCTTTTGCTTTCCAGACCAGCTTCACACAGACCTGACAACACCTGCTTGTTTCGAACCAGCTTTCGCCGCCGTGTTCAAAGGGGTTGTGGGGAACACCTGGCACACTGCTCCTCAAAACCCGGCCTTGCAACAGTGCTGGCTGCTACGGCAATGCACAAGCCTGAGGATGGGCAGTGAGGGACTCAACAACAGCTGCCAGAAATAATTTTTTTCCTGCTGCTCCCCTCCACAATATAAAAATATAAATATACACTTTTAAAAAATCAGCATACAAGTATTGTGGAAATTATTGTGACAGCGGTTAATGGCTCATTAACTACTTCTGTACTTAATCTAGCAATTAATCAATTATTTCCATAACATCAGTTATTAGAAAAACTCGATATTCAGAGTGAATAATTTTACAGCAATTTGCTCCCTTTTCCCCAAAAAATCCATGCAAGACTGTTTCAAACTTCAGAGGAACACTGTCCAGCATGAATTAACCTTGAGAGCAACTTACAGGCATCACTAAAATTTTCCTACACACCTGTTACATCAACCACTTAGATATGTACTCACATTTCTGCTGGGATGAGCAGCATCTGTCTTTTGAAAACACCACAAATAAATCAGCAGAGAATCTCCTATTATCAATCATTTCGTCAAAAAGGAAAAAAGTCTTTCTCAATTAAAAGGGCAAGGCGTTAAGAGACACACAACCCAGTAAATATTGCTTCTGCACTTGAGGGCAAATTACACCTTCTTGTTAGAGCCGACTTCACGGGTTCTCCTGTTTCCAGAAACGTGTGTGCCTTAGGCACTTCAGTACAGTAACGGGGCTCCCCGCGGGACTGAATCCAGCAGTGGAAATGAATCATGCTGCCTCTGAAAAGTGCTATTTTTAAATTCTTGACCTGGTTTAATACTGGACGCACTCAACTATCTCCCTTACCCAAACTTGGTGGTCTTAAAGGCACGTTTCTGCTAAGTGAAGGCCTATAAAGAATTTATTCAATTGCTACCTATGATTTCTCTGATGCAACAAAGTGAGCAGTACAATACTGGCCTTGTCATCAGTTTTTCACCACTACCTCTCCCAGTCAAGTGTTCAACCTCTAACAACCCCCCTGGCTTAAAAACCATTCCTGTTTATGTCTAGAATCCCAACACAATTAACCAAGGTTGAATAAACCCCACAGTTTTAACTGAGGCTTATCTTACTTTACTGAGGAGGGACACCCTATTTTACAGCTGTAAGTACATACCTGTATATACACTATATTACACAGAAAGGCCCTATTTCAGTGTGCCAGTGTACTGCCTGCCATGGTTTAACCCAGCAGCCTGTCACAGTCTCCAGGCTTGGTGTGCAGTGCTCTAACCCTGCCACGGACTACATGCTGCCTTCGAAGAGCTCGCTGTGTCACAAATGAAGACGTTTTAGGCAACTTCAAAAGTACTTTCATGAAGCCTAACTTTTTGCTGGAGCAAATCTGGTTCAGATACCTTTAAATATCTTAACTAGCGACCGACAGATGCCCCTGGAGTCTCAGAACTTGACGCGGCTTGCCAAAAATCAGTTCTTCAAGTCCTCAACTTCATCAGTCTTCACGTTTAAGGAATTTAAAAACGTTAGAAAAATGTAAACCTTTGGTTTGGAAGACGTCTAACAGAATCATCCTGAAAGAATTCTCTCCTGGGGAATTGCCAGAGGCTGAAAACAAATTTGATATTTGCATATTTTAACGAGGCTTCAACAAGGCATCGTTTATAATTTCTTACACAACTCTGGGACAGCTTTCATTAGGAATTGCTGGTCTATTTTCTCTCCTTCCATTAGCTACACCAAGAGCACAGAGATTCCTGCAAGTAGGAACTTTGGAGTAGCTCACTCATCCTAAGGGGAATATGCAGTGTAAAGACATGATTCGAGTCAGCTGTGAACCTAAGCCCGCAGAAGTACCCATCGGGCAGTTAATCCCGTCCCCAAAGCTCCCTGGGCTATGGCTGAACACAGACAGGAATGAATTAAGATCGCATCTTTTGATTCTAGCCTGTTGCTCAAGAGGTTCATAATCAACATCTCCAAGTTAAGTCAACTTCCCAACATCTCTAAGTTAAGTCAACTTCCCAAGAAACATTCTGAACTCAGAACTCACACAAAATTGAGGTATACAAAAGGCATTAAATATTTATTGTAATTACAGCAGTTTTACACAGCAAAGTTAAAAATTTTAAAAATATCCAAATTTTTGGATTTATTTTTCATGGTCAGCAGGCCCCTGGGATATCTGTAGGCACCTTTAAGAGTTCTTCAACTTCTTCTTGCAAAGCCTCAGCTTTTTCACTCAGCAGCATCTATAATTGAAGAAAAAAAAAAACCCAACACACAAAAAAACCCATTAAAAGACAAATTACAAGGATTACACCACTGTTTCTTTCCAAACGTGCATCTGGTTTGCAAAAAATGCCACTGCTGCTCACAGCACCACAGTACCTTCACCTCAGAGCACTAACGTTTTCACAAGTACTACCACTAACGTTTTCTACTCTTTAGTGTATACCCATATGAAAAACAGTAACACAAAAATTCATCAAGTACACAGCTGTTTTTTTCAGTTCTGCCATCACTTAACACACAAAGTTTAACAGCACATAACACTTCTAGACAAAACCTGTTAACAAGAGCATCTTTAAGTGTTTGTTTTCCACACTGGAATAAACATTTGGAGGTCGCATCTGCCGAGTTGCCAATTTGCTGCTTTATACAAAGCTTCTTACTGCAGCATTTTACATCAGACATATGGGACCCCTGATACCAGCAGCTGTTTGATGTAGTGCCCTCAACTGTTTGCTGCTGGCGGTTGGAGGGTCACACTCCCCCAGGCAGCACAACACACACAAGGGCTTTAACCTCCCTGTTAGAAAAAGCTCCATCAGTTCAATATCTGAGCATGAGGGTGAGCTGCTAGATCGCTGGATTTGGCACTGACGTAGATGGGAAATCTGCACATATCCCCTCCTTTTGGCTCACACAGCAGCAAAAAAAAGCAGTAAGGAGCCTACAACAACATTACATGGCCATGACCTTTTAGGCGCATAAACCCCAAAGTTTGTCCTTTTACGCTGTGAGAATATACACACCAAGGCTTTGTTACTGGCCATGTTATTTTTACACCAACTACCCCTTTGTTTGTTCTAGGCGTTCTCTTACTCTACCAAAGCTTGCTCTTTTAGCAGAATCCAACATGAAACTGATGCCACTGCAACAGCAGGTGTTTAGAGGAGATCAAGGAGAGAAAGTCCTACCACTTGCTAAACAAAGTACCTCCTGTATTTTTTTGTTTAGGCACAACTCGATGTTTCTTACAGATCCTTCCCCTTGGATTACTTATGTGTGCCTAAGAGGCAGAAATGAAGTGGAGGCCTTTCTCATGATGCATTCAAAATGGAAAACGATTAGAAAGGGAAGAGCAACAAGGCATGGGCAAGGTTAACCCTATAGCTTGTTGGTTTCTGTTTCCACCATTCTGAAAACCCTGTTTTTATAACAAGTACCACTGGAATTTCTCTAAGTCCTGAGGTATAGGCAGAACTGAGTGTTCTCAGTTACGATGACTCAGGCGCAGAGATCAGGGCAGTCAGTCGATTCCTACATTTCATCAGACGAGCTGTCAGACTTTCTTGCCCTTTGCCTCCCCTCTGAAAGAGCACAGCTTTCCACTCTCCTGTATATAACAAACTGTTTTAAGGAAAAGTTTAAGTTTGTCTACCACTCAGGAGCACGAAGGTCAGCAATTCTCAGTTCATCACTCTTGACCCTCTTTGACCAATGATGTCATCAAGGTTTCAGTATATTCTCAATGCAGATCAGCACCTGGATCACAAATATCCACTGATGCCTTTACTGCATCCTTCACTTCTCACACCATACAACAAGATGTAATTTGACACACTGAAGTTCTGAAGCAGGTCTCTCTAACTTTGTTTCTAACTTACCTTGGCAGATGAAACCATTTGTCTGGCTTGACGTCGTGACAAGTGCTCAATCGTCCCAACCAGAGTTTCTGGATTCGCATTGGCCAAGTGAGCTAAGGTTTTGAACCCTGCATTATAAAGCTGCTTCGCTCGTGCCTGCAAGTCCAAAATTGTGTTTGATTATTAAAAAGAGCGACACAAACTACCACTGAGTGACAATCTCTGCACCAACTTCAAACATTTTGTGTCTGTGGATCGGTTCAATTCTCTTATCTTTCTAAGAACACGAATCCTCACAGAACATCTTTGCTCCCCCAGAATGCAGCTTCATTGCTAAGATTTACCTCCCCATGCAATCCGACCCAGCTCTTTGGAACCCATCTGTGATTTTCCTCTTCTGTTACGTTCACTGCCACTGATGGGAACAACTCTCACATCCCTTGGAGGTGTCTAAGTGAAAGGAGGGCTGATTTTATCTGAATTTTTCCACAATTTTCACGGAACAGAGCTTTCACAAAATTCCAGAAGATACTGTACTTTCCTGTTTCAAGCTTATAAGTAATCTTCCCTTCAGTATCACAATAGCTTTTTTTATTTCTCTAGTTTTGTGCAAAGTCATGGCTGTGAGCTCAAATATACAGGAGATATCAAGGGAGAGATTCTCTGGAATCTGATCCCCGCCAGCGGAAGGGGTTGTGCATTACCTTTCTCTTCACTTGATCCTTTTGCTGTGTCAGGCAGACAAGCAGTATTTGCTTAACAGAGGGGCTCTGGGCAAACGTGTTTTTTGGGTGTTTTTGTTTTGTTTGTTTGTTTTTTCAAAACCAATACTACTAGAACTTTACAAAAGCTTAAATTAAAATACATTTCTACACTAGTAGTAGAGTAATTCAGTATACCCAAGGCTTTAGTATCCTGAGTTATGAAATAATACTCACTTGATGAACAAGTGTTACACCCCCAATCACTTGGTTAATTATCTTTTGTTTTTTACCCCCCTCGCCCCTTTTGAAGACAAGGAATAGAAAGACATTTATTTGATGGTGTATGAGGTTTTTTTTAGCATCCAACACCTAACAGCTTACAACACATTATCTTCCTCTGTGGTAACTGAGAGCTGTGAATGTTCATTGATGTGAAGTAGGTGCCATGAATTTAATCAGAAATAACCACAAGTTGCCAGCAACTATTTCCTGTACTTTATCTGGCTGTTAAATGCACAGTATGACTGATGACACAGAATCTTTCCCCACTAATGACTTGATCTCACTACAAGGTTTTCGCTTTGGAAACTGTGCAGGTAAATGTGCGGAGAATTTTCTCTTCACTACAACAACCTTAAGATTGTCTTTATCATTTTTTTGCACAGAGAGCTAAGCAAATCACATCTGTTCAAGATGACAGTCTACCTGCCACAAATATCAGCTGTCGGTATAGTTTTAACTCCAGTGCTAAGAAGTACCTTGGTTATAGCAAAAATTTTGAAGAGTCATCTTTAAAATTCAACTTCACGCTGTCCAAGCTGTTTCTGCCTTTACATAGAAACGCTCCCATACGGAGTGAGCCATGAAAAACAAGATTACTTAGCTTTCACATCTGATTAAGAAAGTTTGATATATACAAACAAAAACCATCAAGTCTCCATTGTTCTTTAGCTTCTCAGAATAAAATCTTGCTGCTGCTAAACTCAATGGTTTGCTGACAAACTGAATTCTACAATAGGCTGGACAGGCAAGTTGGATCACTTTGCAAAGATGTCCACACTCACAACCTTGTACTGAAGCCCCCCAAAATTTTCTACTTTAACAGGAGTCTTCAATTCAGAGACTGGTTAAGTTTCTTGCTTAAAATACAGGCAGCACTGCCAGTGATTTTTACAATCTTTAGCCTGAGATCCCAACAGGACTTCACATATTTCTGTGAGGATCTTCTAAATAAATATGTAAATTCTTATTCCTCTTTTACTCCCATGAACTGAAGAATCCTTACCACAAAAAGAAACCTGCACTCTGTTTTCCAACTGAGTATACAGCTAAATTATTGTCCAAATACACCATTTTCACTGTTGCTGTGGTAGCAGCCAGAAGAAAAACATTACTGGCTCCAGCTGACATTTCCTCAACAGACCACTTTTTCCCCAACCTCCGGGACTGTGGTGGTGCATCTGCACTACGCCAAATTCTCAACAAAAAACTAACTTGGCCTTCCAGATATATTTGAAGGACACAATAACATTTAGAACACAAGTTTATATTGAAAAAAGATCTCACAAAGCCAGGTTTACTAACCTCCAGAACCCCTGCTACCTCCATCAGAGGGATGAGTTCTGTCTTAACACAGTACGTCAGCTGCTTGGTCAGTTCTGTCAGCAAGGCTTTATAAACCCAGAATTCTTCCAATTCCTACAGAGACAAAGATCATTAAAAAAATCAGGTCTTAAGTTCTGTATTTGGAGGGTACGACTGATAAGAGGTCAGCTATGGCAACAAGCATATATTTGGCTTTTAGACAGAGGAACGTTATCCTTTCAGCTAGTTGCAGAGTTGTGTTCAGCACTCTTCAGCCAAACATCCCAAAGCTGGGGCAGTTCTGAAGGATAAGCAACGCATTATTTCAACAGAGGAAAAAAACCAAGAGAACAAGCCAAGTCAACTGTTTTCCTGAGATGACATTCCACAACCAGATGGCCTTAGTTCCAAGGGTAGACCTGTTCATTATTTCACCAGCAGTGCTGACACTGATCAACACCCTGCCCAATCCGTGTATTTTTCACATTCCCAGTGCTTAAAGGTTACTTTTAATGTAAGAAATACCACTGTCCGAGCATGCTTTTCTGAACAGAAAACATAATTTTGAAGAGGAAAGGGGAAACACAGTATCCGTGTTCAGTTCTAACGCAAGAACAAAACTCCAGATTCTGCAAAACCAACCCCAAAGAATTTAGTGACATTAACACACTACCTCACAGAAATGTAGAACACAGGAGGCGAACGAGGCAGCAGAATTCAGGAGATTTTGTACATATCCTCGGGACATGTTAAATTTCTCTGAAACGCTCCATATATTGGTCTCTTTCAGTAGGGCATAAAGGACAAATGACAGGTAGAGCCTGTTTACCACGGCACTGTCCACGTTCTAGGAATAAAGCAAGTTCAAGTTCAGAGCCAGCACCACATTCAAGATATCCTGTTAGGGCTACAGGGAAATTCTTTTAATCTCTGCTCCTTTGCCTCTCTAAAACATGTCTATGTTATAACCAAAGCCATTAAACAATATCAAGAAAACCAATCAGGGAGGTTAAAAGAACCTTAATAAACAGAACAGTAATAAAGAATGCTAGCAGAAAAATAATCTAGAATTTGTAAATCGTCAAGTGAAATGACCAAACTGTCATCTTAGGTAAGAGAAATCTCCAGCCTACCTTTCTGATGGCTTGACCGGAAGCCTTTTTTGTAATAAAGCTTTCAGGTACTCCCACAATATCCACTATTTTTTGCTCTGCTGCACTTAGCTGGTTGAGCTAAAATAAGATTTCATAAAGAATTTTTCAAATATTTAGTTCTCTTAATATTATATAGAAAACACAAGTCTATTAAAGTGAAACAACGTTTTTCACTATCTCTATATTGTACTTAGCCACTAGACACAGTCAGTTCTGCAGCTTCTTTGCCTACTTGTTTGTATTATCTGTAGCTGTCTCCATCTCTGAATGCCACATTTCAACAAAATTAAATAGGTTTTAGTGCTACCCCTAGTGTGTAACACTTTACAGTAAAGGGAGAAGTTGAGTTATGGGTTGATCTTACAGAGTATGCAAGGCTAGGACAAGGGCTGGGCTAAGGCTGACATAAGCCTAGTCTGTAGGAAGGTATTGGTCAGAGTAACAGCTGCAGTTACGACCGGAGTTAAGCATCAGACCCGGATACCAAACAAAGATTACGACTTAACGTTCTCTAGTGGCTTTTGCTCCCTAAACTACAGATTAAATGAGCGAGCATCAGAAGGTAAATATGGCTCCTGATTAATTTAATAGTGTTTTTCTTGCAGGACTACAACGATGTGGTTACATATACCTAGTTGATAGGAAAGCCTTGTTTAAGATTAACCAGACTAATCTGGTGATGGCAAGATAAGCACCAAGGTTAGAGTCAGGATTTGGAGTTCTGGCAACTCAAAGAGATGTTTCAAGCCACTGTTTCCTGCAAACAGGGACAAATACACATGCAAAAGAGAACTTAGGTTTTTATGCAGTACAGGAAAGCACTTCTGCCCTGTGACTGAAAATAAAATAGCATATCTAAACTTTTTATCAAACTGTTACCCCACTACCTACATTCCCAATGTGCATAAACTTAAAAATTAATAAGCAGGATTACTATATGTCCCAATGCATGTTTGCTGGTAAATTCTCACCTGTCTCAAGTATATCATCCAATCTGGGCTACAATTAAGAGTCATATCATACGGAGTTGCCAGATAGAGAAGATGAAGATTGCTCTCAAGAACCAGCCCTTCCAAACCTTTCTTCAATTCTCTGTAAAGAAGATTGCAGTATGCCAAGTCTATAGCCCCTATAAGCACACAACGTATTGCAATTTTAAGCAGGCACACCAGGTTAAGTGTAATAGATTTTAACACAGAGTCAGTATTTCTTTTGCCTTCCCCAACAGCTTGTTAGGCCATCTGAACTGCAGGTCAGTCATTAACTTGAAGAACTGCTCTAACCTAACAGGAGCAGTGAAACAGAACTGAAGAAAGGCAGTCACTTATTTCCGCGTCTGTCTATTCTTTGTGTGGTTTTGGAGTGTTTGTGCATCACCTTGGCTTTCATGAAGTCCTAGAACAGTCTTGAAGATTGAAGGAATCTTTGAGAGATTCACCCTACTCCAATTGCTTTCCATACCCTGTATCTTTATGCTATGACAGGAAAACAGCACTTGCTGATACGCTCTCCTTTATCACAATTGGTTCTACATGTCATATGCTTCCTTTCTCTCTTAAGCCTCCCTCTAGGTCAAGAAATCCCCCTGTTCACAATACCTGTTCATACAATGAATTAAAAAACAAGGTCATGAGTAATTTTTATTACAAGCACTACATCACACCTTTAAATCATTTTTCTGGAGTACAGGTCTGGTTTTACGCCCATTGTGACCAACGTTATCGTACTTCATTCCCATTATGCTCAGTCACGTACAACTTCTCCATCCCCACTTTCAGTCCAGCACACCATTTAGTAATCAAAACTGCTTCTCTACAACTTTTTTCATTGCAGTTTCATATGGGAAAACACATCAAATTGAGATAATGAGATGAAAGGGTTTGTTGAAATAAAGATTGTGATAAGAACAAAAAAGTTTTACCTTTGTACGTAGCTTTACCCAACAGTGTAATTGTCAGTGTACGTTTGGGACTGTGGTCCTTCGCAGAGGTTCTCTCTTTCAGGAGACCTTTTTCTATGAGATCTGCTAGCCCATCTTCAGTTATCTCAGAAAGGCTCTTCTCGTTCGACAGCAGCTGCTGCTGAACGCCCAGCAACGTACTGCACATAAAACTGGAGATTTCCTCATGGGTAACTGCTATCTGCATCAGATGGCAAGTGATTAGCATACTCAAAGATGTCATTTCACATTACACATTCCGTAAGCTGAATGAAAGAATTTACTGAATAGAGCAGTCTGATATCCTGTTAATGTGCTTCTACAGAAACACACAGCGAGTAGAACAGCCTGTGATGGATCTGATGGGACTGCTCTCCATCTGTTCCAGTATTCTAGCTACTGCATCACGTGAATTTGTTTCCACTTTATTGGTATTTTGGATCCAGTATCAGATATTGAAATATTAATACTGTAATGAATCATAAGGTAGATATAATTGACTTTTTATACAGTAGGAAATTGTCACGTTACCAGATTACTTGACAACTGAGTTAAATAAAGAGACTAATCAAATCTCTGTCCTCCTTATCTCATTAAAACCTGTTCTGAACTTGTAAGCCAATCTGTTCAAAAAGTCTTTTTTTCCTACAGAATCTACAGATGAGATTTACTTGGCATTCCCAAGCACTTAAGTTACTCACAGAGAAGAGTTAACTGATACCTTCAGACCAACTAAAGATAACAACAGGTTCTGCATTCCCTTGGTCAACTCCATCAGAAGATTGCTGTAACAATTCTCCGAAGGACTGGTAACTAAATCTTGAATCTAAAAAAAAAAAAAACCCCGCAAGAAATATCCTAGTTCAGGGAAAATTTATGCATTAGTTTTACACTTTTAAGAATACTGATACACATGATTCAGCTTATAAGGAAAATAAGTGTAGACATATAAGGTCTACACTTCACATCTGAAAACAAACCACATAAAGTTAAGTTTATGGGTATTATTACATAAGCCCAATAGTTGCGACATTAACAGGTGAACAAAAACCAAGCCAGGCAGCTCAGGTCCTCCCATTTACCCCACCAACTCAATCCAACAGTTTAAATTACCAACAGCTTTGTAAAAACTACCAACAGCTTTGTGAAAATTACCAAGTGTTTGTCTTTTTCTTGCACTATGAGAATACTTTCTCCAGCACTGTCAATACCAGCTCGACCAGCTCTGCCAATCATTTGCTTATATTGGCTCTTCTTCAGGAAGTCATTAGCAACATAAGGAGCTCTAAGAATAACCCTGTAAAGAAGTCTTTAGTAAGTTATGCTTTATATTAAAAGTACTAAATGCAGCAATAGAATTTTACAACTGCCTTGTTCATATATGGCCCTTGCTGGGTAACTTAAGAAAAAACAAATGCACCTGTTTGAACAGATGTGTACATCAACCACGAAAACATTTAGCGATTTAAGGTTCACTGAACGATAAGCTGTGTTTATCATGTTTTGCAGAACCTCTGGAACTAGCCTTTACATCTACTCAAAGGCCTGAGTTTAAGAGTGAAAAATCAATGAGACATAAAATAAACCTTGCTAAAAGACATAAGCAACACTGACCACACATCAGTTATGCTAGAAAGACAACGCTTATCTGTATGTATATTTTTTTCCCCCCTCAGATGCATTATTCCAACACAGATGCACCCAAAACTGGATTCTTTGCAAACACTCTGTGGTCATATGGAGTACAGCAGCTGTACCATCAGCACTTGTATAAGAAAAGATAACACATTTTTGTGTTAAAACATGTTCAAACTGTATCTCCTTAGAACTAAGATTTGACAATTTAAACAGTGTTCTCAGGTAGTATCTAAAGAAAACACCACAAATTCATTATTTTTCTGAGTAACTTTACTAAAATTACTGAAGCATTTCCTCAATTTATTAAAATTTCCTTAATCCATTTAGGTAAGTGCCTTCAGCACTCTGAGGGACTTGCTACTGATTCACATTTCCCATGTAACAACTTTGCAGTCTCGTGTCTCCCAAGCTGAACATAAAAATCTTAACGCTCCCAACCTGCCAGTAAAAGCAGAAGCATACTTTCAATAGCACCGACATATTAAAGCAATGCTTTTACAAAGCAAAAAACCAATGCAACAATGAAATGTTTCAGGTACTAACCTTCTAGCTGGTAGGTTGACCCCAGCAGCTAAAGTAGCTGTGCAAGCAAGTAGACACAGGACACCTGTAGAATATGCTTCTTCTATGCTTTTTCTTTCATCATTTGTGAGTCCACTATGGTGATAGGCAATACCAAAAGGGATTGTTTGCTTCAGAACAGGACAGATGCTGCCATTTCCAATATTCTTTAGGTTCTGGATGAGATCTTGTTTCTCTTTCTCCCTGTGAAGCCTAAATTCTCTTCAGGGAGGAAAAGCATTTCTTTAGACTTTGCTCAATCGTTAACCACATATAAAGAAAAACAAGAGACATGCTTACTGTCCATCCCTGTTCATTATCCTTTCCTCCAACAACTCGGTTGGAAAAACAGTTATTTCCAGTAACTTTAAGACAGCAATACAGGAGACTGATCTTTTCTTATTTGCAGGCACAGAAACAATCAAATACTGACTAGGAGTGGGTGTCCAGTGCACCGAAGAAAGGAAACGGGGCCAATATCAATTTGCACTGAAGATTAAAGGTAAGTCAAAACTGGTTTCAGTTTGGATTGCAAGGGAGGGGTTTAGTTAGTTTTGGTGTAATTTCTTCCTATGTAAATTTTAACTTTGCTAGACCATTATGAGTTGACCAAATTACATTTAAATGGAACCAAATGTAAGTTGTCTTTATTAACAAAGCCTGGTTTAGATTTTACAACTTACACTCACAAAGCAGGCATGGAACAGAGATACTCCATCAGCTAGTAACACACATAACCAAACACTGGGCTATAAAATGTTTGCTCTCTAAGCTTGCAGAGGCCAGTGCCAAAGGGACACAAGGTTAGATGAATTTAGCACACTTTTCCTTTTTTCTTTATTTGTCCTCTAATAACCACTTTTTCCAACTAGTTTGTTGAAAAAATAAGATATTTTTTTTTCTGATAAAACATTTGTTTAATGAGCCTTGAGCAGTTTGCTATCAGTTAGGCAGTTTGCAACATCACATGATCCCCTATTCAAAGTATTTACTTCTGATCACCAGAGATCACTTGCAAACTAGTGAAGATAAATCCTAAAATTCTGACCAATTGTTCCATAAAATCATGACCAACTTACTTCTTGAGGTACTTGCACACCATTGAAGCCACATTTTCACAGTTCTTTTTAGTGGGACAGAAGATTAGGCAGGAATATTCAGGAATAACTTCAGTAACCAGTGCAATGATGTGGTCTGGATCTGCTTTCTCCAGATTACTAGAATACTATCATAAACACTTAAACTTAGAAATTAAGTCATAAATTAAGTATTCAACACTTGTTCTCAACTGTTGCTAGAATACTCCCATTTGGTTTAACATTACATGATTGCAAGAAGTTGTAGAATAAGCTTTTCTCCCACTCCTCACTTGAAAGGGTTTATTAACACATCTAGCTTGAACTGAGGGATACATGGATGTAAGAAATTAATGCTTTGCTTTTTCCCCTTAACACTTCAATTTCTTTTACCAACACCACAGTGATGTTACTTCTGCTACTGGCAGTCTACCATAACATACATTTTCCTTTTTAAAGGTTTGAAGGAGTACCTACAAAGCAGTAATAAGCCAACAAAACCCTCAAAAAGATGTCTTCTTTCAGTATCATCTAAGCGTGATCAACTGTTGAGAAAATTTACCCAGACACATAAAGCACTGGGTACCTGGAATACTCAAACCCATTGCTCTTCACGTATCAAAATAATGAAGAAACCTCTCTACCTTAAAAAGCAGTAAAGGAGCAAAAATCAGGTTAAGCATTCAGTATTTCGAAAACCTTTTTACCTCCCTAAAGCCTGTCATTTTCTTTCTCATAGGCATTACAAATGAACTATCGCGTTTAAGTAATTGCTTTGCTAAAAGCTCTATAAACGAATCGGTATAAAATAATACATTTTGTGTTATTTTACTATGGTTCAAAGAAACTGTAAGTTTTACCTTGAAATTAAGGAGACGTGAAACTATAGTTCAAAGAAACTGTAAGTTTTACCTTGAAATTAAGGAGACGTGAAAAAGTAAAGCCATTCTCTGTTTTGCTGTCAACTGCATAAATGGTGTCTCGTATCTTTATGTATTCCTTTAATTCTACCTAGGGAGATACAAGCCATGAACAGAAACTTCAGTTAAATTACCAAGTCTTCTCTAAAGATCAAGCTATTACACCTATTGTTTTTTCCTATGCATCACATTTCATATATGCATGTACTCGTGTGCACACAAGCACATACTCCACCCCATGATTAACTTTTAAAAGTGATTTTAATTATTTGCCTGGACAAAGTGTCTAATTATAACAAAGCACGTGACAAAACCTGTACCACACGAACTACTCATAAGCCATTGTCACAACAGCACTCAAGCACCAGCAGTACAGACTCCAGTTATATCAAATGACCTGTGATGATTTACCACAGTAGCTGTAATTTAGAAGTTGGTTTAGCTGAAGTGACACAAAGGGTTTAACACAATAGAAAGGTAGTTGCATTCGTGCATTTACAAGTGCCACTTGCTCTGCTGGTTCAGCTGCAAGCAGTAGCAGGCATTGCATTACATTACACTGCGAAATCAAGCACAAAAGCTGTGATCAAATCCTAAACAGATTTGCTATAATTTTAAAGCCAACTATCTCCTTTACTAGTTTATGCTATCTTGTGTACAGACCGGTCTAAAATTACTAGTATAGTACTCCGCTTGCAGGAACTTCTGCAGGTCTCCAACGTTATTTAAAGTTGCACTCATTCCAATGATTTGCGTGTTTTCTGTAAAACAGAAGTTGAGATTAATTTATTGCCATGTTAACAAGTTTTAACACTCCTGCTTAGTATTTAATTCATTAATTCGCTTCTTTATCATCAGTCTTCTAAAACACCCAAGTAGCAGGTTTGAAGGGTTTGAATAGCTGAGAAATATTATCTGAGGCAAACATACAAAAGGAATCCTTCTCTATATAAGCATTTAATTGGAATGGTTAAGGGGCTCCTACAAAGAAAAGGAAGACGTTTGACAACACTCAGGATTTCTCAGAGAAGTAGTATCAAAAAAGCTTCAACAACACCCAGCCCATCATTACAGGGTCAACTGACCAACACTTAAATGAGCAGACACTGGTACTACGTGAGTCATGCCATGGTTTGCAAAAGCAGGCAGAACACCACAAATCCAGAAAGCAAAAGTATTGGCTTCTCTCCAGAGATGCCATCACGATAGCGTTTTAATAACAGCAACTGCAGCCAGGACTTACTACTAGTGTAAAGAAGTTTTGCAAGGGTAATTTCCAGAGTTGCTCCACGACTTCCTTCACCAAGCATATGCAGCTGTGGACAGAAAATGCAAGAATGTTCCTGAGTTAGAGTATTTCTACAAAAAACAAATTACATAGCCCTAAACAAGTATTGCAGGAATGTCTTTGTTGGGCTTCCTGGTATGGCTCTGATAAATTCTGACTGCTAAGCTTCTTCCAGAAGTACAGGCTCACCAAAACAACGTTTAAGAATCACAGAAAATCAGACCTGAGAGCAAATGTAAATACCAAGATCTACCTTCCATTTAACTAGACCATAACTGACACAGTTTACTCCTGACGGTGAACAGTCAATGTGGAGATCTTTGTATTCATCAGCCCAAAGGAATTTTAAACAAACTATGTTTTAAGCAACACTTGCAGGGGAAGTTAATCTAAAAAAATCTAGCAGCCAGCTACTTCCAGAAGAAGTAGATCTTAATCTACCTTCTGTTTAGAAGCCACTGTGTTAAAGTAAGGTCAGCCTGAAGCATTTAATGAATTAAACATCCCTCTTGGATGTTATACAGGTGACTCAACCCTTCCAAGCACAACTCAGCCACACCACTAAACAGCAGGAGGGGCAATTCTCACAGTCAAATGTTACCTGCTATTTTTTTCTAAGGTTTCATTTAGTCGTTATTAATACCAGACAGAAAGTCCCATGATTTCACATTCAGGCATTCAGTTCTGGGACTCATAAAATACATTCCATGTATTTAAAATTATGTTTTTCCCAATCCATTAGAGATGTCTAACTGGCAAGTAGTTACTAAGTAATTCACCATCAGTCACTAACAGAGTAGATACCTCAGTATAGAATCTATTCCTGATACAACAACAAATACTTCAGTTTAAAAAAAAACAAACCCACACCTTTCAATATTACAGAATCATGTACCAAGGCAGAGAAAACTTAGTTCAGTAGTAATAATGTCATGATAAACACTCAAATCAAAACCAAGTAATCAAAAGACTGCTCTTTGCCAATAATTGTATATTATAAATATAAAAAATAACATATTATAAACCTGAGTAAATCTTGTAGCATACCTCATCTACTACAACCAGACCAAGGTCATCAATTCTTTCTGTTTCAATTAAGGAATTCACTAGAGCATGTCCTTTTTCTATAGTAGCAATATAAAGAGACTTTTTTTTTCTCCTCTTGAGTGGTGGAAATCTTCCTTTACTTCCTGCATATTCTTCAACCAGGAAGTCCAATTCTACCCCAAAACTTGATAAACCCCTAACCTGTAAAAAAAAAAAAAGGAAAAAGATAAATTGGAGAACAAACTAACAAACTTATGCTCATTTTGGATTTCAGAGCTGCCTCAAGAACTCAACATGGATATAACCAACACACAATCAGCCGTTTGAATTCATAAAACATATGAGCTATGACTACCTTTACCAACTGCAAAGTGGAAGTGTTTACAAATATTACCAAGCTGGGGTTACATCTGTTCTCTAAAGTTAGCTCTTCTTTTTTATCAAAAAAAAAGTCATTTTATGTCATTTTTATTTAAAAACCATTCCTTTAGCAAGCTGGGCAGTACAGCTTTTAAGACTGCAGAACTATACAGAACATTACAACAAGTTGTTATTTCAAAATTCAGCATCTTCACCTCATAATTTAAGCCTATTTTATTATGCAATTACTGACCCTCAGAGCAGCATTTAGGAGAGAAGTCACTCACTTCACACCACACAGTTGTGAAAATCACGGAGTTTGCCAAAACGAGTGTTAAAACCAGCCAAGTATCAAGGCATATCAGAAAAGAGAAGCAGTATCAAAAACACTGTATCCAGACCTTTTCTTGGACTATGGCAACATATGGCAGGATCATCAGTGCATCCTTGTGCCTACAGAGCAATTCTTGGAGAATTATTATTTCAGCTACAAGCGTTTTTCCACCACTGGTTGGCAACGAGTATATTAAATTCCTTCTTTGCTGTAGAGAATCTAACATTAAGCAATCATGCTGCCATTCTGCAAAATTAATAAAGAATTATTAGCAACCACCAGAGACATGTTAATCAGTATCCCAATGCCTGTGTTTCATACAGAATACTTTAAAATCCTAGTCTTTGAAAGATTTTCTTCAACAAACTGAGTGATAGAGCATTCTAAAGTATTCTATAAGCCATATCAACCTTTCCCACCCATCTAATAATCAAAACAACAACTTAGTAAACCAAAACAACCACTTTCCACCATTAAATTTTACCTCAACTTAAATATTTTTACAGTGTAGCAGGTAACGCAGGCAACACTTCACCAGCAATTTATTTTTTTTCAACAAACCATTAATTACATTACCATAAAGTGTTTCAATCCCTCGAAATTGCCTGAATAGATCTTTAACTTTGCTAGGTAAACCATAAAAAGGGCCTATATCAGCAGAAGGCGATTCAATGGTTTTCCTAGCAACACAAATCTCTTCAGATAAAACAGCTTCTTTAAGCTGTTTGGTCTTAGAGACCTGCAAAGTCTGGGCTTTGGCATTTCCAGTCATAGCACTTTTCAGATGATCTTTAAGACTCTCAGCTTTAAATAAATCACACTTAGAGTCTGAGGAAAAGTCAGTAGGTCTGTTCCTGTGTTCAGCATCAGGACAAAATGATGATGGACTCCTGATTTTGACCGAGGAAGAACTGACAAATTTATTCCTGATTTCTGAGATTGAAGACAGTCGAGAATCAGAAGAAAGTTCATTCACTTCCTCAAAATACAAAAGTTGTGAGGATGGCAAGTCATCTAAAATAGATACAGTCAGTTCTTGATTGTTATCCACTGGGTCATTTTCATTCATTTGGAAACCCTCCTCTTTGTCAGCTTTAAAAACAACCATGTTTTCTTTCGTAGAAAAATTATCTTTTTTCTGGTGAATTCCTGACTGAAGATTCCCAAGGACGATTTCTCCTGCTGCTTTTATATCCGTGTTTTCATCCTGCAGGTATTTCTGCTCTATATCGTCAACTTGAGCTAGCAAAGAACTATTTCCACAAAAGCTGTCAGGGTCACCAAACATATCCTCTTCACTATCGTTACTGCACTGTAAAAACATAACAATGAGTGTTAACGCTCCGGAGTAAGACCGAGGAAGGCGGCACAACTTCCAAGTCACTTGGGTGTTACCAACTTAACAAGCATTTTGAGTGTTTTTCTGATGTTGTTGGAGAAAAACCTAGCTTGACTTCTAAAGGAACGCGCGCTTTAGCTCCGTGAAACTTAACCTAGAAGCAGAGGCGATGCCTGCACTGTTGATCGATGGCGGTGATTAAAGCTAGCGCCCAAGCGCATCCCCTCCCGGTACAACGGCCGGCCCTCCCCGACCAGCGCCACGCCACCCTCCCGGGCGGAGTGTCCCCGCCTCGATACGCGTGTCGGCACCCGCCAGCCCCGTACCGGGGTCTCCGCCGAGGGCCCCTCGCCGTCGGAGCTCGGTCTCTTGGGAGACACCGGCGAACAGACGGCGCTTGGCTGCAGCGGGGCCCGGCCCCGCTTGCGGGTAGAGGCGGGGCGGGTCTTCCTCCGCACCGCGAGGCTAGGCTCAGCCATCCCCACCGCCCTCGGGGCCGGGACGTCGCCCCCCGGCCGGGGCTGCCGGGGAGCGGCGCTGGAGGGGCCGGAGGCGGACGGGGCCGCCAGAAGGCGAGCGCGGCCCCTCCACCCGCTTCCGCCAACATCACTTCCGCACCGCGCCCCTGCCAGCAAGGGAGCGGGGCGGCGCGGCGGCCAATCGCCTGTCCCGAGGGGGGCCAGACCGCCCTGCTATTGGTCAGGAAAGGCGGAAGTGGCGGGGCAGACGCGTGCAGACGGAAGTGGCGCTGCTGGGGGCGGGACAACATGGCAGCCCTGGCTGTGGGGAGGCCCTGGCGTCGGCTGGTGCCCGGTGCGTGCTTCGCTCTGCGCTTCCGCCTCCCGGGCGGGACGGCGGGGCCGCTCCCCCCCATTAACCTTCTCGGTGTTTCCCTTACAGCGGCGCTGTGGGAGCGGCCGCGCCGCCTACGGCACGACCAGCAGCTCGGCGGGCTCGACCAGCAGCTCGGCGGGCCCGACCAGGTGAGGCCCCTCAGCGCGGCCCCGACGAGCCCCGCCGGGCCGGTTGGCTCTTGGGCCGCTGCCGCCCTCGCCGGGAGCGGGCACAGAGGTGTCGGGAGGTGCTTTGCTTTGGTCTTTGTGTAGCTCGGGCTCCTATAAAAAACAAACAACAGAGCAAGGGCCCGGTGCTGCGGGAGGGCACCGCGCCTTGACCTGTAGTCCAGGATTTTAAGTGCGGTGGCTTAAACCAGCTGTCTTGGTAACTCGGGGGTGGAGCAAAGCCTTTGGCAGCGCCGCTTACCTGTCTACAGCTGAGTAAAAAGGTTGAAGAGAACGCACTAGGTGTGGTTGTTACGTCCTAAACATGTGTTTTCCGGTACCAGCAAAATAACTTCTAGAAACAGTCTTTCTCTGCCTAAATTTTACCTATGTCTACAAAAAAAGCGCATTTTCACCTTTCATTCATGTCTTGCAAGGATTTGGTGCTGGGCGTGTTTTGAAGCCGAAGGAGCCTTCCAGGGCTTGGGAGGTGTATTGGAATTTCTTTGTTAAAGTGTACGGGCAGACAGGATCTCCCTCAGGCCATTTACTTTTCAATTGCTTTCAAAAAAAGTCTCTTCTGACTTACCAGACAGAACTACTGTACTACCAGTTTCTGTAGTTAATGCCTTCCAAGTGGAGGGTGTAAACATTATTTTACTAATTGCTTTAATTGGCCTGTTCCATTGTCATGGTTATCAGGATACAGAATGTTGCGTAGCTGTGAGGAGTCTTTTAGATTGCTGGGTACCAATCAGCGTGTCAGCGAAGGCTATTGAAAACCTTCAGTGATGCACTAAGTATCTCTTTTGGTTTCAAGGCACTTGGTTTTGCCTAACGGGTAAAAATAACAAGCATTCCTTATTGTGAAGCTTACAGATGTTGATAATTCTCTTAATTTCAGCCCATACACATGGAGAACCCCTATAAAGACCCTCCTAAAAGATGTGTCTTGTGTGGAACAAATGTGGACTACAAGAATGTGCAGGTGAGTTTGAAGATTCCTGTTCTCAGGTGAAGGTAACGGATCTACTGTTTTTAAATATTTGTGTAAGGAGTCCACGAGTAGTGAAAAATTAATTCAGATGCCTTAGGGATTTAAAACTTAAGAATGTGTGCAGGTAAGGATCAAAGAGGGTGACTGTGGTAAGGTGTTCAATCTGCTACTCCTACATGCAGGCATCAGAACTTTGTTATTTACCAAACACAAGTCCTTAGTTTCAATTCTACTGTCATATAGCTTAAATGTTATCACATATGAAATACTAACTCTAAGCTATACTTTTTTTTTGTCTCCAGGTAGAACTGAGTTTTGTAAAAACAGGTGAAAAAAAAAAAGAAAAATAGAACGTAAATATTAAACTAAAGCTCTCAAAAAAAGTTTTTAAACTGACTTTGGGTTTCTTGATTTTAAATAGCTTCTTTCCCAGTTTGTTTCTCCGCATACTGGCTGCATTTATGGCAGGCATATAACAGGTATGTGAAATACTAAATAATTTAATGCTTAATATTGGTCTTGTGCATCCAGGTAACTGTATCAGCCATGTTTCCAAAGGTAACTCCTGCCAACTCTGTATATTTTGTAATAGTGCTCCTCTTAGTAACCTTCACCAGGGAATGAAAATACCCCTTAATTATATGTTTTTTTATATCTAACAGTATAAGCACACATGCCCTTTTTTGTGAGGACTCAAAGCTGTCAGTAGCGTCACTTTCAGAAGTGTCAGTAATAGCACTTTTACCCTTTAATGGTTTGGTTATTGTTGATTTAAGAGACCAAAAATGATTTCTCTCTTTAGGCTTGTGCAACAAGAAGCAGAAGGAAATTACAAAAGCCATTAAAAGAGCTCATGTGTTAGGTAAGTATGGTTATGCTTTTGAGTTTTGTAAGTCGCCTATGTTCCTATTATAAACTCCTCCATCTTGTCTTTTTACAGGATTTATGCCAGTCATGTTTAAGAACCCATCATTTCTCACAGACCCCAAGATATGTAATATCAAGTATCCAGAGTAACATACTATTAAAAAAACCCAAACAAAAATAAAACTACTTTTCATGTTTACATTCTTGTTTACTGGAAATCTGGTTGGCTAAAACAATATATCACTGACCAAAGGCTGGATGTCAGTTGGTTTGGGATTGGGGTTTTTTTTGTGTCAAGTCTCTAAAATTGTCTGAAGTACGAAAGATGAAAGCAACTGTATGGACCACTTCCTCTGCTCACAGGTCTTGCTAAAGTTCAGGTGGCTGTCTTTTCCCTTGCTGGATTAGAAGAGGGACAAAATAAACAAGGAGTGGAGAGCCAAGGAGACATTGAAAGATTGAAATGGTGGTGCTTTCTGTAGACAGCTCATTCTGTTTAGCGTGTTACCTGTATTTTTTTGATGCTCCCTGCCTCAGCTTATGCTGAGAGAAGGGCAGTGCTGCTGCTTCCACCAGCAGCTTGAAGCCATGTTACTCCAAGGCAGTACTGACACAGTTATAGGACTGCTAACAGCCTGCTAGCATAGTCTTGAAACCCTGAGAGAGCAAACATAGATTTAAATCTGGAAAGCAAAAGGAGGGAATGTCACCTGGGCTTGTCTCTGTGCCAAACAAGATTCACGCATTGGAAGAAAAACCCCAGACTTCTGTGTCCTGGGAAAATGCAGGGGGTTTTTTAACCCTGCAGGGCTATAAGTTGATATGCCACTTGAATATGCTGGCAGTAGCATTTGGTGCAAAGTCATCTGGACAAATCATTAACAGATCAGAAAGTAGGAGACTGTGGGTATTCATTTGTGTCCCGGAGTTTCTCCAGCACTTCCTCATCTGTTTCAGTGCTACTCAGCGTAAGCTTCCTTTCCTGGTCACTGTCCTCTTGGTCTCGAAGTAATTTTTGGTGAAGCTGCAGCGATCTGGACTTCTTGAATGACTTTGATCCTGTTGTGGTCCCTCTAACTTTCCGCTTGGTGAGGTGTCTTTCCACTTCGGTGAAGTCTCTTTCCTCTACCATGAGAGTCAGTTTGTCCATAACATTAATATTATGGTCGATGTTACAGGAGTTCTTAGATATCTGTCGGCCCTTGAAGGAAACGATACATGTCTGAAGTCCGGAATTGGGGAAAAATGTCTGCAGTGCCTGGCAAAGGAGAAGGTTCTCCTTTGGCTCTCCTGGGTAGTCTCTGTCTTCCCCTGAAAAAAAAACAAGCTAGAGTTGCAGTCCCCCTTGCACGCTGCCCTCAAGTTCAGAAGTGTTCTCTGCCCATTGAATCAACTCCGGAAGTCTTACTAAGACTGGCATTGCATTTATTTAACTTACCTGAACAACTCTGTTGCTTTTTCCTCTTTATTTCTTCTTTTAATTGGCTCACCTCTGCTAAGAGTTTCTCTACAGATCGTTCACTGGCTTCTACTGTAGAGCATATTTTCTGCAAGAAAAAGAGCGTTTGGTGAGATTAATGGTATTCACAGAAGCTGACTTTAACCTTGTTGCAAAGACACTCGTGATTTTAAGTTGGACGCAACGTATTAAAAAGCTTAAATAATGAGCTGGAGGTGGATTTTAGAGAGAGCTCACACCTTGCATGGAATGAGGTGCAAGATGTTTTACTTGTTCCCGTCTAAGCAGCGGAGCTCTGACAAACTACAGGTAGTGCTCCTTCAAAATAATCCTCTCGTGAGAATTTATCAGTGGACTTTTGACTAAGCAGATGTCTTCAAGAACTTAAAGTGTACAGCCACTAACAGCAAAGGGAACTCTGATCTTTCACTACAGGCTTCCAGGGCAGAGCTTTCTCATGATGGTGCACCCTGGGCAGGTGTCTGACTTGCCTTCAGTTCCCCTTGCAAGGTGGCATACATCTCCTTTATCTTCTGAACCTCTTGTAAGGATCCATCCTCATAAAAGAATTCTGACCTGTGGACCAAGAATTGTATAATTGCAAGTTAATAATCCCAGTGCTTACTTAGTAGGAGCTCTAACGAATAAAGAAGCATTCTGAGCTTTGACAATGCCTGTGTTGAGACAGACAGCTGCTCCTGTCAAAGTGTGGGACTGAATTGATTCCCAGGTACCTTGGAAAGGTAAATAATTGCAGGAAACGGGTCAGCAAGTGAGCAGGGTACAGCTGTAGCATTTGCAAAAGCACTTAAAAGGATACTTATTAAAGAAGGATAATGATAGCTAACTGAAAGCTACAGCTCTCCGTAAATATGGCATGTACTGTACCTGTGCTGTCTTACTGCTCTCACAAAACCAGAAGATAGACAGGAGCCAGACACTGTTCTGTAACCTTGCTGCTCTGCCATACCCAAGTTGGTAACCACCAAAGGAACTTTCTGGAAAAGACTTAAAAAGCAGAAGTGTGAGAACATGATTTATTAACATCCTCCCTGATTTTTTAACTCTGATTTATTAACAGCCCCTCTGATAGTTAAAGGTTCTTGAGGGTTATGCATCCCAGATGGAGGCCTGCAGCATAGCTAGTTCTTGCTAAATGCATGGCATCACCCACGGATGACTGCTTATGGCTGAAGGCAAACTGCAGGAGCAACAAGACTCTGAGCACTGCCTCTAGTTTGTCCCTGTTTTTTGGTACGAGTCTCACAATAAGACAATACTTGTTAAGCCTAGCCTATGGGCAGCATGTCTGAAGAGAGCTGAAGGTGACCACCAATAAATATCTGAAGGCTATGTGAAGATGAACACTGCGTAGTTGAAGTCCTATACACACAAAACCAAACTGACCAAGAACAGCTGATGTGCACAGCTGAACTGACAGCGTCTGCCTGTTGACACTGGTGCTACAGAGTCAACCCTGAACAGAACTCCAGGGTAAGATTTCAACAGGGCTCTAGCAGTATAAGGAATAATCTTATTTAATGTTTAAGTGTAAAATAAGCAGCTGATCCAGCTGCAACAAAGAAAAAAACCAAGCTTCCAAGTTACAGCACATGCTGTGCTGCTGCTTTATTAAAACTCGAGAACAAAGCAATTACCCTTCTTGTGGCCGATGTAAGGCATGTTCCAGTCTATAGGTAGAGCAACTTTCTGTCATCACGCTAGAGGTTAGTAACAGGAACACAAGGCCCTGATTTGATAGGTGTGACTGTAAATTCTTATGAAGAAGTCTCTCCCTGAACGTCATGGTCTGGTCTGTGTTTCGTCTGAATCTGTACCATCCTATCACACTCTGCAGGCAGAAGAAAGTTAATTACTGTTGAATCATTATCCCTGTGTGTCATATTGAAGCAAGTTAGAGGATTCAATACTAAGTCATGAATCTCAATTGTTTGTTGATGTGTAAGTACTCAAGAAGTCAGTTAACCTGAAACCCTTAAAACACCTAAACCTGATTCCAGTGTGACAACTTCTCTCTTCCCTTCAAACCCATGTGTTTAACCTGCCTGTTTTCTGAGCTTGTGCTCAGGCTGAAACTCTGCAAACTTTGTTCTGCTATCTTGCTGTTTGTCTTTTTCCAGCTTTTACTTTCCCCTCCTTAAGGACAAGACTAAATTTCTGGGGGAACAAGTGGTGCTTAACCACTTCAGCTGACCTCAACTGATCTTGAAATTGGTAGAATTCCTTGGAGATATCTAAACTGTTTGCTTGAGAAATGGATAAGATGGAAAAGTTGTGACATACATGTAGGCAAACCCTAGTCAAAAATAACCTAAACTGTTCTTTCAGGGGAAAAAGATGATGCAGCTGCCTTGACCAGCAGTATGAGGGACTAGATATAAAAAAGAGGAGGAGGGGGGGGAAAAAAAAAAAAAGGCGGCTTGATACAAGAGTTATCCTGAAGAGCCTCCAAAATCTGAGTGAGCTCCTTGGTATAAGTTTGAAAGTAAAATACCTTCTTACAGCCTGATAGTATTTTCTTCAGGGCAAGTTCATTCAGTTCTCCTGCAGAATTATAAAAGCTAGAAGAAAATTAGGACAATTAGAGGGGGGGGGGGCAAAAGCAACTGTAGAAATAATTATTCCCTAGCAGTCTGGCAGTCATCTCACTTTAATAGGGCTTTTTCTTCCCCCTGGTAAGCATAAAAATATGCAGACACAGCTTCTCTGCTAGGACAGTGCAGCTAATTTTATTATTCACATAGCTATGTAGGTGGTCTTTTACAGCCCAGGTGTTGGTCTGGCATCAGTGCTACTGCGACACGAGTTAAAGGTAGCATCTATGTTCTCTCAGCTACAAGATACGTCCAGTTCGTTACGGAATGCTCTTCTAATAACAATAAATTTTCAGAAAGATTTGAGGAGATTGTATTGGGCCTCTCCCCTCAGAGGGGTGCAAACCTGCACAACTGTGTTCCCTTCTGTGATGAAACTCTGAATACTAGCTATGTGTTTTTTCTTTTTTTGAGGGTGAGGGTTTAGGAAGAATGCTTTTGGAAAAGCAATGGGTTTTTTTTCAGTATGGGGTAGTTTATATGGTATCATAGCTCACCAGAAGGTGCAGTATGCCTTATCTCTGTATGCACAGACAAGCACCAGAGCAGGAGGACAGAACCAAACCAGACACAACATAAAGCATCGAGCGCCTGCAATTGCAAGGGGTTGGTATGGCCACTGTAGTTACAGCTGGGTGGCTTTCTCAGTAATGTAAATTTAATCTTGAGGAGTTCAAGTTTAGGATTAATTTTAACTTTTTTAATATCTGTTTACTTGAGATTCTTACCTGAACAGCTGGTAGCATGGAATATGCTTCTGTATATCTGGAAAGAGAGGTAAGATTACTCTGGGTTCATCAGTTCAAGATGTATATTCTTCTGTACGCTATGATCAGAATTAAACTGGTAGAAGAACCAAGAAAGATTTATATTTAATTTCTTAAAATCAAATGCACATCTAATTAAATAAAGTTAAGAAATACTTCTAAAAAATATTCCAATTTATTTTTGAAATGTAAAGGGAACCATTTACATAAACTGTACTTTTTATCCATTTTTCTGTTTTGTCAAGTGAAAAAAATATTTTCCTCCCTTCTGTTGAGTACAGTAGTAAGCAATATGAAAAGATTTCATATCTTTGAGTTACTCTGCAGCAAGGCAGCGATGCTGTAAGACAGATGAGGCTGGAGAACAGAACCCCACAGGGTAGACAATAAGAAACGGGACACTACCAGAAGAAAAACAGTGAGTGATCTAATGGCATTCTAAATCTTTTCATTTTCCTAAAATTTTCCCAAGTTAACTAAAACAAACCCCCAAGCTCTGGAGCAACTAACTCTGCCTGTGAGAAAGTGATGATGAGGCTCTGGGTGACTTCATCAATGCCACCACAAAAAAATCCCCACGTTTTTGGTTCAGCTGTGAGTCTGGAGGGAAGCGTTACACCTTAATTGTATCCTAGAGTAAAACTAGAAAATGGGATGCAATTTCTTCCTATGGTATTTTCAGGAAGACTGGAAAGAAGGCACATAGTGCATTACCTTGTTCATTTTGGTTTTGTACAACTACACTTGAAAGGAATGGAGTTAAATGTGTGTGCATATGCACATATACATGTGTTTTTGTTAAGGGCTAGTTTAAAATGCACATCTACTCCAATCCCATGAAGAGTGTAAAGAAAAATACATCTGGCATCTGCTCAATGAAATACGTAAGTAGTTTTCAGCCTTCACACACAGTATTTTAATAAGCTCCAGATCAGGTAGTAGATGCTAACACATTACAGTTTGCATCACTGAAACAGGCCAAGTTTTTCCAGAGCAATACAGTCCAGGAGTGTTTGTGTCGTGGCCAATGCAAAAGTCTTTAATGTGACAAGATATCTGACAAAGAGGAACTATTCATGGAAGTAAGAGCTAGTATTTATAGTAAAATACTGTATTTTCTACAGTAAAACTTTATTTTCGTAGCAATTATTAGAAAATAACCCTTCCATGTGTGTTTTTACATCACTAAGATGTCAATTTAGTGATGTACATCACACAAACTAGCAGCTTTGGCCTTGCTGTCCGGGGATGACTGCCCTCTGTAACTGGAAGCAGTCACGGAGTGCCTGAGGCCAAGTGGGGTAGTAAAAACGTGGACACTCACCGATTGTATAAACGACTTCAACATCATCCATCTGTGAGTCAGTAATGCTGTTCTTGGCTTCACCTTTCACATCTCCAAGGAGAAAACCTTCCTTTGTAGGGGGAAGAGAAAATAAAAGTTCAGATCAACAGCAGCACTGAGCGGGACTTTGTCTAGTATGAGCAGTAAATGCTGTCTCCGGGAGAGGAAAAAAGCTGCCAAGGAGAACTGGCTTTAAGCAGAGTGGGTTCCCACTCTTTTGTCGATACCTGCGTTTATATATGGGAACAACAACAACAAAAAAAGTAAGTTGGGCTGTGTACTGGGCTTCTGTTCCTCATGTTGCCGTTCCGAGGCGAGGGGTTTGCGGCCGTGCGGGTGCTGCCCGGCGCTGCGCTGAGGCCCGCAGGCCTGGCCAGCGCTGCGGCCGCCGCACCGGGCGTTCGGGGGCCCGCACCTCCTCGTTTTCAAAGAAGTAAAATAAAAAAAAAAAAACAATCCCCGCCGTTTCCCTCCCTGAGCACGGAAAGCGCCCTCCGCCGCGGCGGGGAGGGCAGGCCCGGCGGCCGGCTCCGCCATGGCCGCCCCGCGGGGTCCCCCCGCCCCGGCCCCTCCCGCCCCGCCCGGGGCGCGGCCCGCGGCCCCCACCGTGTCCGAGTCGGTGCTGAGGTGCTGGAAGGCGAGGGCGCCGAAGACGAAGCCCGACAGCAGGGCCGACGTGCTCTCGCCCTCCATGCCCCCACAATGGCGGAGCCGCCGCGGCGGGAGCCCCCAGCGGCCGCCGGCGGGAGGACAGGGCCGGGCCGGGCCCCGGCGGCACGTCCCGACCGCGAGGGAGCAGCTGCGGGAGGAGGTGAGCGGCGAGGGCTAGTTCCTGGGCAGGGAGAGGTGTCCTGACCTCGGGGGTGCCTGTGAGAGGGGATGGAAGGGCTCAAAGGGGTGAATTTCTGGCAGTTACGAAGACTAGACTGTGGTGGATGGAAGCTTTGCTTGTGCCTTGCGCCGCTGGTTTCAGAGCTTTGCTTGTGTTTCGCCCCGTTTGTCTCTCGAGGCCTCCTGACTCCTCAGCTGGTTCCTGAGGCCCCTCGGTCTGTCCGGGGGAGACCGAAACGCTCCTCAGGCTCCCGAGGGAAATCCCTGGGCGAGGACTCGAGGCCTTCAGCGGGCGCTGGGGCAGCTCCCGGGATGGGAAAACTGGGGGGGGCTGGGACACAGAGACCCTGTTACGGGGAGGGTGCTTCTGCTGGTGTAGGAAGGAGGCGCCTGGACTCCACTGCCCGGCAGCTCCGCAGGGCAGGTCGGCTAGTGAACGCCGTGAGGAAGACTGCTTACTGCTCCCCTCCGCCACCGGCGGCCCTCACCCTGTTCCACTGCACGTGCTGGGACGGTGTAAATGAATTCCGGGAGCTCCTTATCCTGAGAGCCCCTCTGCAGGGAATCTAAGGAAGATGGATGATTTGTGTGTGTGTGAAGTGGTGTCCCTTGCTAGTGCGGGGGAGCCCGGCTGGTGGAGAATCCCCAGCGCTGCTAATGAAGAATTCCTGCTTGACAGGAAAAAAAACTTCACTGTTGAGTCAATTTTGTTTCACCCGCCAGCCGCCTGCCCACCAGCTCCAGGCCAAACAGCCGGGATCTGCACCTACAGAAGGGCCTCGCTGATCTGTACCGAGAGTAAAGCCGAGCTGCCTGTCCCACATCACCCCGCTGGGGTGCGGGTGGTGTGGGCTGGGTGCGTGGCTCCCTGGTGGGAGGGCTGTGTCCTGCCAGCCTGCAATATGAAAATAGACGAAATTATGTCCCTTTTGAAACAGGGCATGCTGCTGGGAGTGTGCCTGGAGGTGCCCTATGCTGTTTGGGATCGTGGGGAGAATCAATAAATCCTGATGAGGCAGTCGTAAAGTGGTAATGCTAAACAACGATCCGACAGCAGTAAGTTGTACCTCTTCTTCCTAAGATACAGACTGAGGTTTCAGAATGGATGTTTTGTCTTTTTTCAATAGTCATATTTTACTACTTTTTAATATTTGTAGTAACGTGTTTTTTCATGTTCTGGCAGGTGCTCCTGACCGTGTAACCCAGAAGAAAACTCTACGAAAAAAATTCCAGTAAGGGAGAATTAAGAGTGACAGCATTCTTTGAAACGTCATCAGAGATCTGGTCTAAAGGCTGCAGGAGTTTTTCCCCTTTGTTTCAGGAGAGCCAGTATTTGATTTCATCCCTCGCCAGGACCATAGGTGAGCATATTCTGAGCCTTAGACATTCATTTCCTGACTTTTGAAATAGGATGTATGATCCTGTGGTCTTTCACAAGGTTTGCCATGATTTGGGGGTCTCACGTGTATTTTGCATATAAAATTAACCTTTTGAGTGTGATTTATTTTCCCCTAAAACTTGTTGGCAAGATTTAGGAGAATGGCTAGTTCTGGCATATTTACATTGAAATAAAATTCCTTCAGTATTATTTAAGATCTGTGTGAATGGTGCCAGTATTTAGAAGAGGGAAATTGTTGTGATTATTACCTGTTATTGCAGTGGAGAGAAGGACCATCTTTTGTTTCTCAACACACTCATAAGTTATCTAGATCTCTGAATAAGGCAGTGATGAGTTGTCAGATGACACAGAATGATTGATGAGCTTAATGGGAAAGAGCTAGTGTGCATTTCTTGCAATACAGGCCTGTGTTATTAAATGGGTAGTAAGTACAACACAATTGAAGTGATGCATTGCAACAAATGACTCCATTATGGACCACATTGCCACAGTGGAGGCAGCAAGAACAGATGGGTCTGACCAGCCTCCATAGCTCTTGAGAAGAAAATGGTGAAAGCGGACATGAACGCTGCCACTTTTCAGAAATTGCCCCAAAGCACCATGTGCTGTGATTGCAGTCACTCCTAAGCCAGAGCTGTGAGAAAATGTTATGCGTTGAATCAGTGCAATAAATGTTGGGCATTGACAGTTGATGCTGTTGCATTCAGCATTGATGACAGGCAAGCCATAGACAAGATTTATATTGGCAATCTATGAGACACGTGTTGACAGCCATGTAATGCCTGTACATCCAGTAGGTACCTGTACCTTGCTGGGGCAAACAAATACAGACAGAACATGTCATGGACTTCCCGCTTTTGTGATACAAAAATGCAATCCTGTTGTAAGCCACAGGATATTATCAATGTTCTGTAATTGTTGCACTTATCTTGTGTGGAAACAATAATGCTTGTGTGGTCAGAGCTAAATGTGTTACAGTCATCCTAATGAGTGATACAATACTTAAACATGCTTCTTCCATGTTTTCATAATTCAGCTGTTGATGGCCAAAGATGAAGCATAAATAGCACAACCTTACTGCAGTCAGACACAAACGCAGGTCGGTTTAGTGGTGTGGGTGGGGCCTGTGCAGACCCAAAGAGCAGCAGACATGGATCAGTTAGAGTACGAAAGCAGAGTAGTGGATATTTGCACTTTAGTGCATGAAGACAGTGTGGTTTCCATCAATAAATATTTCACCTGACGTCGCTTACTGTGCAATAGGTGATCTGTAAGGTTATTCTGGCCTTTTGGAGGATTTTTCACAAGTTGAGCACGAACCTCAGACTTGATGAAATTTGAAACAAAACTACCAGAGATTATTTCACCCTTGAGTAGCAGTCGGGTGAGTTTGCTGAACACGAGGTTGAAACATTGAGAAGATAAAAGGAAAAGCCAAAAGGGCCCTTTTTTTTTGTTACAGCTGGGAAAAGTTTAATTGAAAAAGAGGTATTCTTAGTAGTTTTCCTGCATGAGTGCACACATCAGAATTATTGGCGTGCAGAATGCTCCAGTCAGTCCTGTTTGAAAGAACAGTTCCCAGAGCTGATCCATGATTCCTTCTCTTTAGAGGCCACGCTGAGTGTTCTTTCTAGTCCACACACGTGCATTTTTAGGTTGCATATAAAATTAACCTTTTCGTTGTGGTTTATTTTCCCTTAAAACTTGTTGACAAGATTTAGAAGGAGAATGGTTAGTTCTGGCATATTTACATTGAAATAAATTTCCTTCAGTATTCCTTAAAATCTGCGTCCATGTCCACAGTAGGTATCAGAGGTATCAGGTAGTATCAGAGGGAAGGCAAAGCCCTAGTGGCACTCTTTGAAAGTGGTCATGTCCTATGGCAGTTTTTATCTGTTCCTGGCTTCAAAGATGACTTTATAGCTACTCCTGTGTGGGAAAAAGCTCTTTATACCTGATTTAACCCTCCCATGTAAGATGCTACAGATAGGCAGAGGTCAGTGCTGTGTTTGCTTCTCCTCATAGTGAAAAAATAAATGGGTCGTAATTCCAGTTCCCTCAGACAATTGCAAAACGTTGCCTCATAATAAGAAATTACCAGAATGATCTGAAGGATTGAGAGCCAAGAGTAGGCAGCTGACACCCGCTCTGTCTCTTTCTCATTTCCCTGGGAGACGGGAATATTTTCGTTGTTTCAAGTGATTTTCTTAGGCTTGCAGGTGTCAGCTTGAGATTTGTTTATATTAAAGAGAGCTTTGCTCTACAGTTCCTCCCCTGTCACCGGGATCTCTGTCTTCTAAGTTGGATTTCAGTCTTTCAAATGAACAGAGTTTGCACATTGTGTACTGTGACTTTTCCTGGCATATAGGGCACTTCACCATAAAGAAGTGCTTGTAATTCTGTTATAAATTAATCAACCGTGATATACTGGACCTTGCAAATGAGTGGAACTACATTCTGTTACTGCACGTTTATTTGAATTATTTGCAATACCTTCACACTTCTGAATAAAGTATCTCTTCCAGCTCCAAAATAGACATGATTGCAGCAGGCTGGCTGTTGGCAAGAGGGATAAACATGAGAAGGGCAGAGGAATGATCTGCAGAAGCTCTGCTGAGTCAGTGGATGGTAGAGCTAATTCTTAAGAAATTCCTGTGCTGAGGAATTTTGTGTAGCCCCATCACAAACTGTATTTATTCAGCTCATGCTGCTGGACGCATGGCTATTCATACTGGCGTTTGCCAAACACGTACATTTCAGTGGTTCTTTTGAAATAATAAGAAAAAAAATCAATGGTTGTGATGGGGGTGTAGTAAGCTATGCCCAACTTTCTGACTGGAAAATAGGAAGCTGCGTTATGAGTTACCTGGAGAAATGAAGAATTTCCTTTCTTATTCACATGACGAGCAAGTGCATCCCCTTCCTACAGCGCAGAGATACCATTCAAGTACAGATTTACTTCTACAGTAACCCCGAGTGCTTTGGAGTTGAGAAGTAAACCTATTTTGAGCACTGTTTTGTCTCAGTTGTTTCCGTGCTCATGATCCCAAGAGCAGAAAGATGCTTTAGAACCTTTGCCAGCTGCTTTTGGCAGAAAACTAATGAAGACTGAACTCCTTGGTTGTGGTTGGAGCAATTCCAGTTCTCAAGCTCCTTTTTTAGTGCTTTTTGGGGCCATTTTCCATTACATTAGAATTTTTATTCCATACTGTTAATAGGTAGACATAGAGGCTCTTCTTGATTTTGGTGTCATTCCCGACTTGGCTGGTTTTGGTGGTTGTTTTTTTTTTTTTTAACCCTCCAACCATGTGACACTAAAGGTTTGCAACAGAGCAGTCAGAACACTGAAATATTTCGCATGATTTCAGGAGGTGCAAAGTGGATAAAGCAAAGAATAAAGGTAAGAAGAGGCCTGGCCATATGGACCTTATAGATCTTCTAGCCCAAAGGTGGGCTAGATAGTTTAGGCACCTCAGTAGAGAGGCTACTGGCAACTCTTGTCTTCTTTTGCTGTATGTGGGAGTGCCACCCCTGCAGCCTCCCCTGTCACGTTCCTGAGAGGGGCTGGGCCCCCAGGCTAGCCCCTGGATCCAGGGTGATGCTTTCACCACAGTGGGTTGTTGCAGTGCTGCGTGTCCAGGAGCAGACTGAGGGGAATGGGTGTGGTAATTGTCCTTTGCTATGTGGCAGATGGGACGTGTTGGGTGAAAAGCAATTGACTGCCAAAGCCTCTCTGTTTTATTTGTCCCCCCTCCAAACCTGTTCTACTTTTTGGGGGGATATGCCTCTGACAGCTGTCTCAGCAGCCCCCAGAAAACCTCATGCTGAGTGGTTTTCCAGAGAAAATTATAGGTGACCAAGGGCTACAGTCCCATCCTGACGAGAGAGGGGTTCACTTGTGCTCTGTTTTTTTTAGACGGTGGCAGGGAAGAATCCCAGTGTCTGTCTGTGCTGCTGGTGTGGTGGGGAATATGACTTTGTAAGGGTTAGGCAGGCAGTGCAAACGGTAAGATCTTGCAGGGTGGGAAACAATTCTCCCTCATTCAGGAGAGGAAGCTGCTTCTTCCTCCCCCCAGGGTGGGGAACTCTCTCTTTTTAAGAACTGATCCCTCTTTTGTGAGCCCCATCAAGAGAGTCGCCACCCCTTTCTGCTGCTTCCCGGTGTGCTATCAATACTCCATTTGGCCCATCTTTCCTGCTTCAGATCAGGTCCCAGAAACTACCTCCACCCTCCCGCCCACAAAGTTTTAAGCACCCAGACGACAGGCATACCCATCCCCTGTGCCAAGGCCGAAGGTGGCTGTTCGGAGCGGCGCTGCGTCGTGCCGGCGGATCGCCCAGCTCTCCACTCTGTGTCGTCCTAGGGAGTGGCTCCGAGCAGGGCACACTGCTCCACAGGGGCCCAGAAGGGAGAACCTAAGGAATGGTAGCTAAATAGAAACTGGCGAGCAAAGCTGTTTTACCAACAGTGAAACGTTGCTCTTGGAGAAGCCTAGAACTAGAGCCTTGTGGTGAGGCGGGTGATGGTGAGCCTGGCAGCAGGAGAGTAGTGAGAGAGCCAGAGAGGGGCTTGAGGTTGCTATTGAAAGGCCAGTGGGAGGGCAGGAATAATTGAAACCCAAACCAGCGAGGTTTTGTAGAAGACAGAAGGCTCAGAGAGAGGCCAGCAAGGAAAGCAAAGGTAAAGCAGGTAAACAATAAAAGGACGATGCAGAAGAAAAGTTAGATTGCCGAAGAAGATGCAGTACAGTTACAGAGATCTGAGGGATGGCATTCAGCAGCAAATCTGAAGATACAAAAGCTACTTGACTCATTATGTGGCACAAGAAGCGTGTTATGGCATCACTTGAGCTTGTAAGAGGTCCGGAGCCTGCCTGTTAGTGCCTGGGTGCCTGCTGTAAACGGGACGGCTTGGTGGTGCTGCAGCCTGCCCTGGTATCTGGGCTTCTCTTACTGACAGGGGAGGACTGGGTGCACTTTCTACAGAGGATCTTTGGATCTGCTTTCACTTCTAAGGAATCCAGTTTGCCTGTACTGGGGCTGCTGCACAACACAAACCAAACAACGGCTGGGGGAGTGAGGGTGTTTTGAAAGCACAGCCCCAGCTTTAGACAAACATGCCAATGTAAGCATGTGCAAAGGAAAGGTCTTTTGTGGACCACCACATCACTATCTTGGAAGTTATGCCCTAAATGCTTATTCCATCAAGGTTTATTCTGTGATAAATGAGCAGCTAGCAGGTTCCTCTTAGGTTCTAGAGATGCATAAAAAAAGGCAGGAGGGGGGGTCTGTGCAAGGGGCTGAACTGGGTCTTTCCTAAAAAATAGTGAATTAAATTATTGACATTTGATAGGAGAGAAGAAGCCTGCTTATCTATTGTATTTAAATTCTGTACTTGAATAGATGCAAAGGTAGGTGACTTATTACATCACCGCTGTGCATTTTGTAACCCTGTACTACAGTTTGGTTCATTTCTTGTAGAGCAGTGGAGGGAGCAGGTTTTATTGTGTTGTTGATTCCTGCCTGCTGAAGTTTGTATCTCCATTTCACAGGCATTACTATAAAATAAAGTAGCCTGACTTGCACCTCAAGCTTCAGTTTGGTTCCTTTGGTCAAATACTGAAACAAGCTCTCATTTCAGCCTGAAGTAGAAAGTCTGACCAAGCAAATCATTAATTTGAGAAAATGTCAGTTGGAAAAGTGCTTCATGTGTGTTAAATCAGTTTTAGAAGGCTTTGGACAGTCTGAAAACCACACCTACTTGGTTCTGTATTGTAATTTATTGGTAAGATGCCTTGTGAAAACTAATTGACACTCTGACAAGTTTCCTTATTGGCAGTATCGTATTACCTAACATACAACATCATGGTTTTTCTTTCTTCTCCCCTGTATTATATCTGGTGAGTAAATGCTTATCAATTAAAAGAAAGTGGGTGGAGTTAGGGCGGGACAAGGGGTAGAAAATACATTATCATTGAGAACAGCTGTGATGTCAGGCTTCAGAGGGGAGCAGCCTTCTCCTAGAGATAGCTTTGGCTTTTAGAATGTGTAATTTTTATTTGCCTCTGTCTCTTGAAGCTTGCTGGATTCTCCACTACAGATGAGAATATATTCTCAGAAAGGCAGCAAGTTGGCATTTTGAAGGAGCAAGCATGGAAGAAAGCAAAGAAGGCTATGGCCTTACAGAGGGCAAGATTTTGTTTATTGGCTTGATTTTGTTTGTGGTGTTAATTTTGTTGCCTTCAGTGTTTAGAGTGTCACTGGGGATTTCTCACTGCTATGTGAAAATTCTAATAAAAATGTTAGAGGTAAGTTGAGAAGTGGGTTTAAAAGGTATGTGTTTGCTACAGGACATGTTTAATAAAAAAATTAAAATGTGTCCATTTGATAAAGATGCCATAAAAGTCAGCAAGAAAAATTCCATTAACTTGGGTGTGTTGTGAACTTACGTGGTGGTTTTTTTGAATGATATATTTAATGATGTTTAGCTATGTGCTGGGTTATAATCTGGTACAAGTTTGAGGTTTTCTTGGGTTTAGGTAGAGATTTCATGTTATATTGTTTCTAGTTCCAGCTGGTTAGAATACTTCATGCTATACTCGTGACAAGACAAATATGAATAAAAAGATGAGTTAGTTTATGGGAGTTGGCAAGTAACAGGAATGTGTATTTTAGATGTACGTAAGTTTGGTGGTTTTATTTGGGTTATTTTAATGAGTGCTGTCCTAGGTAAGAGTACTGACTGTGTCTTTGCTGCTCCCACTTACAAACGTGGGCGACCCAGCAGTCACAAGTTCTGCTGTACCTGAGGAATCCATCTGACCTTCTCAAACACTGATTTTTCTAGAGATGAACAGGTCATGGTTAAGATCTTGATTCTGCTGATGTCAGTAAAAGTTTTTCTGGGGCTTTTAATAAACCAGAACTCCATTTAATTTTTCAAGTCTGACTTATCATATCCATCAGTGGCCAAGAGCAGGTGCTGTAAATCCATCATATTAAACAGCAAAGCATTTCTGTTTTCCTGTAGATTAACCTTGTCTTTCTGGCATGAACCTGCTTTTCATTAGTACGCTTCTTGTGGCAGAAAACCTATTACTATTATTGTTACTAAGCTGTTAGAGCTACCTGTTTGTGCAGTAGAACATGCCTGTAACAATGTGATGCAGTTAATATCATGACCACCTTACCTTGTCAATTCTGTCTTGCAATTCTCCCTTTTCTTTATTATTTTTTATTTCAGTTCTGATTAAGAGTTCTTGGGCAGGGATTGTCTTCAGCTGTATGAACATAACTGCAAACTGTAGGGGTTGCTTGTGTTTTCTCGTACTGATGACCACGGGAAATGATTGCCTGCAGTGGCTATGTGTAATGTTAGCTTTTATATGTGGTTTTGTTGGGTTTTTTTTAATCAGCCAGTGGTATGCTAATTAAATTCTTACTGGTGCCCTGAGTAAGAGGCTCGTGGCACTTGTATGTGGAACTGATGTCATCAGGTGCTCTCATATCAAACAGAAACCTGAGGAGACTTGTGGGCAGCTTTGCTGCTGCAGTTGGCAGACATTAAAATAATTTCTGTTGCTTCTTCCCCTGTGTATTTCCCAGCTTTGAAGGACGTTTGAACCACTCAGTGGGTGCTTAATGTAAGAAAGTGCTTCTTTCTGGGAAAGCATGTTAAATGTTTTTCTTTCCACAGTTTGCATAACAGGTTATGAGCATGATAATTCTGTGTTCACAATGTGGAGGATTAATTTATCAAGGAAAAGTTGCTTGGTTTTATGCGATCAGGTAGAGCCCTTTATGTCTAGTTCCCACTGCCACAGCAGCTAACAATAGGAAGAGCACAGCTCCAGGTACTGGAGTTCAGGCTGGCTTGTTTTGTTATTTACTTGAAAGTTGCTCCTTAACTGTCTTGTGAGCAAAAAAGGGCTTTCCTGTGTTTTCATCTCATGATTGATTTCTGCTGTTTTCTTGGAAGTATTGTTCAAATGCTTCTCATCGTCCCAAAAGTGTAACTATTTACTTGACCTGAAATAGGAGGGGGATAGGATGGAGGGAATGTTAGGTTCCCTTTGCTTGTGCTGTGGCCCACTTGGCTCTTTGGAAGTGAAGTGTCAATGTGTTTCTAGCTGCGATGTTGCCTACCTGAGGTCTTGCTAATGGGGTCATGCACAAAGACCATTCTTGGCTCCTGTTGCTGGCCTGACTGGTGAAATGGGATGCCTTACTGGGTAGCTACGCTGAAAATGCGAAGAGCAGATGCTTAGTCATGTATTAGCACACTGCTGACTGTATTGCAGCTGCTCGTGGAAGTACCAAACACCTCTTCGATATTTCACCAAAAACCCAACCTTGAGCACTATTGCCTGGATTCTCAAAATGACTGATGCATTTGATTTAGTCTGTTATGCAGGCTGGCAAAACTGATAGGAAACTTCTCACCTGAGAACACTTCGTATTTACTTCTTACAGCTTTAAATGACTCTGCAAATTGGGAGGCAGAGGGAAAACGTGATTTGGTTTCCTCCACGTTTTGTCAATTTGAGAAAAATAAGAGTAGGGACTGAAATCAAAGACTTTAAAGACAAAAGATACTCTTTTTGAAGGTGTGTGTTCAAAGAAACCGTGTCTTATAGCCCTTACTGAATTTGCTGGGGGCTCTAGTGTTTTACGATAAAGCCCAAGCTTGCAGATCTGTTACTAAACAGTGAGTAATGGGGCTGTGAGAAAAGTCGTTTTGATTTCCTGACTTCACTGAAGTGTTTTAGCAGTGTGAGCAAAGCATAACAAAGGGGCAAGACATAATCTATGTATGGAAAGAATTTCTACCTTTTGCTGCTTCTCCAGCAGATACTCGAGTTTTAGAAACAAAACCTTTTTACAAAAGCAAGATTCGAGGTTTGAAAATTTGGAGAGTGACTGGGTTTTCTTGTGGGTTTTTCAGTTTTGTGGGGGTTTTCTTGTGGTTTGTTTTTTCTTTTTGAGGATATATGGGTAATATAATATTAAAAGATCTCCAGGACAGTAATTTCTCAATTGTATAACTGTTAGCCCATAATTGCTATTATTACCATTAATTTATCCTTAAAATATTTCTGGAAATGATAAAGATTAATTTTGCTACAGGGTTATAATTTCATATAGGCTTGTAAGCTTTTATTTGTGACATAATATGTTTTCTCTAAGCTTTATGTTTGCTTGTCTGTAACAGGATTTTGAGGAAATGATGATACTAGCAAAGCTGTGCTAGGGACATTATTCCAGCCCTTTAGTGTTGCAGCTGCAGAAGAAAATGCATTTGATAGAATAAAATCTGCTCCGTGCTCTCACAGTCCTGTGGAGAGTCAAATAAACATGTTAAACAGCTGTAGCTCTCTGCCAAGAATCTTCTGGAATTTTATGAGATCTGAGCTTTTTGTATGGAATTAGAGTATTGTTTCTTGAGAAATAGGTGTAAGAAAGACCCCAGCCAGCTAATAATTGTGTATATTCTTTGAATTGACAGCTCAGTTGTTTGCTGAGGTAGCTAACAGGCTGCAAACTCCCACTGGAGTGTGGGCAGGTGTTGCAGACATGTGAGGTAGCGGAAGAAGCTCACCGCTGTGCCTTTGGATGCGTGGATATCCCGAGCTAGCTGCTGCATCAGAAACCAAAGCAATGATGCTTGTGCTTTTATCCCAAACAGGTGTTTGGGGCCCTTCTCGACCTATTTCATCTGCCCTCACTGGAGCAGTCAGGAGGTTTGTGAGTGCTTTTCGCTGTCTGACTGTGGACAGTCACTGCTTGCACATCCTCTCAGGGATGCAATATGCTATGTAGATCATTTGTTCTGGGTCCTTCTCTGGGACATGAAAGGGGAAATGAGGTTGGAAAGGACTGTTGGATGAAAAGGTAATAAGTGCTCGATCTTAGACGGTGGTTTTAGCCTGTACTAAAAACCTTCTGACCGTCTTCTCTTTATTTCAGAAGACTTTAAATGGAGTAATTGCTCCAAGGCCTTTGTCATGCGTGAGAACAAAGCCAAGAAGAGGACTGAAAAAACAGTGTAATAAGTGATTAGAAAAAGCTTTTGCAAGAACATGGGAGAAGAGGTAGTAAAATAGGGGAGCGTAGATGGAGAGGCAAACCCAAATTATTACACAGTACAGAAAAATGGAGTACCAAACAACACACCAAGCTGTATTTAAAAGGAAAAAGAGAGGAAAAACCAAAAGAAGTGAGATTTTTAAAAAAAAAAATCAACATTCCATATTGTATAGCTTTTCATATCATGCACTGCGAAGAAAGTAATTAATATAACAAAGTATTAGGCACCCTTATTTTGCTCAGAATGTGACTATAGGAAGCTGTTGAAGTTAAGCTCTCGAGTCTTCAGTATTGCAGATGGGATCACCCACTGGAGGTTTGGACTCCTTGTGTCCTCCTCGTGTCAGTAATGGGAGGGAGGAAAGCACAGCGCCCGAGTTCTCATTCGGTCAGCAGGTTTAGGAATGAAGTTGCTTCATTTAACACTTAAATTCTGTGTTAGTTGCAACATCTGTGTTTTTGTAAGGTATTTAAAACATCCTTTCATTACTGTTTTGCAACAAAGACCAGCATGACAGCTCTGTCTCAATACTGTGCAAAACAAAGGCAATCACAAAGCCTTATTTCATATTTTAAAAACAAATTGAACATAGAGATGCCACAGAATGCAGAACAACATGGGAACTGCTGTGCTGGGTCAGTCCAGAGTTTGACCCAGACAGCCAGCCTAGGATTTGACAGGCGTCAACTAAACTGCTTGATGAAAAGCCTGAGAGCTTTTTGCCAGGAATACCTTCCCAGCTGCTTGTTGCTTCAGCCTCTCATGCTGATTCAAGGGTTAGGAGTGGTTTGTGTCCCATGATGATTTTCATCCATGTTTTCATGTAACTGCTGCCATTTCAGTTAGTCTCTGATGATATGTCAGGGACAAGGAACTCCACAACTGAACTGGGTTTTGTGGAAATACATTATCTTTCCCTTGCTCGTACACTCTGCCCAACATTGGCATATGATGCTCCCTGTTTCTTGTGTTAGAAGGGAAAATGGGTAACTGTTCGTTATGCACCTGCTCTGTGCCAGCCCAGACTCTGTAGACCCCTGTCACATGCTGTCCCAGCCAGCTCTTTTCCAAGCTGACAAGCTCTGTGTCACCATCCACCTATTGAAAGCTCTTCCTGCCTTGTCTTCTGCCTTCGTAGCCTTGGCTGACTATTTAATTACAGGCTGCCACTTTTGTCCTGCGGTGCCATGAGGCACTAGGCAATAGCCTGGCAGGACTTTATACTTCACTAGTCAACTTTACAAGTTTTTGTTTGGTTTTGAATTGTCTTGCTCATTTAATGAGTTAACGTATTTTTGTGAGTCAGCTTGTGACGATTGCCCTTTTTCTACCTGGGATTCACAAGCCAGCCTCCTTGAGGAGGATGATTTAATCCTTTAAGACAGTATGAGCAAGTTCATTTCTGGCAGTGCTTGCCAACTTGCAGGTGCCTGTTCACGTAGGAGGACTGTGATGGGCAAGATAAGGATGGTAGACATTAAAGCAGCGAGCAAGGCAAAACCCTTTATGTGCCAAGCTAGGTGACTCTTATTTTTTTCCTCCCTTATGCCATACAACTATCGTAAAGGATACTGGGGAAGGGGTGAAGACCAGCAGTACGGTATAAAGAGGTTGAGTTTGCAACATGTCTGCCTTTACTCTCTTTTGCAACATTCTTGTTCCTGTGCCATTTGTTCTTTCATTTCTCAGTGTGTGGGCTGCCATTTTCATGACACCCCCTGGCTCCCCGCTTCTGAATGATTCTCCATGTATTGCAGAAGATTGAGACAGATGACATACCAGTTTACCTTTCCTAGGGAATAGCTGGAAAGTACAGACTAGGCAAAGATCTGTATTTTTTTTTTCATGGTGTTATAACAGATGGTTTTCATGGAGTTTAAAATATCACATCATTACCCATTCTGCTTCCTCTTTCTCTCTTTCCCCTTCTTCTCTTTCTTCTCTCTTTCCCCTTCTTCTCTTTCTTCTCTCTTTCCCCTTCTTCTCTTTCTTCTCTCTTTCCCCTTCTTCTCTTTCTTCTCTCTTTCCCCTTCTTCTCTTTCTTCTCTCTTTCCCCTTCTTCTCTTTCTTCTCTCTTTCCCCTTCTTCTCTTTCTTCTCTCTTTCCCCTTCTTCTCTTTCTTCTCTCTTTCCCCTTCTTCTCTTTCTTCTCTCTTTCCCCTTCTTCTCAAAAAATGTCAACTAAAATATCCTAATTATGCTGTGGTGAAGTGTCCCTTTTTTGTTATTGACTTAAACTTCCATAGCTAAAAAGGGAGCTGGTAGAGAACGTGCAGCAGGTAGAGAACTAGTTGCCATTGTGGGCACATGCACCACGTTGTAAATGTGGTGAAGACTATTTGAGATCAAGCTTTGTGGTGACTTACATGGCTGCGCGTGTCAGTACGAGGGAAATAAACTGTTCTGCAAGAGCTTATCCTGAAGCAGAAGGATGTATGCTTATCTGTTTTATGTAGGAAGCCTTAATAGCAGGTGAGGACATAAGTTGTGTGAGTCATTGATTCCTTAATAATGAGCAGAGCCTACACACAAGCATCGTGTGTCCTTTGTTAGGGCAGATATCTTGATGTAAACATGGGAAGATCTAGTCCTTGTGAGAACTATTTATATGTCAATATATGTGTGTGATGAAAACATTCCAAACCATGAAAACTTCAGAAATTAGGTGTGTTGGTATATTTGCTTTTGCTAATGGAGGAGTTTTCTCCTCCCTGTGCAGAGCAACATAAACTTGGTTCAGCTCAAAAAGGTAAAGACAGGGAAGGGTGAAAGCTCATTACCAAAACTACAACTTCCAAAATACTGTGTGTATGAAATAGTCCCTCCCCTGTCATCTTTTAACAAAAACTGCATGAATGCCCTAAAGCTGATGTAATATCTTTTGTTCTTTAAAATCCATTTTAGATCTCTCTTTTCCATTATGTCTCTAATGTCAATGATAGTATTTTGCATAATTCTGTTGCCTGAAGCTCACTGGGGAAGACAGTTTTTGGACCTATGGACCTCATGGAGTCTCTTAGGTAGCTCAGTGGGGGTTTGGGGGCTTGTTTCTTTGTTTTTAAAAACCCAAACAAAAACAAAGCAATTTTCTGTGTCCTGAAAAGAAGTTTAATCCAAACGATTTTTCATGACAATGTTGAAAGGTGATCTATGTAACAAAGGAGACAGGAGGCATGCAGGACAGCCTTCAGGATGAATTTGAAAAATGCAAATCTAAGACCTGGCTTCAAGGAAAGAGGCTCAGACAGTTCACCTAAGGTGGTTACAGAATGCCTGGAAATGACGAAATTAAAACCATCAACATCTACTTTTCTTGTTTTGGGAACAGTGGGCCACCCTGCAGACTGAGGAGGGAGTAAAAAAGCAGAAGGCGCTGGTGCTTGAAAATTTAATCTCCACTGGTAAGATTTCTGAACGAAGGGGACACAGCACTATCCCTCTTGTAAAATGGCAACTCTTTTAACATCTGATCTAGAAAAGAGTGAACAGAAACATAAATTACATCTGATAGGTAAGAAAAGTGCAATGGCTGAAATGGAGTTTGATGGGCAAATGCCTGCTGAAGTTACAAACCCACAAAAGAGACCTTAAGTAGGTTGTAAGCAGGATAACCTGTGAATGACTGAGCCTTCTGAAAAAAAGCTGTGAGACCTAGCGTGAGTAGAGAAAGACATTGCTGATGCATTTGGGAAGCTGTCCCTCTTTTCATGAGTATTTCCAACTCCATCAGCTCTCTTTACAAGATTAGGAGGAATGAGTAGTCTTTGCCCTTGACGTTGCTCTGTGTGGATTCTCTCACTTGTTGTAGCTCCTCACATGCAAAAAGCCAAGATTTCTCAATGAAGGAGCTATACCATCCCACAGATCACGGTTAGAATTTGCATCCTTCTCTAGGCATGGGAATAAAATGCGAGTGTTTTATTTTTTTTTTTCCTCTTCCCAACTGTTTTTTACTTTCTTCTTTGACTGAAGGGGACTGAGTTAAGTTCCCACAATAATCCTTTTATTTGTAGTGCTATTTTTAGTCATTAGTCAGGTAGACTGGTTTGTCAGCTGATGAATTTCAGGCCTGAAGGTTGATGATTTGGCTGAAGTGCAGCTGGAGGAAAGTTTTGTTATTCTGATTGGGGGGTAGTATGTTGATTAAGACAAATTAAATGTATTTTGAATATTGCATATTTAATATCATCCAATAGCCCCCCTCCCCACACCACCCCAAAAAAGGCAGACAGAGTCGAGTGTTACCTGGTGTTACGAATCAATACAATTTTAGTCACTGTCACCAGCCAGATAAGAATCTGGTCTAAGAGTGACCTCAGTAACTTGCTGAGGTGCCATCCTATGAGGTGTGATTTTATAGAAATGGAGTGTGAATGTGTTGTCATTCTTCCTGCAAAGTGCTTCTGTGTTGCACTCTGTATATCTTGGGGGAAAATTCTAGACACTTTGAAGTTTCTTGGTGGTGAAGTGACTTAAAGGGGAAGGGATCAGGGAAGAGAGAAGGGTCTGAAAAAAAAAAAATACCAGAGGAAGGTGTTTGTTACAGCTGGAAAAAAAAGTAAAACTAATCAACAGCACCAGGAACACCAACTGTACAAATGCTGCCTGAATTTGAGTCAAGGCACCAGGAGGGGTTTGCAGTCTTGGCTGTTGACACTTCTAGGCATGTGTACATACGTTGTTCGGTCAGTGACATTGAAGGAGGTGTTGTGCTCAAGGTTTTATTTGCTCTGAATACTTTTTTCATTTCTTCAACAATTTAGTTCAACAATCTAGGATTAGAGAAGTAACTTAAGGAACTAAATGCCAGTACTTAAATGAGTAGGACAGCTATTTCTACAAAGTACATGTATTTTACTCTTTCCTTGGAATCCATGTTGTCCATTCCACTCTGTGGAAGAAAGACTCATTTCTTCATGCAGGGATCATCCAGAGAGAGAAAACCTCCATGGAAGAGGAGATTGCTGGCTGGCGCCAAGGATGCTTCAACCTTGCTGATGTTATGTACTTCTCCAAAAAGGGGTGTGAGGCTGTTGCAGAAGACGAAGTCACCCGGCGGTTCTCCTCTGAGGAGCTGGTGTCCTGGAATCTCCTCAGCAGAACCAACGCCAGCTTGCACCACGTCAGCTGGCAGCTGAGCCTTGTGTGGGTCGCTGGGATCCTGATTCGATACTGTCTCCTGATGCCTTTTCGGTGAGCCAGATGTAATTTGCTGGGATTGGGTTTTCCATATATCTTTTGTGAAAGAGATGTGAAATAAATCTGCTATTGACTACTGCAGAAAGGAGAACCTGCCATGACTTTGTTTTCCAAGATACCATTGAAATTCAGATATCCCTGACAGAAAAAAAAAGATGCCGAAGATGTACATTTCTCATATTCCATATGTTTTATTAGTAATTAATTTGTTTTGAAAATTCAGCAAAACTTGATAAAAACGATCAGGAGATCTTTTTGTTATGTAAAGTAACAACTCTTTCAACTGAAAGGATGAGGCTTTACCTGTCTGAGTAAGAGACAGGGAGACTGTGTGCTGAACACTTGGGCTTTGGAGCAGAGCTGGTGTTGTGGATGCAAAAAGAGAGACATCCACTTGGGAGGTATTTAATTTTGAGACTATTTAGCTTCTCTTTTAAGCAAAACCAGCCTTTTATCATGTTGACCAAAGAGTTACAAATACCTCTTCTTGTAAAGAGCAGGAGCTTTTAACACTTCTTATTCCTCTGATCCAAAGTACATCCAAAACATAGTTGCAGTGTGTGTGGGGATTTTGGACCAGTCAGTCGCATAGCAGAGCACATATGCCTGTTTGTGACCTTAGATATGCAGCTTAAAAAGACAATGTTTATGTAGAAATGGTTTCAGTATTGGTTTTGCTCAGCCCTTAGTCACCAATGACATTTAATTTTCATGATTATATAGTATCTTACTGCTTGGGGTGGGAATAAAAACCTATCCCAAGATTTCAGTATGTAAAAATGACATAATGGGTCCTTTCTGGCACTGCGAAATCTCACCTGCATTAGAGAACACTAGCCACTACTCGCCATCCTCTTTGAACACGAGGGCTTCTTTACCATGTGATAGCTTCATGTCGAGGCATGGTGCTTTTTGGAGGATAGGCTCTGGGCAGCACAAGGTTTTGTACTCAGGGCAGTGAAAAAATGGAGTGAAAACATTCTCGTATTATCCTGTTGTCCTTCACTGGTTTGTATTGCTTGTTAGACACTATTAATGGTGGAGGGAAGTGTTGTGAAACCAATCAAAGCGTTAAATAAAAGATTTTTCTTGTTTTCTCTTCCAGTTTTGAGTTTTAGCATTTAATTAAGATTATTTTACTTTGTAGTATCTGCTTGGCTGTTTTCAGCATCCTCTTGCTGGTCTTGGCTACTACAATAGTAGGACAGTTTCCAAATGGCAGGTGGGTGTTTGCTGAGGGCTTTTTAAAATTTCTTTTTTATTTCTTTAAGGATTTGAATTAGTGTGGTGGAGTATAAATCTGCTTGGGTCTGGAGGATTAATGTGAACTATCATGGAGGGATTTTTTTTTTTTCTCTACTGTAAACTCAGAGCAGTATGAGAGAGAGTGAGGCAATGGCATCTGGAAGTGAACATCCAGTGTAAGCCAGATAGATACTGATGGAAGCGTGTCTTAGAGTGGGAAATAAAGAGTATGCTCTGCTTGAGTCCGAACAGGGCAAGTAAATAATCTGTCCTGAGCAATTCCATATTAATACTGTGATATAGTTATGTCCTGTCAGTTAAAAAAAAAAAAAAAGGCAGCAAACCTCAAACGTGATTCACCAGCTAAATATTTTTATATTTAATTAATGTTAATAAGTCAATAGCAGTTGCTTCCAGAGAAAAATCTATAAAGAAAAACCCTGACTGTTATCTTCTCTGCTTTGAATCTGGTGGGTTTAGAATAGATTAGAGTAGAAGAATGCCCTGAGAATACCTTTGATACTCAGTAAACTCCTCCTGTATGGTACTGTTAGTGCAACTGAATCTTCTTAATTTGATCTCTGTAATAACAGCTATTGGGAATAATTTGGAGAGTTTATATTACATTGTTCTACGAGTGACTACCTATAACTGGCAATGCATGTATGGCTTCATTTCTTTTAGGGTGAAATGCTGGCTGAGCAACCAGGTCCAGATGATATGTGCCAGGTTGGGTGTCCGATGCGTGAGCAGTCTCATCCGTTTCCACAACAGGTGAGCGGTGCTGCCCTGCTCCCGTCGCTTTGGTATTCGTTTCTTGCAGGGCTCAAGGTCTCAAGTTTCAGAGCAGGGTTCTTACTTCGTGGCTGCACAGATACTGTCATGGTGCAGTTTGATCCAAGAGCAGCTTGGATCATCCAGACCCTGTCAGGATGTTTGCGTGCCCTGCTGCGTTGTCTCTTGGGTGTCGGCAGGGTATGTGAAGGTGGAGTAGTGCTGTGCTCTTGATTAAATGTGCACTCAGATATTTTTCTCCATGTTTGTGGTGAACATGTTATAATCACTCGCCATAAAACATTTGACTGTTCTGTTAGCCAGTTTGGTAACTAATTCTGCACTACCTTTCCTGAAGTTATGGATGGTATCTCGGTAAGTTTTTTGTCATATCTTGCTTGCTTAGCGGTGGAGATTTACATGATGGAGGCTTCTGAGGTATTTTTTTGTTTGTGCTTTAGGAAACAAGCAAAATCATGCTCTAGTGTCTTTGCTTTTAGAGTTTTAGTGTCTGAGTAGCCTTTGGTATGTACCTCTGAGTGGTAATGTATGCAGCTGAAGTCTTGTATCCTCAGCTAAAAGGAAACTGGGTTTGGTGAAATGCCAAAACTACTGGAATGTGAAGGGACTCTTGAAAGTATGAGGAAAGATGAACTGTCTTCTGTAATGCACTGCCAGAAGTCTTAATGTATATGATAGTAACATTAGTATTTTTAAACGTTTTGTGTTTTACTTTCTGTTGATCTGTTGCTGAGCCGTGTGCCTTAAATGCTTTTGTCATTGATAGTCTCAGCTGTGGATGTGTGCTCACTGGGTGGGTCACCTGATGAGGCCTGCGCTCCAGAGAATCAACTTTAAGTAAGTAATTCTGTGGTTGTCACTGCAGGGAAAACAGACCCCAGGAAGGAGGCATCTGTGTAGCCAACCACACGTCTCCGCTAGACGTTCTAATCCTGGCCACCGACGGATGCTATTCCCTGGTATGAAAAAGAGAGTCGGTAAATATGGGTAATGTTGAAATGCCTGTAGATGTAGTGTTGGGTAAGAGGATAAACCTACTGGTAGAAAGCGTGGGATCTGATAGCATTCAAACTGGCGTTCAGGACTGCAGAATAATAAGATACGCAGGCAGGTGTGTGCGCACTCTTGACCAAAAGGATTGGTTATCATTTGTCACCAAGCTTAGAAACATGCATCTGTGTTCAGAATTGTATCACTTAAGTCTGTGTGTGTTTGCATAATAACCAGTTTCTTTTGGGCTTGCAGGTTGGCCAGGCACACGGAGGGTTTCTGGGGCTTATTCAAAAATCTTGCATGCAAACCTCTCGGCATGTTTTGTTTGATCGCTCAGAAATGAAAGACCGTCATCTGGTGAGGAAAAAGTAAGGTAGTGAGGTGTTTGCTTAATTGTCCCATCAGTCTACTAACTGTGAGGCCCAAGCGTGAGCTGAGGCTGTTCTCAGCCTGCATCTCTCTCTGGTGGGCAGCTGTAGGTTGTCACCAGCGCGAGGCCTGGAACGGCTCTGTCTCGGGGAAGGCGCAGGGTGTAGCAATCCTCTACCCAGCCTTTGATAACGCCCTGGAACCCCTGGGCATTCCCACATTGCCCCAGCTGTCCCACCTGCCACAAGCAAGGAAGAGCCTGTTCATTCGGTTTCCAGGCTGACGACTGGAGCTGTCAGGGCAGAAATCGGAGTTCTGTCAGCACATGTACTCCCCAGGTCGTGCCTTGCCCTGGTCTTTCATCAGCTCCAAGCATCAGAGCTGGTTTTATCTGCTGTGAGTACAGGATAAAGGGAGGCTGATCCTAGCAAATAATTTTTTAAAAGTTAATAATTACCAAGGTACCACCTAGCTGCTGGAAGAGCATCCTGGAGAAGTGTCATATGTTTGCTTAATGAAATATTGCTCCCCAGGCCTGCAGTATTGATTCCTTGCAGAGACAGCATGTTGCACTGAAGTGCTGATATTCTCAGGTGCTCACAGAGACTGTTCTTAGTCAACCTAAGCCTTCATGAAATAGTGTGCAACGCAGCTAAATTAAGCTGTGTCTAGATGTTTGTCACTAGAAAAATTGAGAAGGTCCCCCCATGCTGCATCTTTTTTTTTTTTGATATCTGATGGTTTAGTTTTCTTTAATGCAGACTGGAGAGGAACTGCATGCTCTTGAGTCATAGGAAAAGGCAGGTGTCTCAGAAAACAGATTTTGTGTCAGTAATCTGCTTAGTGGTAAATACATTTGTTTTACTACATTTGCTGCATCACTTAAAAATAGTGGCCTGTCTCTTAAGAGATGGAGAAACATTAGATACATATAAAACTGATGTTATGAACCTAGAAGGCATGAAAATTTGAAATATGGAATATACTTGGGTCAGAAGAGAAGTCTGACCGTGTTCATAGCTGGAACCTGTTGAAGATAAATGGGAAGCAATTTTAAACGCTTCAAGTACCACCATTCTCTGGCTTTGTGTTAATTGGGTTAAAATGGTGAAATTGTATACAGTTTTGTAGAAAACCTACTTTTGCAACGAGCAAGACATAACCTCCAAGATAAAGGCCTGAAACTAGCGTACATCCCAGCTGAGGCTACTCTCTGGCAAAGGGCTTTTCTTGTCCTGTGTAAGAGGTAAAAGATGTTTAGATTCTTGGCCAAATACAAATATGAGTCTTCTATGAGAATGAAGCATACACTGAAATGTTATTTTCTCTACACAGAATTAGAGAACACATTGCAGATAAGGCCAAATTACCCATTTTAATTTTCCCGGAAGGTAGGAAACCACCGTATTGATTTTACTGCTCTTCTTTTCTTCTTGCCACCGAGGGCGGTTTATTAGACCCAGTCTTTACAAGTGAGGTGTTTGGTTTTAGCCCTGTAGAATTAATTAGTTCTGGTGAGATATTAAAAGTCAGATTCTAATATTGTATAACAGTTTTATGACAGTCTGTTTGCTTAAGTGTATAGCATTAATGGAGGAGCAAACAGGCTCGGGAATTATCCTTCAGAACTAAAGCTTACTTTCTACTCTAACAACTTAAGTCTCCTTAAGACGGTTTAGGATTAATTTGCTGATACTTTTCTTAGAGTGGATCAAACTCTTCATCTGTTTTAATTCTGGCCAGGTACCTGCATAAACAACACATCAGTAATGATGTTTAAGAAGGGAAGCTTTGAGGTAGGAGGGACCATCCACCCGGTAGCAATCAAGGTAATGTATCTGTAGTTTTCCAAATGGGGAAGGATTATTTGCAGAAGCTTCTCGTGCTAGAGAAGCTGTTCATGGGTAAACGTTAAAAAGGGGCTTGTTCTGTGCAAATAAGCCCTGAGAAAATGGACATTTTCATGGTGCACCATGTCTTGCAGTTCAGTGCAGTATGGGAAATCTTTCACTGATTGTCTTTACAGCTGATTAGGGGCCACCTGAAAAGCACAGTTGGCAGGTGCTGTGCTGCATGTTCAACTCTGCCCACTCTTTCTGCCCTAGGGCTCCTGGCTCTCGCGTGCTCTGGGGATAAAGGCACTCTTCTTGGTGCTTCCAGGGCTTTCCTGAGGAGCTTTACCCAAGTCACTCTGGCTCTAGATATGTTAGTTCCTTTTTCTGGAACTATAATGTTGCAGAAATAGTTAAATCTGGTGTGAGCGATTTCAAGGAAACCACTGTAGTCAGCATATCTGTAGGTGATGGATCTTTACAGTTTGAGCAGATCTATCTGGTTAGAGTCAAGATGCATTTCAATGCCTCTGTCACAGTCTGGGGTTGTTTGTAAAAGTTAACTCTTATAAACTTGTAACAAACGTTGTAATGTGGAGCTTTACTCTGAACATTCTGCTGCTTTTAGGAGGTGTGATTAGATTTGCCGCTGACTTAAGAACTGTGACTTTGTGGCCAAAAAAGAGCAGCTTATGTGCTTTAAGGTAGATCACACACACCATTTTGCTTATTCCTCTTGTCTTCCAGTATGATCCCCGCTTTGCAGACGCGTTCTGGAACAGCACAAAACATTCCATGATGACCTACATTTTTAATTTGATGACCAGCTGGGCTATTGTCTGTAACGTGTGGTACCTGCCACCAATGGTCAAAGAGGTACTTAAGCTTTCATATGTTTTGAAAATGCTCTTAAAACGTTGTCTGGGAGGAAGCCTGCACTGCTCTGCATGGTATGTTGGCATTATGTTTGTGAATCTTTGAAAACTGAATGGACAAAAGCCAGAACACAACACTGTAGTCTTAAAATTGAGTGGGCACGGATTTATGTGGGTTAGTTATCTTCCAGTAAAACTACTCCTGCAGAGTGTCAGACATTTCTGCTCCATGCTCCCTATTGCGTCTCAACAGCTTCTTTACTTATGTGCAGCTGCCTTGCTTTCCTCTGCACCCAGAGACTAGAAGAGGTGTTAAAATGTGCTTTTATGCCGCAGGTGTCCTGCCTCTCAGCCTGGCACAGACCTCCCTTTTATTACTCTGGGAGTGATCTATAGATTGAGACCTTCTCTTCACTCCATACTGAGGTGCTTTTGCGTTTTGTGTCCCCCCTCTACCTCCACCTGCATAGCTTCTTCCTGCCTCCTTGTTTCTCAGCCCTGCAGAATAATATCCAGCTAATCCTTCTGCAGAATAATATCCAGCTAATCCTTTGCCCAGCAGCATCACCCCATGACATGGTGTGGCCTCTCAGCCCAGAGCCCCTGGGTACCAACCTGAGGCTGTGGGAGCGGTCAAGGCCTTGGCTGCAGCACTGCCCCGTTTGGTACTGCCCACCCTGGTCTCTGCTCAGCCCCAGTCTTGGCAGGGAAGCTGCTGTACCTTCAGTCCCTGGCAGTTCATGCAAACAGGCTCCTGTGAATCACAGAATCATAGAACAGAACCATCCGGGTTGGGAAAGCCCTTGGAGCTCCTCCAGCCCAACCCTGACCCTCCCCCTGACCGTTCCCAACTCCCCCAGATCCCTCAGTGCTGGCTCAGCCCGACTCTTCAACCCCCCCAGGGATCCCGGGGACTCCCCCCTGCCCTGGGCAGCCCATTCCAACGCCCAACAGCCCCTTCTGCACAGAAATCCTTCCTCAGAGCCAGCCTGACCCTGCCCTGGGCAGCTTGAGGCCATTCCCTCGGGGCCTGGCGCTGGGGCCTTGGCTCCAGAGACTCATCCCCAGGTACCAGCTGTCTGACAAAAAGGATCTCTTTAAGTGAGGCATGGAGAAAACATGTAAGCTGCAAAGCAAATAATTTTTTTCTTATTTTAATCTCAGGAAGAAGAAGATGCTGTTCACTTTGCCAACAGAGTCAAGGCTGTCATTGCTGCTCAGGGAGGAATGTCTGTGCTTCCTTGGTAAGAAGCAACACCTCTGAAGTTGGGTTTAAAGCATATTTAGGTGTTCTGTCTTCTGAAACGTTAGCCTGGAATCTTTTAAAAGTTCTTCCAGATTTGCTTTGCTTGCGCTGTAGTCCATCACCCTTACTGACTCTGAGTCGGAAAATACTACTTTATCCTTTGAACAGTGCCACTAGAATAAATACAGTATAAAACCAGAGAAATGTAGCTGATGGGTGGATCTGGTGAAAATAAATTCTTTGCCTGTTAAATGCTGGATTAAAGGAAGGGCATTGTTTCTGTTGTGTGGAAGTCTTGGCAGTACAGATAATTTAGCATCGTACTGCAAAAGCCAGCATTTAGAGTGAACACTGTTTTGACTACAGAGTCTAAATGTTATAACATTTTTCTGCTTTGAGCATGAATCAAGGCTGTTTCTTTTCTGTATTTTTCAGGGATGGGGGACTGAAAAGGAAGAAGGTCAAAGAGTCTTTCAAGGAAGAGCAACAGAAAAAATATTGCCAGATAGTAATAGAAAACAGATCTGTGGGCAATGGAAATGTTTATTAAATGTTATTTATTTTATCTCATTTCTCTGTGACTTCACCACCAGAAAATGGGCTATTTTTTATATGAAAACTGACGTATTTCCCTTCTGTCCCTGTAAGGTATTTTGCATATGACACAGCAGGGAGACCACAAAGAGATAGTATTTTGTATTACATAAGGATATCATTTTATAAATAAGAAAATTTACAATGGACTAGTAAAATTCTGTCCAATGTTGAGTGAGAAGAATTTGCAGTCAAGTTACTTAGGTTCATTGAAACACTGTGGTTTTTTTCTTCAAATCTTTGAGTTACCTGAAGACTTAAAGGGCAACTTCTTAACTCTGAATAAATCACCTCTGTACTCCCAGCCTCTATCAATGACTTGGACTAGTTTTCCTGTGAGCTGCAGTCATTGTGTTGCTGTAGAGATGGATCTGCTGATGGCAGAAGACATGAAGCAGTTCACCAAAATGTTTTCCAAATTGCAAGCTGGAGAGGAAGTGTTGGAGGCCAGAAGCAGTCGCTGACTTTCCCCTCCGTGTCACGGGACCGAGGATGGTAGAAAGTTTTCCAAGGTCCCACTGGCAGCAGCAGAACATTGTCCAGGGCAGCGCATCGCCTATGCCTGGGTTTGTGGTGCTGGGATAAATTAGTCACAAAAACAACATGGTAGAAAAATATATTTTTAAATGATATTGTGTATTCTGATTTTTGCTGTATCCCTTTCTGTGTCTGTTTGTATGTGTTATTAAAGAAAACCTGGGACGTGATGTCTGTTATCCTCTGTTGTAGTTATTTCTGGATAGCCACCTGCTTGTGTGGCCACTTGATGTGGAGGCTACTGATTTGCTCTAGTAGAGAGAAGTATTTCTGTCACAGTATTTCTTCGGGTAAAATATTTGCTCTGCTGTTACGTAGCTCCGATGTGGAAGAATACGGCTTCTTTAATGATCTGAATGTCACTGATGAAGCATGGGTAAATGGCTGTTATCTGGCCCAAGCTGCTTCAGGGTGGATGAGTAAGGACAGTTACCAAGGTTTATGTTGGCTGATGTCTCAGCAGAGTTGGAGAACCTCTCGTGGTGAGCAGAAATACCCCTGCAGGTCTAATTCTGCCCAGCCCTGCAGTGTAGAAAACTAATATTCAGCGGTGAGAAGTGCCCTGAGGCTACATGGCACAGGGTTAGCACAGAACTGAGCTCTCCTCTTCCATGGCCTGGTGTAAAACCCCTGGGTTCAGTTGCGACAGGCATGTGAATTCTCTCGGTGGATCGGTCAGTCCAAGTTTTGGTGTCGGGTAAGCAGCAAGAGACACTGCCCTTTTACAGATGGGTTAGCCACCCAGGTAGGGAGGGTGCAGAAGAAAAGGGCTCCAGGGTCTCCTGTTGAGAGAAGCCTGCTCGCTCCTGACTGTAGTAACCTGTGCTGCCATCTCTGTTGAAGCTGTTGATCTAATTTCTTGGTACAAAAATCTGAAAAAATGTGACAGACTCTCCCGATAACTGTTAAATCTCTTCAGCATGCTGGAGTTTCAGAGTGGGAGTTTTTCCTTTTGTGTGACTACTGTCCGAGAGTCACTCAGGGACCTCAGTTGTATTCAAGGGGTTGAGCGTGGGGAGCATCCTTCCCACGCTAGTGTGCTGCCTTGCTCCTCAGAGGTAAAACAGGCAGCAGAACAGGCAAAAAGAGGGGCCAGAAACAGGAAAAGATGGGGAGATAACTGTTGGAACCAAAATGCTCTCATTTGGGCTCAGCTTCTGTAAGACAGCAGGAGATGACGTACATTTTTTCCAATCCTGCAGCACCTCCCCAGCTTGCCAAAAGGAGAAGAGCCCTTGGATGCACTATCCTCACCTCCACGGGGGTGACTCCAGGTCTTGTAGAAGTGTAGTGGAAACCTCTGAATGTACGAGTATTTCGTGTCACCTGTTGAGCTGTGGGAGGAGTGGTGGCCTTGTCTATGCTTTATCTGTCATTTTTGTGGCTGTCTTGACAACATAAGTCAAAAACTCTGTGAAGCAGGTGCTTACCTACAGAACAGGGAAACTGGAAAGCAAAAGCCCAACCCACAAATTTGTTAATGATGAGAGTGAAGTGTGTTTTGTTAGCTGCAGGTAAAAGTGCCAACCTGACTTAAAATGGAGGCTATCACAGAACCATCTGGGTTCGAAAAGATCTTGAAGATCTAGTCCAACCATGAACCTCACACTGACCATTCTCAAGAATCTCTGTTTTGTCTTGCCCTGTTGTGGGAGAATGTTTCTGGGTTTTGGTGGTGCTTGCTCTACCTGCCTTCCATCTCCCCCTTTCCTTTCTCTCAATATTCTATGTTTCATTTGTGCTTATCAGCAGCAGCCTGGCAATTGCTTTTAACTGAAATTGTACGCTGCCCTTAGAGTGCTGAGCTTGTGGAGGAATGGATTGTTTTCCAAGAGGACACCACAGGTCAGTGTGTTGTCCTCCTCCAGCAGGAGGGCATGCTAACTAAAAAGAACACGTTGTCGTGATGTCAGTGGGAAGCTGCTAAACTGCAGCTTTGATTTTCACAAAGAACTCAGGCTTGTGTTACTCTTCCTCTTTGCTTATCTTCCACTGGTCTTGCAGGAACCAGGCTTCTGAACTGTTTGAGGTCCTTTTTTATTCTGTACTTTTGCAGGATCGCACATAGCATGGTCTTGTGCCCACTGGTAGGCTTTGATGGAAGAGTGAATATTTCAGTCCCCACCGCAAATAACCCTTTAAAAAAAATGTATCAGTGTAAGCAATTTTTTTTTTTCTTAATTTGATGGCTGTGCAAGCTACACAAAGATGATAATCTTGGAGAGGCCTGCAGCTCTGTCTTCCTTAAAAGCACAAACTTCCTCTGCTGTTCACCACATCCTGTGTTTGCCCTTTAGCTCCTTACCCAATAAGCCTCACACTTTCAACTGGCTGGGTGGCCTCTTCTCCAAATCAAATGTGGGGGCTTTCTGGCACAGCCCATCAGCGTGGAGACCCCCTACACTGTAAAATGTGGCCTTGCTTTGTAACTTGGTGCTGCTGGCTAACACCTACATACGAAGCATCCAAGTGATGCGAATGGTTGCTGTGGCGCTAATGTGTCGTGTTGATGAAACTGGAACAAACCAGAAAGGTCGTAGGTGTGTCCATCTGGAACTTTATAGAAGAATTTTAAGTACAACCTCTGGTGTGTTTGAAATAGATTTTTAAGGCCTAGTGGAATGTGTTCAGGACTATCTTGTGATATTACCAAGGTAACGGGAATGCTGCTCCACAGGCCTGAGAAGTGTTCTCAGCCTGCTGCTTGTATAGTCCCACCCCAAGGCTGGCTTAAAACCCCGTCAAGCTAATCCTAGAGAGACAGTTTTAACAAAGGATGGTGAATTGACTAAACACAGGGGTTTTGCTACGTTAAGAGAATTTAACATGTAGAAACTACTCGCTCTACCCAAGCTTTTAACAGAACATCTTGAAGTCTTTGTCAGAATTGTGTGAGATGAAAACTAGTGGAAGGAAGATGAAGAAGATGATGACCCAAAAGATGACCCGAAACTGAAGCAAGAATTGGAACAGAATGATGAGAATCAGCTGATGCTGTGAAATATAATGGACTTCTAAAACTGATGAAGAATCAAGAGCTAAGACTTAATGGGAAAACATCAAAGACTTCTGTATTACAGAATGTCATGTAGAATCATATGTATAGAAGGCGTTTTTTGTTAGCCACAGCCACTCCCTGAGGTGATGGCCCAACTCTGATTTGCTAATAAAACCGGCCTAGAGATACCCACAGTGGTGAAATTCTGCCTAAGACAGTGGGCCATGAGTTGAAACTAAGCGTATGTTGGAATAAGTGAATAAAACCAGCCCCTCTCCCTGTGCCAGTTAGAGACAAAGTACCTGCTTATGCTAACTCTTGAAGGCACCACTGGTCAGCTGTGTGGATGGAAAACCAGATGTATTTAATAAATTCCACCTTTATATCCTTAATAAAACTCACACGGCGTGTCCAAGGTGCGGTGCAGAGTCTTTGTGCCCAGTGTGGGTTCTCTGGGACCTTAAGCACTTGGGCGCTGTCCTGTTTCTGTGCTGGGCTGGAGGCTGGAGCTGTGTCCCCTGTGTTGAGAGTCTTGAAGCCTCGAATAAGGAAGGGTGACTCTTACAACCCCATAAAGGCTGGGTCACCATGTCTAAAGTGCCTTTCCTTCCTCAGGCAGGCTTCCAAACCTGGAGCTTGAGAATGACTCCTCTGAAAGCAGCTTTCTGGGTGGTCACATTGCTATTCTCCACGTTTTCCTTGGCTGGGAGTAGAATTTGTAAAGATGGTTTATGTTTTGACTCCTTTAAACGTGCAGACTGAAATAGCTTCACTGTCTGGCTCTCCATTGTGGGTTTTCATCTCTGGACTACAAGGAGGTTATCTGGACATTATTCATGTTTAAAGTATATTGTGCTGCTCTGCTAAAAGGGTAAAGTAACCTGAAGCAGCTTGTAACTCTGCAGCATGAGAGCAGTGCGAGGTGAGTCTCTGTGTGAGTGACTGTCACTGCCTTGGTGTATTTGAGGCAGTTTTTTAGACGGGTTCTCTAAATCTCCTGGGCCTTCAAGAACTCCTGTGGCTCAAATACAAGATGGGACCAAAAATTTCAAGGTCTCTTTTTGCATATAAATACACATCTCTCTTTCTGTGTGTGCAGGGGAATATATACACTTTGTGTGTATGTAAAGGGATGCCCAAGTGCCTGTCATCTAGGAGCACGGCATGGACATGAGAAACGTGAGTTAATTATAAAAATGGAAATGTTACAGATTATTAGAAGACGTAGTGATAAGCAACTTAGTGATCTTTTGTACTGTTTGAGAACTGAATCGGATTTTGCTAAAACATCTACTAATCTTTCACTGTAACGTACCTGCATATTAAGACTGACTGTCATTTATTCTCTTGATGTCTTTTTCTACAGCTGTGTCTTGTCTTTGGGAACATCGGAAATGCTTTTTCCTCTCTGACTTCTGCTGACCTGCTTTATGTTGGGAGACAACTTTTTCTGGCCTGGGTGTTGTTTCAGTAATTGCACAGCCATGAATTATATAAAGAAACGTGCACAAGATGCCATCTAGTGGCGTCTCGTCAGTGGTAGCAAGCTCCCCCGTTCGCAGCCTTCTCAACGCTGCATTTAGTGCATTACCCTCGATTTCGGCCAGCTATTTCTCCTTCGTTTCCAGGAAACCATGAAAACGTCGAAATAACGCTACATACCCCAAACACCGGCTCTGATAATCGGTCACTGTGTACTCACCAGCAAAGCTTGTCCTAAGTTTCAGCAGCCTGTGGGGTTTCCTCAAGCTGCCTCTTCCCTGTGACAAACCAAAATCAGGAATACTTCTGTCCTTTAATTACTTCCAAGTCAAGTATGTGTCTAACCCCTCAGCTTTTGTGTGTATTTTAAAATTCAGTAGGGGCAGCAAGCCTGGGATGTTCCTGAAGACAGAGCGATGTTTGCATTTGCTGTGATGAGTTTCTTCAGTACCTTGATACTCTTTGCTCCTGATCTGGGACTGGGGACACTTTCAGAAAAAAACCCCACGTTTTCAGAACAATAAGGGAGATATTCTGAACCTGTTTCCTACCGGTGTGTGTTTCCTGGAGCCACAGTCGGAACAACAGCAAGCTGCTACTGCTGGATTCAACCATCTGGTGCTCTACTCAAACTCCTTCAGCCTGCCCTGGATGAACGCAAAGCAAACAGGCTGGGCAGCTCTTCACCTAGTGCTTTTTTTTTTTTTTTTTTGGCTTCAAGACACTTTAAGGAAGGTATTTTGACTACGCCTGTAGTTTGAGGTCAATGGAGACAGGCCACAGATGCCTTATGGATGGGACCTCTGGGTTTTCCAGCCTCTTGGCAGGATTGGCTTTCGGAAATGTTTGCGCTGAGGTGAAATACCTATTGCTCAGGCTCTTCTGAGCGTGTTTCCCAGCTGTGGCACAGACTACAGAGATGACCTGCAATGGGTTCACAGCTGGTTTTAGAACAGTAGGCTTAGAAGTTAGCGAGCATACAGTAGAGACAGAGGCCTTCGTGGCTCTTTGATTATTTTGTTGTTGTTGTACAGACAGGAAGGACCTTAGCTCTGGAGCCTTTTCTCCTCTCCCCTTCTCCTCTATTTATTATTCTATTTAATGATGGCTCCTCAATTAGAGTACCAGACTCCTTTGTGAGCAGGGTTCACCATGATCAATTGTCATCAGGGCTAGTGTTTAGTACATCCAATCAATGATGTTCTATATAACGGCCACGCTATTGACTGATTTCTAATTTTACAGTATGTTGAGCCCTGTTGAACTCTTTTAATATGATAATGGCTTTACTAATCAGTAGTCGTGATTTGTGTGCAATTGCAGATTATTGACATCAGTTGACATCCCTTGGTATTTATTTGACTAGATGGAAGATGCATGTGGTGAAACACATTTAATGTTGTGCGTGGTGGATGTTAAACAGAGGGATATTGGGGAAAATAATACATCCTTGCGTATCGGACATCTAAGAAATACGTTGTTAGGTGACTTAGGAAGGTATATTTCTTCTTTTTATATGGGATAGCTATTAAATACTACCCTTCAGTTTTAACAGAAATCTATTAAACAGCTTATTTTGTAACCATGTCATAAGCACTCATTTGTTTGTACATTAAGTACTGTTTACTAATTACATAACAGATTTTTTTAAAAATGCTCATCACTTATGCCTATGGGCAGTCTCTTTAACTCGTGTTATTTATAACTTTACAGAAGATGTAAGTATGTACACACGTTTAATAAAATAAACTGTGTGGTATACTGCTCTGACTTGTTAATGTCATTTTATAAAATACACCCACAAGGGATTATAAGGAGAGATATGTGTATAAAAAATACATTTATGTTAGATTTGAGCTGGGGCTGATTTCTCCCCAGACACTGTGTGGGTAGACATTTGGGCTTTTAAGCTCTTCTCTGCATGTCCCCCGCTCCGGCGGGGACGGGGTGGGCGCAGCAAGCGCCCTGTGCCGAGGAGACGGGCCGCTCCTGCTGCGGGACCGGGAGGTGGCAGCGCTGCACGCCTGGCTGACACCGCCAGGAGGAGGGCTACAGCCCGAGTAATGCTCTGCTGGGGAGAACGAGCCTTAATAGCACTTAAGAAAGAAAAGATGAAAAGGTAAGTTAATTCACTGGACATCAGCATGTTTTTTCCTTCCTTAAAACACTGGCATGAACGGAGAAGTACAGCATCATTTTAAGGTTAAGTGACTAAAGAGATCGCCAAGTTCTGCAGTAAAACGTATATATTTTTTCTTCACTCTTTCTCCTCTCTAAGTGCCACAGAAAGTCAAGCCTCCAGGCCTCAGCCCATGGTGGACAGTAAAAGGAGAGGCTGTGCTTGTGGCGTGCTCCCTGCGTTGATGCTGCAGATTTTCACATCTCTGCTGGGTTGTCTGGAGCACTTTTGCTTTGGGGATGGTGTCTGCATCTCCTCCTGGGCTCAATGCACAGAACCATTTGGATGCTCACAAAACCCCGTGCAGGTTAACACAGGGGTGAAGGTTACTAGGTGGTTTGCTCAGCTGAGCACAGATGCCTTTATGTTGATGAAGGGAAGACCATTGCTGAATTGCCTTCTGATGCTCCTCTACTGCTACAGAACCAAGCTTTAAGTATGCACTGAAATATTTTGTTGTGTAAAGGCCAGCATATTTAGCAGTTGCAAGGAACTGAGACACCTCACTGAAAAATGTGCTTGCTAGAAAGGTCCCAGGGTCCTGTTTCCAAGACTAACGGGGAGCCTCAGCTGTTGCTCTCCAGGTGATAAAATCCTGCCCAATGAGCACAGAGTCTGCACTTACGGTCCCTGAATGAGAAGCGCTGGATGCTGAACCCCTGGATTTATTCATATGGCCATTGTTTTAGAGAAGCTCTCTCCCCTCCCTCTTCCCCCTCCAGCATTAAAGACTCATATTCTAACAGAATATCACCTCAGCACAGGCACCTCGGAGACACTCAAGGCTGCATGGGACATGTGTGCAATTTCTGTGACTTGCAGTCGCATTTGCTGTGGGGTGTTTCCCATTAGCTGTTCTAGCTGGAATCACAGAACCCCAGAGCCATCTTGCAGCTCCTCCAGCCCAACCATGACCCTCCCCCTGACCGTTCCCAACTCCCCCAGATCCCTCAGCGCTGGCTCAGCCCGACTCTTCAACCCCTCCAGGGATCCCGGGGACTCCCCCCTGCCCTGGGCAGCCCATTCCAACGCCCAACAGCCCCTTCTGCACAGAAATCCTTCCTCAGAGCCAGCCTGACCCTGCCCTGGGCAGCTGGAGGCCATTCCCTCGGGGCCTGGCGCTGGTTCCTTGGCTCCAGAGACTCATCCCCCCTCTCTGCCCCCTCCTGGCAGGGAGTTGCAGAGGGCCAGGAGGTCTCCCCTCAGCCTCCTCTTCTCCAGACTGAACCCCCCCAGTTCCCCCAGCCGCTCCCCAGCAGACCTGTGCTCCAGACCCTGCCCCAGCTCTGTTGCCCTTCTCTGGCCACGCTCGAGTCATTCAATGGCCTTTTTGGGGTGAGGGGCCCAACACTGAACCCAGGAAGCGAGGGGCGGCCTCACCAGTGCTGAGCACAGGGCTCAGATCCCTTCCCTGTCCCTGCTTGCTTCTGTTAACATCCTTCTTGGGTGTTCACATTTTCCCACTCATAAGGAGAAAGAAAGTAAGCTCAGGAGTTAATTGTAGCTGGGTTGCTGAACTCCTAGAAACCTAAATTGCTAAATTATTAAAGTTAAATTTTTTAAGGTGAGGCACGCCTGGGCGCTGAGTTTGAAGCACATGGTGCTGATGAGCCCTCATTCTTGATGGAGACAATGCACAAGGCTGCTGCTCTGTCAGTGCGTGCTGCTTGGCTGAAAGGACACACAGAAGCCAGGCTTCTTGTATTTATTTCCACTGCAATAAGAATTGGAGACCCCTGACAGCAGAAGGTAAAATTCCACTTAGGTTCCCGGGTACAAAGTGAAGCTGAAAACATCCGACTCCTTGTATAAAGGGCATTCATTTTTACAGTGAGTTGTAGCGAATACAGTGGTAGAGAGAAAGCATGACCTGCCTGCAGGCAGAAGACAGATGAGAGAGTGCAGAATTCCCCCGAGTGCTTTGCTGGCTACCTGCCATTCTGCAACAGCAGAAGATAAAAGGGAGTACCTAGGATAACTACCCTGACCCTATTTATTTCCAATAAAATACGGATATTTACATGAGATGAAACTGTTTGATATTCTGAAGCTGCCCAGCTCCAGTGACAGGATACAAATGAAACGCTACTTTTTATTAGATCTGACCTACCAGAAGCCAATATCGTGTGCAGTAACTTAGTAAAGTAGGAGAGTGACTGCCACATGAGGTGACACCGTCCAGGCTCTCTTTCTGAGCCAGCTCAAAAAGATTTCCCTCATCCTGGAAACCAAGTTTGCAGCCATGCTCCACACTTCCAAAACCTGATGGGTTCTGGTAATTAAGCGGGATAAAACAAGTATAGCCAAAGGAACGTCAAAATAAGTCATTCAGAAAAGCAGTGTGGTAATAGTGATGAGAATTTTACACATACTTCTTCTCAGTCTTTGATTCAATTCACCCCCCTGTTAAAATCATGTGTTACATTACCTAGCTGTGCCTAACGAGGCAATAAATGTAAATGCATTCTTACTACTGACATAAAAATACATTATTACTAGTGCTTATATATATTAAAAAAAAAATATATATATCTTGATAACTTCTCACAAAGTTCAAAAACAAACCAAAACTTTTTGGATCCGTTTGGAGCACCTGATTTAGATAAAGCATATAATTTCAACTGAAGCTTTTGCGTATGCACTGCGCTTTGTGAAATAAATTGGAAAATAAGGATATATGAAAACATTTTCTTTCAAGTTTACTAACTCTGATATATTGTCAGGGAATGTTTCTTTCTCACGGTTTGCAGTGAAAATACTCCACTAGAAAGCATGACTACATGTAGGCTTTGTACATAAAATAGGCCTTCAAAAAGTGAAAACTGTTAAAATTAATACCTTTTCTATACCTTCGGTGGAACAATGCTCTTACCCATGCTGAAAGTATGGTCCTAGCGCTTGAAAGAAAAAGGTCCTCCTCGCAGGAAAACAGGCTCGCTGGTAAACGTGAGGCAGAGAAATTGTATGTTCTCACAGGCTACAGAGCAATTAGGAAATGTAATGATGGAATTAATCTGAAACAAATTTATCCGTAGATAGGCAATCAGTGGTTTGTAACAGCTGTATCTTTTTGAAAGACAAAGGCCACTTGGCACAGGAAGCAAGCTGTTTTGTTTCTATGTTTTAAATAAGTCAACGGTTTTTGCAGTTAACAGCCAGCTATTCTTTGATGGGAGTGTAAGATATGTGCAAAGGATGAACTTCAGCATGTTCCTGATCGGACTTTGCCAGCAGCTCTGTCACTGGGAGGAGGCTGTCTGGTGAGCAGGCACGTCTCCTCTCCGCCATCCCAGGCAGAGAAGGTGCTTCTTCAAGCAACTCAAGAACAGAATTGATTTTTTTCCAATTTAACATTAATGGCTTTGTGAATTATTCATGCAAGTGTGGAGGGGAAACCTGGATGCAATAAAATACGAGTTTCTGTTTACGTGTGAATCTTGTCTCTGTCCTGCTTCTGTTCAGTTTTTACAGAATGGCTGCCTGTGCCTTAAACTGCCTCCGAGCAAAACACCTTTTCGCCAGTTATTTTTCCCCTCTGGTGTGCAATGACAGCAGGGAGCAAAACAGTTACACTCCCCTGCTCTGCAGCACAAATGTTGGCTCATTTCCTTCTATTTGCTTATGGAGCCTGCAGACAGTGGCCCAAGAACCAGGCTACTGAGGCAGAAAAGCGATGCCTTAATTCCACGTGATGTTACAAGTAGAGCTCTCCAGAATGTTCTTTTGATGCTTCAGGGACACTGATGGATTTCAACCCTCTGAGCCTCAGGAATTTGCCATATGTCACCAAATTTGACATACGCTGTGCTGAGTCAAGGCTTTTTTGCATTTTACTAAAGCAGAGGTTAACAGGCACATGGACTAAGTCAAACAAACTTTTTTTTTTTTTCAGTTTTCAAGGTTTTGTCAACACAAAAAGCTTGTGCCTTTGGACGGGATTATCTGTGTTGCAGTTTTAGATGTTACTATCTAAATGAAGATATTGAAATGTAATGGAGATGAAATCTGTATGACATGATACTGTGAATGCTGTATCGTTTTCCTCAGGAGCCAGACAGCATCCACTGTTGCTGCCTGGGCTATATCTGTCCTTTGGATGGAGACTTCTGCTCCTTAATGCCGGGTAAAAACCAACAAATGAGGCCTTTGTCCTCTGCTGTTTGCACCCCAGATGAAAATTCACGAGCAAGTACTAAATGCCCTGTATCACTTTCTGCTTCTGAAGCAACAGACAAAACACAAATTTAAAATAAGCTACCAATGGGTGTATGTGTTGTGAATATCACCCGGTTTGGAAAGTAATGTTCTTTTGATTTGCTTCTGTCCCAGACTTCGGGCACTCTTAATTGACTTGGATCCACACAGCCCTGTAACATTTGAAAGTCACTTGTCATACAGCTCTTTGGAGTAGGGACTGTCACATTAATGTGCGTATGGCACTGACAGGCTACTGCCTTCGGTCCTAACTGGGCCTTTCGGGCAGGATCACAGCTAAACACTTGGATGAAAACACTGAAGTGCTGCTTGGCAATCTCAGATCTAGCCGGCTGATTATTTCTGTGGTTGTTGTGCCCAGAGGCTTCATCAGAGATCACGCTGCCTGCCTCAGAGAAATTATCTAACTAGATGAGGGAAAGAGTGGGAGGAGAGGTGAGATGCCGAGAGCAGAGAAGACTTGTCCATGACGATGCAGTGCCAGAGCCAAAACCAGGAGTCAGAATCCAATGTCCTTGTCCACGTGACTCTCCTGGAAATAGTTCTTAAGGCCTTGGAGTCTAATTCAGGTTTTTCCTTGGATCCTAAGCACTGGGCTCTTAGATACAATTCTGTCCTCTTGAATATGAAGAGGGAAATCAAATGTCCCTTTTCCAGGAAACACCTGTGAAAGATGCATGTGGACATTAGGTTGAAGCCCTTTTTCTGGGAGGAAAATGTTCTTCCCTTACCCCAGGATGCTTTGGCAAGGCTGCCATCCCTCTGCTACTTCAGCCTCTTTCTGCTAACACTGCTTCCTTAGTATAGATTCTGTCATGCCTAGTGCTATACAACACAGGCAGAGAAACCCTCCCCGAGCTGTTTCCCCAAAAGTTTTGTTTCTCTTCGTGTGTGCCTAGTGCCTGGTTGTACCCCGAGGGCTGGTCCCGCACGTGCAGGCAGAACCCCGAAACCATCTGGGTTGGGAAAGCCCTTGGAGCTCCTCCAGCCCAACCACGACCCTCCCCCTGACCGTTCCCAACTCCCCCAGATCCCTCAGCGCTGGCTCAGCCCGACTCTTCAACCCCTCCAGGGATCCCGGGGACTCCCCCCTGCCCTGGGCAGCCCATTCCAACGCCCAACAGCCCCTTCTGCACAGAAATCCTTCCTCAGAGCCAGCCTGACCCTGCCCTGGGCAGCTTGAGGCCATTCCCTCGGGGCCTGGCGCTGGGGCCTTGGCTCCAGAGACTCATCCCCCCTCTCTGCCCCCTCCTGGCAGGGAGTTGCAGAGGGCCAGGAGGTCTCCCCTCAGCCTCCTCTTCTCCAGACTGAACCCCCCCAGTTCCCCCAGCCGCTCCCCAGCAGACCTGTGCTCCAGACCTTGACTCTTTTCACTCACTAGGCTGTCCTGATCTACTTTACCAGTCCTAGATCCATGCGATTTCCCCAATCTTCCCTTGCTCTTTGACTTTCTGAGCCGCTTTTGGGGTTCCCCGTGGTTTTCCCGCCCACGGGGGCGCCGCCGCGCTGTGGCAGCTCAGCCGCCGTCCAGCCCCGCTCCCTTGGCGCCGTTTTTCCTACGCGAGGAAGGAGTCTGCAGGGCGGACGTGCCTGTTTTTAGCTCCTTTCCGCCCGAAGAAGCATCACCTCCCCGCGGCCCTGTGCTTCCAAACGGGCGGGTTCGGTACGCAGCACCCTCTGCCCCCTCTACAAGGGGAGGTGTGGAAGCACCTTGCAGTGGAGCGCCCGCAGCCCCCTCCCGCCTCCCGCCGCCGCGGGGCGGTGCCGCGGACCCTGCCCGGCCCCGGGCGGGCGGAGCGGGGCGGAGCGGGGCGGGCCGGGGGCGGCCGCGGGGCTTTAGGGCGGCGGTGGTGGTGGTGTCGGCTGCCTCGTCGGGCGCTGCCCGCGATGGAGGACGTGGGGTCGGCCGCGGCGCGGGTGGGCGCCGTGTGGCTGGCGCTGGTGCTCGCCCTCATCGTGCTGCCCTCGGCGCTGGGCGTCTCGCTGGGCATCTCCGAGGCCTACATGTGGGTGCTGGTGAAGACGCTGGAGGTAGGCGGGGGCCGCCGTCCCCTCAGCCCGCTGCCCTTCCCCGGCAGGCCGGGGTGGCCCGCGGGGCCCGTCCCGCCGCTCTGGGGGGCTCCAAGATGGCGCCCCCGGGGTGGGCGTGAGGGGGGGGCGGCTGGGCCCGTTTCCCCTCGGCCCGCGGCGCCGGCGCGTTTGTGGCTCGTCCTGAGGGGAGCCGGCGGGCTGCGCGGGCCGGGGACGGGTCCCTCCAGCCGGAGGCAGCGTGTCTGCCGCTCGGCCGCCGCCTCCCGCCGGCCCTGGGCGGTGGCGGCCCCCCGGAGGCCCGGCGGGCAGGTGCGAGGGGCCGCTCCCGGCCGTGAGGCCCTGCCCGGGGCTGGGCAGCCCGGAGCAGCGGCTGCGCCCCCGGCCCGCCCTGCGGAGCGAGGGCCGCGGAGGGGAGGCCGTGGCTTCCCTCCTGTCCGGCGTCATCCGCCTGTAGTTTTGGCGTTCAAGCCCTTAGGCAGAAACCGAAATCCGTACGAATTTAGTGGTTATGCGGACTCCTGCGTGTGCTCCTTGAACCCGCAGGATTGTGGAATAAACCTTGTTATCTAAGGCTGTACCATGTCCTGGGTGCGGTTGTCTCTGCTTGGTGTCAGCTGTTCCCCACCCGAGAGAAAAAACTGTGCTCTTGGAGGGTGTAAAAGCCTGGCAGCATCCCTAGTGCCTGTGGCAGCGAGTGCCAGGAGTGCTGATGCTCGGAGACGTGAACTGACACCGGGGTCGGGCGCCTCAGTCACCGTCTTCCCCCAAATTCTCTGACATAACAGGTTTCTTGCAAAGGACCTGATTTCTGGATGTGGTTTAGCTTGTATGTATGTGAAATTGCTCCTTCTGAAGTTCAGAGTAGTGGTGAGGAAGGGTGTTTTAAAATGGCAAGTGGAAAGGATCTGCTTTAAATCTTTTTTTTTTTTTTCAAGGAGGAGAGGAACCCAAACCAGCAAAGCAGTTGTAAGAAGGAAAAGTAAAATGATGCAAGGCACAGTCTGTGGCAATGCAATATGCATCAGTATGTGACTATGGAAAGTAGGTTTTGTCTAACTTCAACTTGTTCAATGAGGTTTTCAGTCAAACCCTGCTCATGTGGTACAGTGCCTTCAGGATCTTTGGTGTGCTGCTAAAAAAACCCCAACCAACCACCAGCCACCTAATAAAAATGGCTTCTGTTAAATGCATCTTAAGTTAAAATGTTTAAGGCTTTTGGTGAAAGTGCACCTGCTTGAAGTACTTTCTTGGGCCCTGAATGGTATGAGGACAACTTAAGGGTAGGAAACATGGTTGTTACTGGAAGAAAATTGTTGTATAGCAGAAGGTGAGGAGGTGAAGGTCACACTGGCCCGAGGGAGCAATCCAGATGGCCTAGTAAGATAGTCTTGTTTAGGTGACTTGTCTTCATGTGTGATTAACCACAATTCACATTCTTTATCTTTAGATCATTAATCATTATTTTTTTAGTGTCAATAAATGGTGTGGGAGGAGGTGACCCAGAATGTCTTGGGTGGAAATAGGGAGGAGCAGCTGATGGCATATTGATGATGGTGACTTGTAAGAGCTCTTATGATGCCTAAGGGAGGAAATAATGACTTATCTTGAGAGTTGCTGTTACTTTTGCATGAAATATTTTCTGGAATTACATTTGTTATATTTAAAATACATTAATGCATAATTGTATTGTACACAAATATTATCAATATAAAATACTATCTATATATAAGAGAAGCCAGTGACAAATTGGGAAATGTTCTGAGGAGAAGAGTCTGGTAAGTTGGATTGCTACAGGAGAGTGAAGAAGCTCGGTCCACCTAGGTAATCTGCTTACTTCAACTTGGCCTTGCTCTGCCTGTGAATTCTTTATGCCCTCAGAATACCTCCATGGGGAGAATCCCTGAAAGTAAGTGTTTTGTTGTGAAATATCTCCTGTTCCCTGGCTCACAAGTCTGTCTTGGCTAGCAGCCTAACAGGCTGATAGTCTGCCAGCCAGTGTTGTCACACCTGACTTTTCCATGCCAAAAATCACGTTAACAATGGAAAGTGTTGAACATGTGGCTGCTAGCCTTGTGCAGTTGCCCAGGTGCCTGAAGCTTCCTGGGCTGTTGAGTTGAGCATGCAGGTTTTCTCCTGAGAAGCAGCAGTCTGTTGTGGCTGTTGAGTCATGGGGTGCCGCAGTCTCTGTATGTCTGAGACCTTTTTCAACACAGTGGTTAACTTTGATAGTTTCCTTAAGCTTCCTCTTTGTTTTCCAGCCCTGGATCTCCCAGGTGGTCTCTAGTGTCTCTGCAGGAGGGTGGGCTCCTGGGCCTGCAGAGCACTCGATCAGGATGGTGCTGCTTCCTCTGCTTTTGTTGCCTCTTTGGGGCTAGATCACGGGAACTGTCTGCAGAGTGGTGGCTGTTTGTGCACCCCAGCTGGATGCCAAGTTGCTCTTTGGCTTTGCCTCTTTATCCCAGGTGTTGGCGCAGTGGGAGCACAGGGACTATGCGGTTTGTTTCCTGCACAGCACATATTGTCGGGTGGTGGCATGTGTGTTATTCAAGCTAATCTGTTGTGAGGGCCCAAGTCTGTCAGTTTGGGCACTGTGGCACCAGAGACTGAGTAGATGGACAGTCTGTAGTTCTGTCTGTGATTGCTGTCATGTGGTACAGTTCACTGTGGTCCACTGTCATGTTGGATGAAACAAGGCATGTAAAAATGAGTCTGTGGCGCTCAGTTGTGGTATGGAGCATGTTGAGGGTGATGCTGGACCTGTGCTTGAATTTTTTCCTGCCAGTAAGTCTGTTCCTGCTTGTTTCAGGAGGGCAGGAGCATGTTCCCAGTGGTGCAAGTACTGCCCAAGAAAAGGGAGGGGGAAGGCTCCTTTTAGGAACAAAGTGTTCTTGTGCTTTGACTGTGTGGTATTACTGACAAGGGAGATCAGTTAGTGCACAATAGGGTTTTTCTGTGCGGCGCATGCTTCTAAGCAAAAATACAGCATGTACAGACAGCAGTGTCCTCCTGCCAGGCTGCCTTGTGGGTTGTGTTTGACCCTTCAGTACTGCCCTAGGGATGACCAGCTTTATTTGGAGTATCTGGTTTTTTCCTGTGTGATTATATATTTTTTTTTTCCCTATGTGAAAAAGGAAAAAAGAGCAGAAAAGCATGACCAGCTGTGCTAATACCAGAGGAGTGCAGTGTGGCAGGCAGACCACTTGCTGTTAGAAAACCTGCTTCCCCCCCTCACATCCTTCAGGTGCATTAACTTGCTTCTGAATTGTCTTACCAAATTCAGTAAACTTCCAGAAAACAGCTCACTTCTGCTGGTAGCTTCCTTTTCAGTGTTAATAGGATGATCTCTGGCACTATGCTGTCACGTTTCTTTTTTAAAAAAGTTGGATTACTGCTACAAAAGCATCTCCAGCAACTGTTTGGTCCTATGAGGAGCTAGTCCATGCTAGTGACCCACCACACTGCTGATGCTTGTGAAATCACTTGCCACAGAAATCTTTCCTATTGCTGAAATGCTGGGGGCCGCCTCTTGCAATCATCACAGCATGTTGCACTTCTCCCTATTCCCATCAGTTGGTAGAAAATCTGGAGGACTAGTTTAGCCTGCGTACCTATGTATTTGGCAGTAGTGATGAGCCCCCCCTGAGTGATGGTCTCTGCTTGACAGACTGCTGCTCACCCTGTTAAGAAGTAATTCCAATACACTTTTTTTTTCCCCAGTCTGCTGTGTTTTTTGGGGTGTGCCTTGCTCCCAGAGTCTTGTCAGCAACACTTGTGACAGACTGCCCTGTTTACCCTTTATAAAGGGAAAAGGTTTATTTTAAACTGCGTGGTGCGTGTTACTTGTGAAGTGTTAAGAAATGAGCTAGCCTGAGGGAAGTGAAGTTACTAGGTCACACTTATGTTAGGAAACAGCCTGGCTGTAACTAGCATGACGTTATTGTGTATTTTGGGGCTAGTGCTTTGTTGATGGCTGCAAGCAGTTTGAGTGCACTCCCCCCTCCCCCTGATCTCTCGAGGCTCTTGTGGGGCTTGGAGTTAGCAGAGAAAGCATTTCTTGGGTGGTTGGCTTTGCTGGTTGTGCTGTAATGCACAACAGATGCTTGAAGTAGTGGGTGTTTTTCATGTTCTGCAACTGATCTGTCTGGGTTTAACAGTGACCCCTTGTAGCAGAAGCCATTTCCAATAGGTGATGCTGCTGCTGCCCTGCAGAGAACATGCATTTGCTAGACAACATTATTTGGTAGCTGGGAGGTGCAGCCACAGGTACTTGTGTTGCAGATGACCCTGACAATGAGAATGAACCTAAAATTGAGAATAATATACCTGCAGGGTAAGTGGCTGTGGTCAAACCGTAAGGTGGTGGGATGAGCTGTGACGTTCTGTCTCAAGTATGCCAGGCTGCACTTCTCCCTGTGAACCACTCTCAGGATTGCGTGTGGTGCTGGGTGTAAGGGTGGGGAAGGGAAAAGGGGAGTGGGTAAGCTAGTAAATAGGTGAATCATTGTGGGGTTTTGCCTGTTTCCTCTTTAACTTACTGGCCTTTGAAGCAAGCTCTGCTGACTAATGCCATTGCGTAGTGTCAGTGAAGGCCTCTGTCTGTGTGAGAGCTGCTGGACAGAGGAGAAACTGAGAACTCTGATGTGAGGGAGTAAGCGAAGGCTCCCAGCTCAGATGTGAACAAGAGGCATGTCTTGGAGATGTGCCTGATGTGAATGACGCACCCTTGTTCACAGGGCTTGGACCGACTTTGGGAATAGTATTTTAGAAAATCAGCTGCATAGTCTTGAAGTTAAATGTGTTAACTTCTATCTCCAGCTGGGTACTTCAGTCACTTGTGTGACAGTTAAAATGATAGAGGAGAGTGGATTTCTAGGGGTTCCATGGTAATTTATAGCTCTCTAATCTCATAGTCCCAGGATACTTATAACCTAAGAATACAAAACTCTGAATGTTCTGCTAAGAATGCAGGACAACATCTTGATTACCTGAGTGTTGTCTTTGGCATCTTAGAGCATCAGGCCTGAAATAGCTGTGGGATTCAAGAGTTCTCACATACTTATACATGTTTGGGTTTTTTTCCCATTTTTCATCCTTCTTAGTTCTAGTGATACACTCATTTTGTGGAGGGGGGAGGTGATTTTTGTCAGATTCTTGTCTTTCCCTGCAAAAATGCTGTCTGCTTACCCAAGGAAGTGACTGAGTTACCATCCCGGGAGGTATTTAAAAGATGTTAACTGTGTCCCCAAGCACCACATCTTGGTGCTGGGCTTGTCAGTGTTAGATTTAGGGTTGGACTCAGTGACCTTAAAGGTCTTTTCCAACCTAAATGATTCTATGATTCTAATTCAGACCCCAGTCCCATGGAAGTTTATATATGTTTTCCACAGATTTAATAATCAAGGCTCCTTGCATGTAAGTAGGGGGGTGGCACAGCAGGAGGTGACCCTCTGCGAACTAGCTAACTGCTAACTAGCACAGCATCCTCTGGTCAACAACTCTGATCTGTAACTGCTCTCAATTTCATGTCATATGAACACGGGGGTTTCTGATACTGTTAATAAGCATATGCTGTTAAAAAAAAATAACAGCAGCTGTATTCAGAGCTTGCCTTACAGTAACAGTTTGTGAAGCTGGTGTAGGAGAAGCTGTTTGGTGTTTCTGTTGCTGATGCCTTTGGTGTTTTACTGTAAAGCTGGTCTCTGTTCTTTGCATACCTGTTCATCAGGAAGGACTTGCTATACAACTCAGGTGCAGAAGAATTTGGAAAGCCACTTGGAGGCAGTGACAAGGATGTCCCATCAGAATGTGGAAAAGATGGCTTGGGACACCACAGAGGACCTTTTGTCCTCACTTGGAAATGGTTGCTCCTGTTTGTGGTGGTGTTTTCCTCTACTCCTCACACGAAACAACCCAACAATGGCACGCAGGTTTTGCTGCATTAAACAATGGAGTGTTGTATGGGAGGTGCTGTGAAATCTTGCTGTTACTGAGGTTTGGAGAGCCTCCAAGGAGGACCCACATCTAAATTAGCATATAAACTTTTGCCCTGAACATGACCTGGCAGTGCCTTTAGGGGATCACCAGTGATCTAACTCCGTATGACTCCAAATTTCAGTCATCATCAGTAATTCTCTTTTGAAAAATTGTCTGGCATTGCTATTAAGCCAGAGGTGATGTAAAGGTGATAAATGGAGTGAAAGGCAAAGCTCTGTTAGGGAAGTAGGGGAAGTCTCTGAAATAGTTCTAGTAACTTGGCTTGTGGTTGTTCCTAACAAAGTATCTATCCCTGGATGTGCTTCCATGAAACAACATGTCGAGATTGGCTTTGGAGTAGGGTCTTTTGATGTCACTTGTAAATAATGTGTGATTTTTTTTTTTTTAAATTTTTTATTTTTGCCTCTGAGGTCTAACTGGATCTTTCTCAAGTGCGTAGGCCCTGTCTATATGGGAATTGCTTAGTGATGCATAAGTGAAATGGATATTTTGTATAGACTGTTGACTTGCTGTGTGTTTTGATTTTTTTTAAGGTGCTGATAAACTAAAAGCCTTTCCTATGAGGATGAGGAGGCAGACCTTCTCAGTGAAAGGTTAATACGTTTTCCTTGCTTAGTGAAGTGGAGTATCTTCAGACTGTGCCTTGTCTGCTTAAAGCATCCAAACTACTTTGTCCTGAGTAGTTGGAATATCAAAATTTCAGAATCAGGCCTAGGTAGTGGTATTGTATAGTTTCTGTGATCATCCTGCATTTTAACTTTACGTGTTAGTTCAGTGGGTAGCTCCAGCTCCAAAACTATTTTTAATCTGTTCAGGAGCTTGATGTTTTAAGGCTCATTCCCCAAAAATGCTTCAGAATCCCTGCTAAAGGTTTGGGTCTGCACCAGGGTACTCGAGGCTACCAGCTCACAATCTGGGAGAAGCCACATAGATTTGTGTCAGTGTTACTGGTAAGTGATAAATCCAGGAGACCTGCCAGTCTGCTTTTTGTTCATCTGACGAGTAGAACAGAGGCTATGGCTTATAATTTTTTCACACTTTTTGATCTCTAGTACGCAAACAGGCTATTTTCCCCTCTGTGGGATGGCTCAGCTTAAATTCGATGGCTCTTTGGTCTTTAGCCTAGGAACCAGCTGAAAGGGCGATGGGCACTGCAAATCCCTAGCTAGTGGGAAGGGAGGGAAGTTACTTCCATTGCTGCTTGCGCTGTCTCTTGTTTTCCAAACTGGGTATAAGCAAGCTTTTCACTTGATCAGCATTCAGATTTTGGCTTTGGTAGTGCCTTTATTTCAGGTGCCTGAGAATAAGCAGGAGGATTAGATTAAAGTTAAGTCAGTGTCTTGCTGCTTGGTTGTTGGAACATTTATAGTTTTTGGAAATATGGTGCATTGAGAGAAGAAGAAAGCTGACATAGAGGACTGGTTTGCTGTAGCATCTGGTGGACATGGGCCCTTGTGAATGCCCGAAGGCTCCTGGCCGAGAGGGATAGCTGGTCTCATCCTTGCTGGTTTTAGGAAGCATGCTTAAATCCTCTGGGAGACCCAGCACCAAGAGTAAAACTGCCTCAGCTATTGATTTGTGGAGCACAAGTCAGCTGTCCCCTGGAACGCTCTGTGCAACCTTTGTACAACATGCCACGCTGGTGTCAAGCTTGTGGCAGTGCTCCCATCTCCTGGGAAGGCATGGGCTAGAGGGCAAAGGGAACTGTTCTCTCCAGCATTTCTCTGTGCCCCTGTTGCCCCCCCATTCCCCAGGTGGGGTACTGCAGCTTTCTGGAGTAAGATGAACCTGTGGACCAAAGGCTCTTCCTTCCTGCTTTGGAATCAGGAATGTACTTTTGTGAACAGGGCAGATAAGTTCCTACTGCTTAGATGCATTTACTTGGGTTCAAAGTGACTGCACTTTGTGTCAGCTTTGGGAAGAGTCCACTGCTTCCCCTGCATAGCCAAGTGTCGAAAATACTGCAATACAGTAGGATGTTGCAAGCTTTTTGAGCATGTCTCAGTGGCTTGTGCTGAGGCTCAAACTTTCTGATGCTGTCTAGCATGACCTTGTAACTGCAGGAGAGCTTATGTGTCAGGATTAAAGGGAAGGCAGGGACAGGGGTATACTACAGGCCACCCAACCAGGAAGACTGAGTGGATGAGGCTCTCTATAGACACACAGGAGCAGCCTCTTTGTTCACAAGCCATGGGCCTTCTGGGGGACCCTGGTATCTGTTGGAAGGACATTGCTGCAGTGCTCAAGCAATCCAGGAGGTTTCTGGAATGAGTTGATGAAGACTTCCTTCTCCAAGTGATAGGGGAGCCAATGAGGAGAGGTGCTGTGCTGGACCTTGTTCTCACCAACAAGGAGGGGCTGGTGGGGAGCGTGAAGCTCAAAGGCAGCCTTGGCTGCAGTGACCATGAAATGGGGGAGTTCAAGATCTGTAGAGCAGCAAGGAGGGTGTGCAGCAAGCTCACCACCCTGGTCTTCAGGGATCTTCAGTCTTCAGAGCTGACTTTGGCCTCTTCAGCGATCTGCTTGACAGGTTAAGAGGGGATTAGGCCCTGGGGGGAAGAGAGGCCCAAGAAAGCTGGTTAAAATTCAAGGATCAGCTTCTCCAAGCTCAGGAGTGATGCATCCCAACAAAGAGAAAGTCAGGTAAAACGGCCAGGAGGCCTGCATTCATGAACAAGGAGCTCCTGGACAAGCTCAAACACAGAAAGGAAGCCTGTAGAGGGTGGAAGCAAGGACAGGTAGTCTGGGAGGAGTATAGAGAAGCTGTCTGGGTAGCCAGGGATGAGGTTAGGAAGGCCAAAGCCCTGATAGAATTAAATCTGTCCAGGGAAGTAAAGGGCAACAAAAACCCTTTTTAAAGGTACATTGGAGATAAAAGAAAGACTAGGGAAAATGTGGGTGATCTCTGGAAGGAAAAGGGAGATGTGGTTACCCAGGTGTGGAGAAGAATGAGGTACTTAACAACTTTTTTTGCCTCAGTCTTCACCAGCAAGGACTCCAGCCACACTGTCCAAGTCACAGAAGGTGAAGGTGGGGACTGGGAGAAGAACTACCCACTGTAGAAGATGAGGTTTGAGACCTTCTAAGGAACCTGAAGGTGCACATCCATGGGACCTGATGAGATGCATCTGTGGGTCCTGAAGGAACTGATGGATAAAGTGGCCAAGCCACTGTCCATCATATTTGAGAAGTCATGGCAGTCTGAAGTTCCTGCTGGCTGGAAAAGAGGAAGCATAACCCCCTTTTTAACAAGGGAAATAAAAGGGACCTGGGGAACTACAGGCTGTTCAGTCTCACCTCTGTGCCCGGCAAGATCATGGAGCAGATCCTCCTGGAAACTATGCTAGGGCACATGGAAAATAAGTAGGTGATTGGTGACTGCCAACATGGCTTCACTAAGGGCCTGATGAATTTGGTGGCCTGCTATGACAGGGTTACTGGTGGACTAGGTTGTAATTACCTGTTTTAGAGTATTTGGAGGATAAAAACTTACTTTCTCAGCTAGTGTATATGGCTGAGACCCATTAGCCAAGTATGTTCTGACTCTTCAGTGTGATAAGTGGCTGACTTGCTTACAGAGACTTTAATTTGTTGAATATAGTGGTTCAAGTCTGATCAGAGAATGATTGTGTCAGTGTATTTGCTGGTCTTTGTGTACCCCCAAATCAATTTAGTAGAAACAGAAAATGTAGAAATGGAGGTATTGTGAGTAGTTTCTTCCTTGAATTCTGTTTCATTTTGGTGTTTTCTAGATCTTATAGCCCTAGTGCTGCCAAGGGTGATGTGTAGCTGGAAAGTACTGAGTTACTTCTACAGGTTAAATTAGTTCTTGGAACAGCTATTGCCTTAGCAGCAGCGGGACTGAGAAAAACAAGTAAATGCATTGGCAGGGTATATTGTGATTCAGCAAGGCCCGATATAGTAAGCAGTCCTGTCCATTCCTCTGGAGTTATGTGGTGGGGATGATCTTTGCGAGTCAGGATGCTGACTCTTCAGAAGGGAACTGCATCCCCAAATGCCTTGCAGCTCTGTTGGAGGTGGAAACTGCATGGTTTGTTGGTCTGGGTCCTTTCTGTGCAGACCAGCAAGGACCATCTGTATGCTGTTAAAAAAAAAAAAAGTGTTTCTTTGATACTGCTTAAATTGTTACGGTTTGAACAGGAAAATGTCCTGATCTTTTGATATGAGCTCATTGCTGCCAGGTCACCTGACTGTCTTGAAAATGCCTATTATAACAGCACTCCTAGAAACAGGATTAAGTCTTGTGGGGGAGGAATTAATGCATGTAACAGGGAGCCACACAGTCCTCTTTGGCTGAGCTCTCCATCCCTCTGCAAAGCTGCCACATAGGGAAAGGAAGGATCCAGGCTGTAGGGGTTACTCTGTTATCACAGGCAGGCTTTGCAGCAGCCAAGGCTTGTAGTCGTTAACCCAGTAAAAATGAGTTGAGATGTAGGAGGAAGAGGGGCTGTTTAAAAGCACTGTATGGTACTGAGTCAGCTGGAGGTGAAGAAAGCTTTTTGGCCTAAAAACAGGTTAAACTGGCTCCAGCATCATCAGGGCTGGAGATGAGAGGAGGTCTCCTGACACCCCTGTGGTTCTGCCACAGTGATCTGCAGGGAGCAGGGTTGTGGGGAGGCTTTGACACTTGGAGAGCGGAGCTTACTTTATCACCTACTTCAATCTCCTTCTCCCAGCCTGCCCACTAGAAGAGAACAGGTTAACCCTGGTGAGCTGGCAGCCCTTCCCAAGGACAGGGAAAGGGGCTCTGCAGCTGTACACTAGAGCTGGTGTATTGACCTGTTTCTCTGCTGCTCAGTTCTAAAATGCCAAGAAATGAGCAAGTTGCAGAATCAAGGGAAATTTCTTTTTTTTTTGAGCTTGGAAAAAATCTTGGGTGCAATCCTCTTTAGACTGAGACCAAACTTAAATAAGACTAACCATGGCTGCGAGTGCTGTTTTGGTTTTTAGCAGTTAGCTGTGTGCAGGCCTCAGTTTGACTTAACCCAGTTAGGACTGTGTCTTTTCCCTTTCAGTATGGTGAAACTCCTTTGAAAGAAGACAAACTGAGCTGCCATGTGTCTGTTGGCTCTGTGAGCACATGCTGTGTGTTCGGGGGCTGTTGTCTAGCTCAGCTTGTGGAGCTTCCCGTGCAGCCATGGCTCTGTGGCTGGTGTGCAAGTAGCAAGGCAGACTGAGGCCCGTCAGGCTCGGGGGGACTGTGTGTCTGAACTGCAGCTGAAACACCTGTGAAGCACCGAGTCAGCTCTCAAAGATTGGCAAGCAGAGTTGTGAAGTACTTGCCGGCACTGAGTGGGGTTTTTTTGATTATTAAATACACTGAGGCAGTGTTTCTCAGAGGAGCTGTGTGTGGGTTTATGGACACATCTCTGAGGAAGATGGATGGTGATTACCTGGTAAAAATATTATTTGAAAATCACAACCTGTCTGATTTAACTGTTGCTTTTTTAGGTGACTTTTTTTTCTCAAGTCGTTACCACATTTGTGAAATTGTTTTCTTTCTCTCCAACAGTGGGCCACCATACGGATAGAAAAAGGTGTCAAAAAGCCACAGCCACAGATGCTAAAGACTCCTGCTGCTAATGGTGAGAGCTTGGGGTAAAATCAAATTGGTAAGACTGATGTTCTAAAGTAGGAGAACTGAATCCCTTCAAATGGAGACGGTAGATGTGTGTGTGAGAGAACTGGAGAAGAGGTGGGGTGGTTGCAAGCGAACTGTTACGTTGACTTGTTTTGCAATGCTGCTGGCACAAGAACGGTTCCTGCAGAATGAAATGCTTCTTTTACTGGCTTGTACTGAATGATTGAAAAATCAGGGGATGAGGAAATGGAGGGTATGAAATAACACTAAGTTTAGCAAAGCAAAGTAGAGCTTAAGATGGAGACTGTCCTCTGTTGAGGGAGATTTTTGAGATATGCTATGAGCTTGATTTGTCTTGAAAGCTGGCTTCAGGTTGCTTTGTAGGGCTGCTGGCCAACTATCTCAGTCCTACCATCATCAGAGTACACATGATCTTGGAGGAGATCTGAATGTTTAGGGAACAGCACTTTTCCTTCCCAAGCTCTGTGCTTGTTCTGTTATAGGACTGCTGGGTGGAAGCATGTGGTGTTTCACCCCTTGGAGTTAGCTGTGTTTGCCAGACAAACTTCTTAAATCATTATCTGTAGAAAGGCAGCTGAAGAATTGCTTCATATTTCTTCCTTTAGCCTAATTTTGAAACTAGTTATTTTATTGTATCTTAACCCATACACTGTGTGTGCTGTGCTGGGCTGTACTAGGTCAGAGTTGGCTGTAGGGCTTTGGAGTTGTAAGTGCAGGGAGCAGTCTGAAGGTGTCCCAGAAATAGAAGGCTGCACAAGGCATTGCAGCCCGTTTTCTGGTTCTTGGTTTTCTCCTGGTCCCTGACTCCTCAGTACTTGATTTTCAGTGTCAGCATTTTCTGTGTGCTCCTTCATTAGGCAGCACAGCTGGAAACAGGACCAGCTTGCCAGTTAGTAGACAAGTCAATTGTTTCCTGATTTTATGAATTGGCTCACATGAACATGATACAGTATATGGCACTGAATGACTGTGTTTTGTCTCCAAAGGAATATCTTTATTAAAACACTGGTGTTGTACTACCTGCAGGCCAGGCCTGACACAGGCTCTGATGGCAGGAGAACCGACTGTTGGTTAGCACCTGTAATAATAAACAGGAGCTACTCTACAGCAGCTCTTAAAAACAGGTTAAAATTTGTCTTAATTGCTGACTTGAAAGTGGCTGAAAAAAAGTACATCCTGTATCACTCACCAGTGTCCTGAAAGTTGTGGGGTTGTTTATTTGGGGTGAGGGGAAGGCAAGGTGAGTGATCCTTCCAAATAATGTCAGTGCCCTGCTATCTGTGTTTCACACATTGTCAGTGATGCAGTGAGATACCCTTTTTCTTCCTGTGAGTATGATGGTATTCCATGGTGTCACAGGTCAGTGACAGGGCAAGAGGTTCAACTCTGCTGCTTTAGCCATGCAGTAGGTGCTCTTCCTAGACATCTGATTGTTCTGGCATGTAGGTTTTTTCTTCTCTAGAAAAGAAAGGCAAAAGAAGAGGGGACTCAGCTAGTAGATTATGCTCTATGAGCTATGTTTCTATAAACCTACAAGTGCCTGTTCCCCCTGTATGTGTAACTAATGTGTATAGTGCTAATACATGCTGTAGTTCAGAACCTGGGCTGATCTGAGGGCATTCCACTCTGGAGTATTCAGTGATAGTAAAATGGTCTCTGCAGAGCCCTCTGGGTATCCCAAGAGCAGGATTCCCGTTTCAGTGACTGGGACCTGTCCTCTGGGCTCATGCAGAGAAGTAAGTGGAGATCAGCCCAAGATCTCATCAGCTGTGATGAGAAGTTGCCACTCTGTCTTTCAAGAACTGGGCCCTCATTATAAGAAAGACATTGAGATGCTGGAGGATGTTAAAAAAGAGCAATGAAGCTGCTGAAGGCTTGAGAGAACAAGTCCTGTGAGGAGCAACTGAGGGAACAGGGGAAGAGGAGGCTGAGGGGAGACCTTATTCTCTACAGCTACCTGAAAGGAGGTTGGAGTGAGGGCAAGTGATAGGATAAGAGAGCACAGTCTCAAGTAGTGCCAGGGGAGGCTTAGAGTCGATATTAGGAAAAATTTCTTCACCAAAAGGGTTCTCAGGCGTTGGCACAGGCTGCCCAGGGGAGTGGCTGAGTCACCATCCCTGGAGGTATAGATGTGGTGCCTGGGGACATGGTTTAGTGGTGGACTTGACAGTGTTACATTTATGGCTGGACTCCATCTTAAAGGTCTTTTCCAACCTGAATGACTCTATAATGACTCTAGGTAATCCATATAGATGATTGTATGCAGGCTGTGTTCAGGTGGTTTTATGGATGGGGACACACAATCACATTGGCTGCCTGAAGCAGACTCTTTAATGTCCTTTTTATATTTGAAATGAAAATTAAAACCTTTCCCTGTTGTAGGTGGCTCTTAGTGCAGTAAGCTGGAGTCTAACTATTCCTTACTTGAGAAGGTATGGGGAGCAGGGGAGATGTGGAGTCTGCAGTGCCAAGCTGGGCTCTGTATATTGCTTTTGAGAGCTTTTTAAGCATAGGTCTGACGTGATTAGGACTCTGGGTTCCTGTATGCAGATGAATGTACTCGAGGGCCAGGACAGGTGTAGCCCTAACAGTGCAGTAGATAAGCTGGTGTTCCCTGAGGTGACAGAACATGGACAGGTGGAGAGGCCCAATTGCATTATGCAATATTTACTGAGGGAGGAGAAATTCTTGGTGATAATGAGTTATGGAGTAGCTGATTAAAACAGGGTAAAGGTTAAGTGTCTGTGTGTGTACACATACGTGTGTTAAGTGCTGAAGGAGAATGTGTAGCACCTCTCATCTCTTTTGAGCATCCAGTCTTCACTAGGAGTTGGGTCAGGACAGGAGGGAGCATTGCAGGTGTATGTGCAAGGGCAAGTGTGCTGGTTCCCAGGCAGAGCGAAAATTGTCCTCCCTGAAGGCCTTAAAATCCAGTGTCCCTCAACATGAGACAAGAGTGTGGCTGAGGAGACACCACCTTTCTCTGCAGTACCAAACCCAGTGTATTTCACATCTGTTGCCACTGCAGCCAGTGCCCCTGCATTGGTGGTGTGATAAGCAACAGTCCCAAGAAAAACACTGGCTGGTGTAGCTGCTGTGTGGGGAATTACCTGGTGCTGTCACCTGTCCTGCTGTGTTAGAGGGCAGCATGGTTATGTACTGGGCCCAGTGGTAGCTCTTGGCTCGGCAGATGCTCGGAGGCCAGGTGTCTGTCTCGTTGCAGCAGAGAGGCCAGCTCTCAGCGCTTGGTGTGGGTGTTGGCTGTGTCAGAAGGCTGTCCTCTTCAAGTTGGTGGGTTTAAAAACCACAAAAATGCTGTTAAGTCAGAATTTGGAAAGTGACATCTACTAAAAGAAAGGCTTATGTAAATAATGTGACTGTAAGGAGATAGTGTAAAATTTGAGCCTGGTGTAAATAGCTGACTGAGTGTGTGAGCTCAAAGACTTGGGGGTCGTGCTGAGACACGGAGTAATGCAGCAGCTATGGTGTTTTTTGGTTGAGTGATGTTTGCTGTACTGCTGCATAGTGCTGCCTTTTAGCTGTCTTTGGCAAACTCAGCTCTACCCATAGCCAAGGGATTAAAGGCCATTAAATGTTACTTCTGATTACAAGATCAGCTGAACAGCATGTGTTTTAATTCTGGTCATAATATGTTCAGGTGCTGCTGAGGTCTTGACTCAGAATAGCTTGTGCGTGGGGTGTCCTGTGACAAGGACAGTGCGGGCTGGTGAGGCAAGAGGCTACAGCCACGCTCTCTGGGCTGTGCCAGCAGTGAGGGAAACTCGAACCCTGGGCTGGTTTCAGTCAGGCTGTTAGAGCCGGGCTCACCAGCTGCTTGGCTGGTGCTGAACCAGGGGTTGGATAAGGAGGGAGCGTTCCCTGTTCTCTGGGAACCGGAGAGAGGAGTGGTACCGGTGCGGTGGCTGCTGCCCAGTGTCTTGGCTGTGAGCTGTCTCCCACCCCAGCAGCAGCTTGGAGCAGACAGGTTGGGCTCACTCACCTGCAGGCCTGGATGTTTCACAGCTTGGAGCTGTAATGGACTGACAGAGAGAAAAAACACAAACTAGGTCTGGGTTTAAAATGCAACACAAGTGTAGTCCATTGTGGGAAATGCTTGATGTGGTTCATGTGTGTATAATTTAGATCCTGACGGGTGTTTGGGTGTGCCATATTAATGGTTTATGTATATAGCCTAGCAATAGAACAGTGCACTGAGGTGGTCCACTGTTGGAATTACAAGTCATGGCCGTCAAGTTCAGAGCCGAGGTGCTAATGGATTTTGTTGCAGTGTGACATCTCTCCTGCATGTTGTTCTCAGTGATTTGTGGGACTTGTATCTTGGTGCTTCTTCTATGTATACTGCAGTGCCATATGAAGATTTTCCATGTCACTTGTAATTTTAAACATTGCGTGTGATTTGCACGGTAGATATATTCACAGAGTTTTTCTGCTGGCAAGACTTCCTTGGGATGCAGACTTCCATGTTGTGGGATGTGTATTTGTGGGAAAGTGCCTAGTAGCTTAAAACAGTTGGGTGCTCCCTCCTTTCCCCCCCTTTTTTTTTAATCCCTACATGGGAGCACAGAGATTATGCAATTTGTCAGAGGGTGTCTGACGGAGTGGCAACCTGAACTTGGACCTCTGTAATCCTAGTTGAGTGTCTCAGGGGATGGTTGTTCTGGTTAAACGTTACTCTAGATTTCTCCAGTCATCAATTTTTGGAGCCAAACTTGCTTACCAGAAAGCAGCTACTTGATCTTTATATTTAGCTTACACAATTTGTCCTTGCCTTTGAAAGCTCCAGTGAGAAGCTGGTGCTTATCAGACCATCAGTATAAAGAAATCAAAACAGGGGGAGGGGAGGGAATATTTGGCTATTTGTGCTGCAGTTCTGAACTCTTCAGGTTTCTTTTCTATTGCCAGCCATTATGTGGGCAGAGTTCAACTGAAACACAGCTGTTAGTGACAAACTAAATTATAGCAAGGTACCTCTAGGCACAAGTTATTCTGACTTTCTGTTTTTTGGAGGGTTTTTATTTGTTCGATTCAAACTAAAATAAAAAATAGTGTGGTCCTGTCTACTTATAGAAAGGATGTGTGTTGTGAAGCGGGGGAGGTGTTTGGTTCAAAGCAGGTCTGTGTGCAGATGTTGGGTAGCTGTGGTGCTCTGGGAGTGTGTCTCAGCTGACTGTGGCTGTGGGGAACCAGAATGTCTGACAAGAGACAGGCCTGGGAGCAGGAAAGCCCCTGTGGAGGAGACTGAACGCCCTTAAATACTCACAGCACCAGGAGAAGAGAACAGGAAGGCCAGAGGCTTGGTTTCCATAAGATGGTCTTGGGGTAAAGTTGCTAAGTGGGATGGTGGGAAAAGGCTTGCTGCCTTGCTTCGAGGTGTTTGTGAGGAAGAGGAGCTAGAACTGGCTTACTGAAGAGTATGCTGTGTTCAGCTGCCCATCTGATCCTGCTGTCACAGGACAGTGAATTTGTCTTGCCTTGTAATGCAGAGCGGTGAGTGATTTGGAGGGTGATTGTTACTGTGCAGAATTACTTCCTCATACAGTTACTCTCTCATTCCCCAGGTATCATTGAAAGAGATGAAACGCCTATGGAGAAAGAAATTGCACGTCTGCATCGAGTGGACTTTGAATTCTCTGACATATTCTACTTCTGCAGAAAAGGGTTCGAGGCTATTGTGGAAGATGAAGTCACTCAGAGGTTTTCCTCTGAAGAGCTGGTGTCCTGGAATCTTCTCACAAGGACTAATGTCAACTTCCACTACATCAGCCTGAGGCTGAGCATCGTGTGGGGCATCGGGGTTATAGTGCGGTACTGCTTCCTCCTGCCTCTGCGGTAAGCTCGTCGGTGCTGAGGGATTTTGTCAGCCTGGGAACACATAAATACATGTTTTCTTGAGAAATGGCATCTCAGCTTTTTTAACCCAAAAGCATCATTAGCAGATACAGAAGATGAACCCACCTGAACTCTCCTTTGAATGGTTAAGAAGCCATTCAGAGCACTTCTATCTTGCCGTTTACTGGGGAAAGAATGTTAGAGCCAGTGGGTCATCTTTCCTGTGAATGCTTCCCCAAAATCATCCATAATGTTAACATAAGCATAAGCTGGGTGAGCTGTAATGCTCCCTGACACTATATGCACTGAGGTATCTGAATCTGCTGCTTTGGCTAGACCATAACTTTGAGCAATGTGTCAGGGAATTACTGTGTTAGAAAACTGGATACATGAAGCATCTGAGGAATAACTGAATTCCTGCAATCCTTTTCCATTTTAAAGGGAAAAGTGAATTAAAATGAGCAAAACTACTTATCTTGATGTCTCTCTTATCTGTAGCTTTACTCTTGCTGCCATTGGGATTACCTCAATGATTGTGGGGACAACAATGGTAGGACAGCTGCCAAACAGCAGGTAGGTGCTGCCTGCGGTGTGTGCGGAATGAACTTGCCAAGTTACATCAGTGCAAGCTGCTCAAGGTTAGGACTGGACAGATTTTACAAGTGGTGGACTACTGATAGACCACTACACCCACAAACTTGTGGTGTTGCTTTTTAGTGGCATTTGGAACTTGGACTGAGGTTGGCTTCTTGCCAGGCTTGGCAAGTGAAGCTGGTGGTTTCTGATGGGCTCCTCTTGCTGTCATGAGAGGCTTGGAGGGAGTGTGGTAAGGGAGAACAGTGCTGGGATAAAAAAAATACCCAGTGAGGAGATGACAGCCTTGCCTGGGTCAGTGGGAGCAAGGGTATGACATGTCTTGGCTGAGCTGCTGTAGAGAGTGAGTGGTAGAGCTGGGAATATCTCTGTGCTCTGGTAGAGCTCTGGAATATCCCAGAGTACCAGCAAAGTTTCAGCCCTGAGTTGTGTTGAGTAGGCTGAGGATTATTGTGTGTGTGTGTCTAGCTGCTTTTCAGGATGCTCCAGATGCCTGTTATTTCTTTCAGTGTGAAAAACTATCTGAGTGAAGTGGTCCACCTCACATGTTCCCGCATCCTTGTCAGAGCTCTGTCTGGTACTATCCACTACCATAACAAGTGAGTGAGCTGGTGTTAACATAACAAAAATGTGTGTGTATACTTCTATGTGTGTGAGTTGCCCCTTGTGAAACGGTGCAGCTCTCCTGACCTGCAGGTTAATGTCACACTAGATGCTGAGCCACCTGACAGCTTTGTGAAACTGCTGCGTGTGTCATGTGGTGATGAGTGTGCTAGTAGTCTAGCAGAAAAAAAATGTAATTGCAGGGAAAACAAACCTCAGAAAGGAGGAATCTGCGTTGCCAACCACACATCACCAATAGATGCGATCATTTTGACCAACGATGGATGCTATGCAATGGTATGAGGGGATCTGTGGCGACCACAGCCGGGGGAGAGATTGTGGGGTATTGGTTGTGGAGTTCAGTGTTTAATTTTCACAGGAGAGAGAGTAGCTTGAGCACCAGTCAGTGGGGAAGAGTGTGAATTGTGTAGAAGTTGGTCTCCAAGTTCCATGCTGGTGAGGTGGTACTGGCAGTGTCAGTGCTCGGTGCTCCATCTGGTGAAACACTTGAGATCTTCTTCCACACGTGCATCTAGATCTTTCCAAGGGAATGCATCTTAATAGCTTTTATGGACACTGCCCAATCCTGGTTTGCAGTCTCCAGTGTGTCTGGGGTTTTTTTGAGGGGGGGATGCAGAAGGGAACTTCTCATTTTTTCGGGCGTCTCATATGCTCCCATTGGGCTCGCAGGTTGGCCAGGTTCACGGTGGATTAATGGGAGTTATTCAGAGAGCTGCAGTCAAGGCCTGTCCTCACGTCTGGTTTGAACGCTCGGAAATGAAAGATCGCCTTCTAGTGACCAAAAGGTGAGGGGTGGGCTGGGGCAGGGGATGGCAGTGCTGCTCTGACTCTAGTATCTGCTAGTGCCTGAGAGCCATGCCTGGGTATCTAATCCCCGAAGAGGCATGGAACAATCAAAGACCCAGATAAGGAGTTAAAGCTTGGGAAAGGCAGAAGCCTGAGAAGCTGATGAGGTTGCTGTGGGAGACAGGGAACTTGGAACCTTGGGCCCTTGAGAGGGCAAAAGGCCAACTGTCTCCTAGCAGGAGCTGTATCTAGTTATTCCAAACAATGACTGCTGCTTATCAGTGCTGATCACAGGGTTGTGAGTTATCTGTAACTCCATGTTACTGTAGGCTGGGATGATTCAGGGCATTGCAAATTCAGTGGTTGGACTGGATGATCTTCAAGGTCTCTTCCAACCTAGATGGTTGTGTGATTCTGTGAAATGGGGGTAGATGTAGGTAGGAGTGGAAGCAATCGCTGTAGTAGTGCCTCAGCAGGAGTGAGTTGGAGGGGTCGTGTGCAGCACACGGGATCATTCAGAATGATCCAGATAGGCCTGCTTGAGGGGGCTTGGGAACAGTAGACTGCAGTCAAAATGTCAGCTTCCCAGGTCCCCAAGGAAGGCTTGACAAGTCTATGAAGGGTGAAAGGGTTCAGAGCAGAGGCTCTAAGGTCTGTATTGCAGCAGACTGCCACAAAACATCTTGTTTGTGTAGCCATCAGCATCATAGCTAGTGTGATGGATTTAGATAACACATTTTGAAAGGATGTGAAGATAGTTCAAATTCTGAGACTTGCTGCTGAAGAGAAATACTGATGGAAAAAATGGACTTTCTGTGATGTGAACTGTCTTGACCTCATTCAAAATTGAGCCACTAGAAATAACAAGCTTTGCTCGTTTGGATGAGGGGCAAGAAATGTGCCTAGCTACAACAGTGAGCCGTGTACGAGGGCAGTTCTCTGCAGAAGGTCACCAAAGCCATACCATTTCGTATGTGTAGTACAGTGAGATAAATTCTTTCTGATTTTTAAAGAACTTCCAGGTTAATTTTGACAGGTGAACTTCACCACCTCACTGACCTCTGCAGCAGGACAGCTTTGCCAGTTGTTACTCAAATCCTGTGAGCTGTAAGCATTTAGGAGTTGTCCTTTTTAAGAAATCTGCTGTTAAGTAAGCAGAGCCTGGATGGACCACTGCACAAGGCTTTTATGTAGGTAATTTCTTCCAGGTTGAGTTGATCAGAGTTAATTTGACTGACTTAATGACATACATTTGTTAGCTTCCCTGACAGTCATTAATAAAATAATACAGAGGAAAGAAAACAGGATGTTGTCTGTGTAATGCACCAGGGGCCTAAGGGATGGCTTGCACAAAGCTTCAGGTTTGTCAAACAGAAAAGCAAGTACAAATTAGTGTACAGTAAAAGGCTTTGATTTTAAACAAATCTGTTATTTGTGAATATATTTCTAATGCATCTGTCTGGCTAAAGAAGAGTGGAAAGGAGCTGGTGTTTAAGCTTTGGTTGTGCTTCCACAGACTCAGGGAACATGTGGCGGATAAAAGCAAGCTCCCGATCTTAATTTTTCCAGAAGGTAAGCTGAATTTTCCTTATTTGCACTCAGTGTAGATGTCATCCCTGTTATCTTTTCATGGCTTCTGGTGCTCAAATGTATCTTTACCTCCTCAGGCTTAGTATTTTGAGGGCACTCCTATTTTTCATCTTTAATGTGAGATTAGATGAAAACAACACAATGCTGTTGGGTCTCCTGGCAGAAGCTGTAAGCATAAGAGTGGGAAGATGGTTTGTTTTGCCCGGTGAATATTTCACCATCCTACAGATTTAACCTCAGCCTTGTGCTTCTTGTCTTAGATGTGTTCTGACTTTAGTCAATCATGAGACAAAGAATGAAAGCAAGCAGGGAGGAGATGCTTAAGGGCCTGCATTTGCTCATGAGCTTAAGACCTGTATCTTGATGTAGCGTTGCTACTGAAATGTGGTAGGTTGTGTGAAGTAATAACTATAGTTTCTCTTCTGGACAGGCACCTGCATCAACAATACATCTGTGATGATGTTCAAGAAGGGGAGCTTTGAAATAGGAGGGACAATCTATCCTGTTGCGATCAAAGTAAGTGGAAATATCTGGCTATTGAGAGTTTGGGTTCTGTTTTTTGCCAGGGTGGTAGGGAGCTGTCTCGGTACAACTGCTAATGAAAGCGCAGTGGCTCTGGCAATTGGCTCCGTGCTGCAGATGACTCCTGGAGAATAAGTGACTGAAAGGAGGAAGTGAAGGCCTTCAGCCTGTGGAGCCTGGCTGGGGTCAGCCTGGTGGGGTCAGTTTCTTCCTCCAGAGAGCTGGAAGGAAGGGAGATCCAGCTAGTCCTTCCCAGCACTGAAGGGAAGAGAATCAGGCAGTTGGCAGCAGACTTGGCTGTTCAGGCTGTTTTAGGTGACACTGCTGCTGGTCCTGTCGTGCAATCACAAGCAGCACTAATAAGCACAGGCTGATTGTTTTCTGAGCAAACATGTCAGTAGTGAATTTTCTTACTCTGGCACATGACTGAGAGCATCCACCTTGGATCTGAGACAGGCTCTGGTGGTCTGTGGGGAAAGGGTTTTATCCCTTGTGTTCAAGGGAGAAACAGAATGACCAGATATGGCTATCTCTGGGTTTGCTTTATTAACAGCTCAGGGTTGGGCCAAGGCCACAGAGAACAGCCAGTGTCGAAGGGCTCATGCAGTTTCTGTACTGCTCCGAAATCTCTTACCCAAGTCCAAAGTCTTTGTAAGTTTCCACTCAACCTTTTAGTTCTTGATTCTCATCACTTATTATAGTTCACTACAATCCCCTGTCTCAGCCAAATTCTTCTCTTCTGGTTCCAATACTTGTTTCATTTTCAGGGTCATCTTTTCAGGTCATCATCTTCATCTTCTTCATCTTCCCTTCACTAGTTTTCGTCTCGCACAATTCTGACAAAGACTTCAAGATGTTCTGTTAAAAGCTTGAGTAGAGCGAGCAGTTTTACATGCTAAATTCTCTTAATCTAGCAAAACCCCTGTGTTTAGTCAATTCATCATCCTTTTGTTAAAACTATCTCTCTAGGATTAGCTTGACGGGGTTTTAAGCCAGCCTTGGGGTGGGACTATACAAGCAGCAGGCTGAGAACACTTCTCAGGCCTGTGGAGCAGCATTCCCGTTACCTTGGTAATATCACAAGATAGTCCTGAACACATTCCACTAGGCCTTAAAATCCTATTTCAAACACACCAGAGGTTGTGCTTAAAATTCTTCTACAACTTGTGTTTTATGACCCCTTGCAGTATGATCCTCAGTTTGGAGATGCCTTCTGGAACAGCAGCAAATACAACATTGTGAGCTATCTGCTGCGAATAATGACCAGCTGGGCCATTGTCTGCAACGTCTGGTACATGCCACCAATGGTTAGAAAGGTAAGCTAGCATTTGGTTAACTGATCACTCTTTAAGAGCTTGACTGTGTCTGTTAGTGCCTCTCTTTACTCCCCCCCCCCCCATGTCTCCAAATCAGAGTTTTATACTGGACTTCCGTTAATGTTGACTTTGTGTGATTTGACACAGCTTTTTCTGATGGTACCATCAGCAGAGCATCAAATATGCAAAGGATAGCAGCAAATATAGTGCTATTCACAGTAGCCAAGTTGTTAATGTTCCATCTTGTTGGGAGCAACACTTTCCCCTAATTTCAAACACTTAAGTGGAAGAATGAGCTAAATGATTGTCACATTGGAACATCAGATTGTGTTGGCATGATAAGGGGTGGATCGTTTGGCAGTGAGCTAATTTGATGAGGCAGCAGATGAAAAGTGTTATGGAAGTCTGTTTCAAATTCACTTCTCTCTGATTATGTTGGGTTCCTGACCCTTGAAGGAAGGCGAAGATGCAGTTCAGTTTGCCAACAGAGTGAGGTCAGCCATTGCTCGCCAAGGAGGACTGACTGAACTTCCCTGGTGAGTGGTGCCATCCTTGGGAGACTTGGTGGACTATTCGTTGTTAGAGATGTGCTTCCTCCCTTAGCTTTGTGTCACATAACATTCAAATTTATTCCACTCAGGAGACAATGAGGGAGTAACTTCACATGCACATATGTGAAAGTACAAATAAAAAAGATGCATAAAGTCTGTGGAGCATGTAGCTCTCATGCAGTGAGTTTTGCCTAAAAGCTTGATGCTTTTGAAGAAGGGCCTCTTCACAGTTATTTCTCATGTTGAGATTAAGGAGCAGAAGTGAAGTTGCTTGGCAAAGCTGATGAAAAACAGAAAATAAAACACAGGGCTTGAGAAAGTCGGAGCAGAAAGCCTCATGTCCTGCCTCAGTAGGTAGCAGCATAATGTCTAGATGTCATAGGACTGTATGAAACAAACTTGAGAGCAAGATTCTGATGAAGAGAACGGTCAAACGTGTTCAGCTATGAGGCCCAGCTGGCCCTCTGAGTGATGCAAGGCAAGAAACAACTGTGGTGTTGCAGAAGACTGACTGCCTCTACAGTCTAGGGAAATAGCATCCCAGATTGGCAAAGATCTCTATGGTAGGTGCAACCTGTTACTTATGTGAGTAGGCTGCTTTAATGGGCTAAACTCAAAATTTGGACTGTGTAAGCATTAAACGTGCTTAAACTTTGGTGTTCTAGAAGTTTTGAAGAAAAGCCTTAATAATCTTTTAGGTTAAGACTCTAGAGTTGAGTAAAATAATACAATACGTAGTTTTTAACAGCAGTGGTAACAATCATGATGGGTTGCTATTTTTTCTCTTGCTCTGTTCTAGGGATGGAGGTCTGAAACGAGCAAAAGTCAAAGATACTTTCAAAGAAGAACAGCAGAAAAACTACAGCAAGATGCTAGTAAGAAATGGATCAATAGGAAGTCTATCTACAGGAACAGAGTCAGACTGAGGGGTGGTTCTTGAAAAATAATTTTGCACAACCAGCCTTAGCAGGAGTAATGTTTTGTAATTTAAAAAAAAAACCCAAACACAAAAACTGGAGCAGCAAAACCCCTCCTCGTGTGTATGTGTATTCTGTGTGTGGCTGGTGTAGAGCCTGCCAAGGGCAGGGTCTCTGTATCACCTTCCCTTTTCGCTCTTCTTGCTCCATGCCCCCTCCCCACCTGCGTGTGGTGGTGCACAGCAGCTCCTGGTATTCTCCTAGCTGAGTGTGTGGAGGGACAGAAGGCCAAAAGCACCACAAGTTTGTCAGGATGGAGTACACTGAACAGATGCTGTCAGGACACTGCTTGTCAAGACACCTCTCATTCATGGTACTCAGAAGCTTTAAACATAACAATTTTGTCTTTTTTTCCTGTTGCTCAGAGACTTGAAGTTGTAGATGACTTAACATGTTTCAGGGTGTTGTCAGAGCTGTAAGGTTGTCTCTCTTGGTTAACTTGCACCTGCATGTGTGTCGGGGTGATGGAAGCAAGGGCCACAGACCCCTGAGGATGGGCAAGGAGCTGCCCTGCCAAAAGCACAGTTCATGGACCATGAGGAATGTGGTGGCCTTATTGAATGTGGTATTGCCTTTATTGAGAACTGCTGCCTGAGGGAAGATGAGGGGCAAGTCCTCAATCTCCCTGTCCACTGCTACTGTCAAGATGGCTTGCCTGAGATCTGGAGCTGTAAAGGTAAGATACAGTGAGCAGCTGGATAACGTAGCTGTGATAGGTGGATTTTTATGAAGTGGATTTTGAAGACTGTCCTTCTGCAAAAATCACTGCTAATGGCTTAAAGATCTCAAGAGAGCCACTCCAGAAACACACTTTGTGTTGGTCTGGGCAATAGCCATAAACCTAGGATCCCTCAGTCACCTGTGATACAAGATGTGGCATGTTCAAATCTGCAATATATTGCTGTCTGAATGTAAAAAAAAAATAAATTCTATATTTCTAATGGGTTTTGTGTGGCATTTATCCTCTTCTCTCAATGTGTGTGTAAATAAAGCAGTTATACTTCCTGAAAACTTAAACTTAGGGTTATGGGAACCTCAGTCACTGGCGCAAGTGTAGTTGAGCTCTTACCCAATTTCTAACCTGACTCTTCCTTTTTTTTTTCCGCATACTCTAAGGAACTTTTCCTTTCTAAGGGTGGGAGTGGCTCATCACACACTGAACTTGAAATTACAACATGAAGTCACATCAAGGAGACTTAACTACTGAATTTACAGTTAACTGGAAAGCACCTCTAAGCTGCTAAATTTGTAACAAGCTGAGTTCATTTATAAGTAGTCCTTTCTCCTAGCAAAGAAATTTTCACTTCAGTGCTGAAAAAAAAAGTTACTATTCCACAGCCAATAATCAAAGTTAAACTGTCTCGCAAAAAAAGGGTTTCCTGATGTGTTTTTCATTGTTCCTTGGTCCATGCGCTTACACGAGAACAAACATATTTATTCAGTGAATATTATATAGGCATGCATCATATTGTACTCTGCCTTGGAAATCTGTTCATGAAGCCTGTTGGAGGTGTGTGACCTTGGAAAAAAACGTTGGGAAGGGAGTCTTAGAGAAATGTTTTTGGGTTAACATGACAGGCCTTTGAGTACAAAATTCTTTATATGAAGAGGGCTAGAGTGGCAGGATGAGTGAGACCCAGCAAAGGCTTTATGCTTAATGTGAACCTAGTTCAACTTCGAACTGAGTTACAGCAGTATTATTAAGATGAATTGGTCATGCAAGATTTGGACTAATGAATGTGTTTGTCATAACTTATGGATGTTGGCTGTGAGCATGAGCTTTCCTGGGTTGCAGTTGTGGTAGGAAGCTGTGTAAGGATGACTTACCTTCTTAAAAACACACCCGCGTGTCTGCACATGCATGTGCACATAAAATACAATTTAGGTAACACTTAAAAATCTATTATGTATAAATATTGGGGTGTGTGTATAACCATATATATAAAATTTTTCTTCTAAGGTATAGCTTGTGCTGTAGTCCTCTGTAGATGGAACAGGAATTGGTTTGGTAAAGGCTTAAATAAGTGATTCCTAAGAGAATCTTCCCAGTCTGTGAGCTGATGTCTCTCTGCTTTCTTCCTGCTTTTGATCATCAGTAATTGAACTGTGGTGGTTTTTGAAACCTTAACTGTGCTCACTAGGATGCCCTCTTAGGTGCATGTGTTTACAGCAGCAGGATTGTGAGTCTGGGGAGAAGTGCCAAAGACTGCAGTTTGCTTCTTGCTTAGGGCGCAGCTGGGTTGGAAGACAAGAAGCCCTGCTAAGAAGGAGGATGGTGACAAAGCAGTACAAGGATGTTGTAGTGAAATGTTTTTTGGCAAGCTAAAGACTTTTTTAGAATCTGTGACTTCAACAGATTTACAAATAGCCTCTCCTGAACTCAGTGTTAAACAAAATCTGCATTATCTTGGAGAGAACTTGTCAAGAAAACATGTAGATTAGCTGAACGAGTGGCACCCAGGACTGCATGAGTATATTGCTGTGGTGTGAGAAGAGGCATCATTTACTCAGCTGTTAATTGCTGCAAGAGTTGAGAAGATACAGGTGAATGAATGAGCTCATGAGGTTTCTTGAACCTGCAGTTGCTCACACATCTTTACTAAGCAAAACATTGTCCTGCATGATAGGTTTTTGGCACTATCCCTAGACTTCTCACACTTGTCTGGAAATGTGTTCAGAGAGGCCATGTGAGCAGTGGTGACTACCAAGAGATGGTTCTGGACCATATCCCAGGTTGGTTACAGACGTGAGTCACTGGTGGCTTGGAAATGAGTCTGCTAACTTTGGAGGAGTATATTACAGGGCAGTGATGTGTACCACAACAGCTGACAGCAGGACAGTGAATAGAAGGGGTCGCTTGACTCAAGGCCAGTTAAGCAGCCCTCTTCTTTCTACTGCCTTTGGAAAGCTTTCTGTGCCATTTTTTTCCTTTTCCCCTGACAGATCTGGGAAGTGGTGCTGTGAAATTTGGTTGGATGGGTAGAGACAGCTCAAGAAATCTGTGCAGCAGTTGAAGTCTTTAGTTCCTTGTGCTGGGCACATAGAGCACCGATTCTTATTCAAGGACCTAAGCACATAATATTTTTCTTTAGATTTAGAGGAAGATCTTTGAGTTTAGAGAAGGGGTGGCCCCTTTTAAGCTCTAACAGAACATGTATGTTACTCACTGGCTTTGGGCAATAAAAACCAGCTATTTGGGTTTCATTGATGGTGGAATCCAAATATCCTTAATTATTCCTCTGTTGCTGAGCTCTACAGACTGTTTCTTCCTTGACACAGTGGGTATAGCCAAGGGTTCTGTTTCTATCCTGCTAAGTTGCTCTGCCTCTGACATGAGACACATGCAGGGTGTCATTATACAAAACTCATGGTTGACATGGAGACTAATGAAAATACTCAAATCTAGAGTCCTTGGAAATTCATCATTAAAAAAGCTCAGTATTGACTCTGGAAGCTCCTGGGCCTGAATCTAAATTATGTTTTGCCCTGAGATTTAAGGTAGTTAAAAACATCCCTGTTCTCTCTGCTACTGAACAGCTTGATAGAGGTTTCTGGTTAAGCTTTAGGTCTTCCTACTTTCCTCTCCCCCACTGTTTAGCTGATACAGCTTGTAAAAGACATTAAGCTGGTAAATGTGATGTGTTCCTTCTCTTCTTTGTTTTGACTAGTACTTCTCAAGAACTGAACAGTCCAGATATTATCCAATCTGCAAATTCTTGCTGGAGAAGTGGAAAGGATTTTAAGCAGTATTGAGGTATGTGTGGAAGGGGCCAAAGAACACCCTAAAGGCACATAACTAAGATAAAAGCAGTCCAAGGGACTAGTGCCAGTGCCCTAGAAGGAGGTTTCTAGTTACTGGATGTTGGACAATAACTAGGTGTTGGAGAAACACCAGCACTAACACTAAGGAAGCCTGATTTTACATGCAATTGTGTCTCAGCTTAGACTGCAAGCTCTAACTGAAGTTGTAGTATAATAATAGTGTTTTTATAGAATTATAGGATGGTTTGGGTTGGAAGGGGCCTTGAAAAGTCATCTACCCACCCCCCCTGCAATGAGCAGGGACAGCTTCAACTTGACCAGGTTGCTCAGAGCCCTGATCAAGCTGGCCTTGAATGTTTCCAGGGATGGGGCATCTACCACCTCTGGGCAACCTGTGCTGGTGTTTCACCACCCTCAAAACAAATTTCTTCCTTACATCTAGTCTGAATCACCATTATCCTTTATCCTGTTGCTACGGGCTCTCCTCAAAAGTCTGTCCCCATCTTTTTGATAAGCCACCTTGAAGTAATGAAAGGCTGCAATAAGGTCTCCCTGGAGCCTTCTCCAGGCTGAACATCCCCAGCCTGTCCTCAGAGGGATGGAAAACCTCCTTCTGCAGTCATTTTTGTGGCCTCCTCTGGCGCCGCTCCAGCAGGTCTGTGTCCTTCTGCTGTTGGTGCCCCAGAGCTGGACCCAGCCCTGCAGGGGGGTCTCCCTCCCCGTCCCTGCTGCCCACACTGCTCTGGGTGCAGCCCAGCACACGGTTGGTTTCTGGGCTGCGAGCACACATTGCTGGCTCACAGGCAGTTTTCCATCCACCAGCACCCCCAAGGCCTTCTCCTTGGGGCTGCTCTCACTCCACTCCTCACCCAGCCCGTGTCTGTGCTGGGGATTGCCCCGACCCATGGGCAGGACCTTGCATTGGCCTTGTTGAACTCCATGAGGGTCAGATGGGCCCATTTCTTGAGCTTGTCCAAGTCCCTCTGGCATTGCCTCCCTCGATTGTGTCAGCAGCACCACTCAGCTTAGTGTTGTGTGTGGATTTGCTGAGGGTGTTGCTCAGTCCCACTGCATCACTCGTGAAGAGAGCAAATGTACTGGTCCCAGTATGGTTGCTGAGGGCCACCACTTGGAGCATGAATGGAGGCCAGTGTGTTCTGCAAAACATGGGTCTTGGCTATGCCGTGTGTGAGCGTATGGAGTTGTCCTAGGAAGGTGCTAAAACATCTTGAGGATTTTTAATAGGGGTTAGGATGAGGAGTGAGCTCTTCAAACCTAACAGTGAGGGTGAGCCCTTGGTTTTGTCACAGCTGTGCTCTTCGGCACTGCTGCTCCTGAAGAATGTGTCCGTGCCGTGACCAGCTCTGATTTGTTCCCATCCAGAATGTTGCTCTTGTTTCCCTGAAATGAACATCATAAAAAAAGGCAGAAATGTGACCTCAAGAGTCAAGATACAGACTCCAATGATTGTTCACTGTCTCCATCTTTTTATTAGATTTTCTGAGGCTATGTTTTTCCCTTGATTTGATGGATAAAATCCATACAAATGAAATACAGGCACAGTCAGTAAATAATAATGAAAAGGTAAATTCATTTTACAGAGAAGCCAGTGCATGTAAGACATCATCTGGAATGATGGTGAGCTTTTGGGTTTGTCGATCACGAAGCTATTACAGTCGTTCAGAATTAATATTTGGCTTTTAGTCTCTTTAAGGGTTTGTGTGGCCTCTTCTTACCCTTTGGTTAAAAACAAAATCATTTTTCTTATTAAATACAAGACACAGAAAAGATGATAGATAAATGGATAACACTGATACTGCTGTTGAATGGCATGCGATGGGCATGTGTCTGGCTCAGTTTGCCAAATTGCAGACTGGTGATGGGACAGGGGGGTATGGAGTGGCTGGAGAGCTGCCGGTCAGAGAGGGACCTGTGGGGATTGATAATGAGCCAGAGTGTGCCCAGGGGGCCAAGGAGGCCAATGGCATCCTGGCTTGTGTCAGCACTGGCGTGGCCAGCAGGGACAGGGAAGGGATCTGAGCCCTGGGCTCGGCACTGGTGAGGCCACCCCTCGATTCCTGGGTTCAGTTTTGGGCCCCTCACCCCAAAAAGGCCATTGAATGACTCGAGCGTGGCCAGAGAAGGGCAACGGAGCTGGGGCAGGGTCTGGAGCACAGGTCTGCTGGGGAGCGGCTGGGGGAACTGGGGGGTTCAGTCTGGAGAAGAGGAGGCTGAGGGGAGACCTCCTGGCCCTCTGCAACTCCCTGCCAGGAGGGGGCAGAGAGGGGGGATGAGTCTCTGGAGCCAAGGCCCCAGCGCCAGGCCCCGAGGGAATGGCCTCAAGCTGCCCAGGGCAGGGTCAGGCTGGCTCTGAGGAAGGATTTCTGTGCAGAAGGGGCTGTTGGGCGTTGGCATGGGCTGCCCAGGGCAGGGGGGAGTCCCCGGGATCCCTGGAGGGGTTGAAGAGTCGGGCTGAGCCAGCGCTGAGGGATCTGGGGGAGTTGGGAACGGTCAGGGGGAGGGTCATGGTTGGGCTGGAGGAGCTCCAAGGACTTTTCAAACCCAGGTGGTTCTGGGTTTCTGAGTTGTCCATATCCGAGATTCAGGGGAGCTGCCCTGCAACGTGGTGAGGGGGCATAGAGAGATCTCCCTGCCAGCTTCCTTCCTCTGTATGCCGGGGGGGAAACTCCGCTAGAGGTAGCCAGTTGCAGTTTGTACATCTCTTGGTGGGAAGGGCCGCCTGGCCTGACCTCACCCAACTCCAGGACCTTTCCAGTGCTCCCAGTAGCGGCAGCGGCTCTGCCGTGTCCTTAGACCATAGTAGCCTACAACTGAGGGCCGGGACGGATCCAGTCGTTTCTCACACACCAGATGCCATGCTGTGTGCACAGCACGTCTTGGAGACCTATCTTTGTAGGGATTTTAATTTCAGAGAGAGTGTGAGAGATTAATAACCCTTAAGTTCTGTGAATTGCTCTGCCACGTGCTGTCTTGACACTATTCCACGAGTGTAACTTGGTTCATTTTACTGGAGTCACGTCAGTTTAAACCAAGAATGGATCAGAGGAGTGAGGTTTTTAGCTGTACCTTGAACACATGTCCTGTCTTAAGCTTTTAAGTCCTGGTCGTTGCAGAGTTGTCTCATGTAAAAGCAAGTTGCTTGTAAAACTAAGGGAAATTTGCCTTGGAACTTTGAGGCCATCGCCTGAATCCAGCCCAGTGCTGAAAGCCTTGCAGGAAGGACACTCCCTTGCTAAGCAGTCTTGTCTTTCAGCTGCAGACAACTGCATGAAGGTTTATTGCATTTTGTGGTTGATTCCCCCCCCCCCAAATTACATCCTTGTGCCATGGGTTGGCTTTGGGGTAACTTATAACTTGATCTTCCTACAAAATGGTGTAAATGTTCTTACTTTGGGTAGTGAAGAGGGTTTTTGGGATGAGCTGGTGCTGAGGTAGGATGGGAGCGGGGGATTCATGCACAAGTGATGCTCTTGGAGTTTTCAGGTAAAGGGGATTCTTACCCGAGCGCTGCCACTGGCAGCTGGGGTCCTGTGCTGGTGTTAGGCTGGACATGCTCAGACTTTCTGCCTCTGATCTGGCTTGTTGACATGAGTCAGAGCTTTACTGAGCAGTGGTGGGGGTTTGTGCGTGCTTTGCTCATCAGGACTTCTCACCTTCCCATATTTTTTGTCACGCATTTGGGTTTTTTAAAATGTTCTCTGGCTGTGCCACTTCGTGCCTGATGTTTTTTGTTTGGGGTTTTTTTGGTTTTGTTTCAAAAGAAAGGCACGAGTTCTGTCACTGAAGAATGATGTCTGTATGTACTTTTGGTTTTGATCTTCTCATGCTGCTTGCCTGTGGGCTCTGTCCTTTTCGTCCGTTCCCACACAATAGCAAGTCACTGTCTCCTGCAATTAGCTACAGAGAAGAACAATGAGATTGGCCCTGTGTTCTCCTCACTTCATCCTCGGATAACGGATTAGTCCAGATGCTTGACAGTGTTGCATAAAGTGAACGTGATGGAGTGCAAGCCCATGTGGGGACAGCTCTAGCACAAAACAACGCTGGCACAGCATACTCTTAATTTCCTTCTTCATGCTTCATCTTGTGCAACGGTTCCGCTTAATTATCATGCTGCAAAAGTCAGCTGCCTGGGCAGGGATTACTCCTTTCCAACAATTGCAATCAAACTTCCACTCGTGCACTTGACTATTAATGCTGGGTTTGTGCTTAGGGGAAGGGATGGGAATTCAGAAGCACCGTCTCTTGTCATCAGCAGAAATTTCTTCCTTCTTGTGCTTAACAGTAATGACTGTAACTGTTGGGGGGGGAGAGGAGGAACCTGGATTAGGAGGTAGTCAATGCCCAGTCAGCCGCATGAAGAAAGCAGTGATCAACTGAAGTCCCAAACCCACCTGTTTATGTAGCTGGACTGGCTCAGGCTAAAAGTTAAACATTCTGTCTGGTGTTTTGGGCAGGGGCTGGAGAGTAAGGGAAGGTACTTGGGCTTCTAGGGTTGTTAAGTGCCTGGTGGGTATTGCATGCTCTCTTGGGATGCCTAAAGAACTTGTATCTTAATATTCAGGTGCCAGAAGATCTTTGGAAATTGTCCCTGACACCTCGAGAAAGGTAGCACCCAAATGTGAGTCTTGAATCGTAGTAAGTTCAGAACAGGCTTGGACTAGTTCTGTGAAACTACAAATAACACGTGACTTAAAAGGAAGGCATGACTGGGGAGGGAGTGCAGTTACGGCCTTTGGAAATAACTCACTGCTCGGAAATGTAGCGCTCAAGCCACTTCATCATCTTTAATTTGGACTCATCTATGTATCGTTTGGATCTGTGCTGAGCAGTCTGACAACCACCTTTTCATGCGCCAGAGGGGCAAAACCTTTGCTTGTGTTCAGGCTTGAGATGTTGTCATCACAGTTTTGAACATGTTTTGGTCAGGATTCACCTGTGCTCCCCGTTCAGTCAGTACAGGATTTACTGTGTTTCAGAGGTCAAAATAAACCTTCCGTGTGGCAGCAGTGTTGGTCTTGCATCCCTCTCCTCCCTTGAAATCACATGCACTCATTTCTCTCTTTCAGAAAACTCAACGGGGAGTTGATAACTAGTGCTATCTCAGGTCTAGGATTTCCAGTTTCCATAGACATGTTGATTTCTGGTCCATCAGTGCTGTGAGCAGGGTGTTCGGTGCTGTATTTACAGAGGTTTTCAAAGCACACTGAGAGGGCTGGAGTGGGGGCTAAGATTTGTACTAAGTGCTAAGACTTAACTTTTACTCAGAGTGGCATCGACGTCGTGTTACTATGAAGTGTAGAGAAAAGATTAAGGTTAGATGCATGCGTGTGCTCCCTAGCAAGTACTAACCAGCCTGTCTTATTTAATCACCACTACAGGTGCCAGAATTAAGGCATGCTGTTACTTTCTTTAAATTATTGTTATGATTTTTATACAGTAATCAGCCTCTGGCATAGCTACATTTCTGTCAAATGAATTTCACATCCTTTCAAACTGCATATACTCCTCCTTTTAGGTTCTTTTCAGATACTGCATCTTTCAGCAGGACATTGGCAGTGAGTGTCTGGCTTTTTTTTAAAATAAAAAAAATATGTATGTTTCAAGTTCCACTTATTGATCTCTATCTATTTCACACAGCCTAGAGTGGTTATGAACCCAAAATACTGCCAGAATCCATTGGCAAAATCTCAGTCCATGAACCGTGTAGGTAAGTTTTACAGCTCTGAATCCTCCATGTTTCATGAAAAATGAATATGCCTTTGACATAAGTGCCATCACGTGCGTGGTGTAAAATGACTAGGCTCCATTTTCACATCTTGCCTGATTGCTTGTCAAAAAAAGCTCCCTGGAGATCTGCGTTACCTCATGTTCTGACAGCACTCCTAGATAAAGAAAATTGCCAACTCATTGGGACCAAGGAGGTTCACTAGCAATTTTTCCAGCTCTTTAGATAGACAGATTCAGGGGACATGATTAATTGTAAATTTTACTGAAAAAATGAATAAAACTGTTGCATGTAATTTGGTGAAAACAGATCCACACGCTTCCCATGTGTCCTCAGGGTTTATGCCAATGACATTCAGCTTCCCAATTTGCACTGGAATCTCTTGAGGCTTTAGAGTAGCAAAAAACCGCCAACAAACAAACAAACAAAAACCCCAGACCCCAACCCCAGCATTGAGTTCACCAGTAATTTAAAGACGACAAAGATTCAAGTAGTCTTGTAGAGGATCAGATGCGCAGGGAAATGGGGATTTTCATACTCTAAGGTTATTCAAATCCGTGCGTAGCAAATCAGACCTTGCTTCTCTGGTGGGCTCTGCGTGGGATGTGGGAGGTTTATAGTCGTTGCTGATGGCAGCGCCAGGAACTGCTCTGGGGATACTGCTACTCTCACTTTGGGCCTTACTTTGTAGGAGCAAACAAGACCATTTGGCCTCTTCTGGCAGAAATTCTCACGTAGAGTTTGAGTTTGATCTGGCTAAATCACAGTAAACTTGTGTTATAGAAATCCAGTCGCGGAAGCCAGCCAAGTACGGGCTTATTGTCAGAAAGATAAAATTATTTGCTTAAAACTGTACTGTCCAGCTTTGCAGAGCTGAAGTGTCTGAACAGTCTGGGAGCTTAAACGGGATGGATGCTTGAGATAGCTTTATTTACCTTGTGCCGTCGCCAGCTGAAATGCAACGGGGCAAAGATGGGATCTGTGTCAACGGGCCCGCTGTGGAAGCCTGCCTGGTGCCGCACTGCAGCCCCCTCGACACAGGGCTGCCTTCCTCACAGCAGGTTTCGGGTACTCCTGGCACCTCTCTTGGCGTGTTGCAGGCTCGTTGCTGTCCTTGAGATTTTCTGGCAGTAAGGCAGCCTTCCCCACCTTCTCTGCTGTTGTGTTCTGGCTGTTTGTGGAGCATCTTCTCCTGTGGGCCTAAAAAAAAAAAAGAGAGAGAGAGAGATCCAGAAATAGATAAAGAATAAGGTTGCTTGTATATGTTGCTGTGGTTCTTTAAGAAGATGGACTCTGTAGGGAGTAAAACTCTCAGCCATTAGGAAAATTGCTGTTTGAATCGGTTGTGACCCAGAGAGAAAGCAGAAGAAATACATCCCAGGATGCAAAAGGGGAAGTGCTGTCTGGAGAATGCCCTTGGTAGCCCTGAAATTGTTTTCATGGGCCGGTGATGACAATTCCAGCAGACCTTGTTGCAGCTTACAGAATTCCCTTACTGCAGCATCTCGGGCAGCCTCCTAATTGTGTGCATTTGTGTGTGCGTCCTGAAATGAGAGTGGTTATTTCACACTATTCTCTTAGCAGGAAGGTAAAATAAACTCTACGGGATACTGTTTCAAGGAGGCTATTGTGCTGCTGAGCATCAGGTTACTTTGCACAAGGATTTGGTCACTGTTTTCAAAACTGTCTGAAGAGGGTACTTTTCACTCTGTATAGGGGCTTATGAAGTAATGAATAATTTTTTTTTTCACTTTTTTGCTTTAAAGGTTTCAGTTCTGACACTTTCAGTTCTTGAAGCTAGAGGTGCATAGTATTTAAACGGGAGGAATTTTTTGAATGGCAAAAATGCTAATGTCTGGATTTAGCTCAGAAATCAGAGTTACCTGCCAGTTTGCAAAGGGAGTGAGGGTCAGCTGTGTTTGGAGCAGCTGAACCCCCAGGTATGTCTGTCAAGATTTAGTGTTAAAGGCAATAACGGTTTGTCTTCCATGCTTCAAATACAGCATAATTGTGTTCCTTTTCAAGGTGCTTAAACCATCTAGCTGTAATATGACTAACATAAAAAGAACAGAGAGAACAAAATCCCCAGCCACAACCCCAAAACTCCCAAACCCAAAAGCCTGGGCTGTCTTGTGAGGTCTGAGTTTCCACCTCATCAACAAACTTGGAGGCACCCTGGTCCCGCAGAAGTCACAGACTTCACTTTAAGTCCTTCCGTAGCTGCTGTTATGTAGTTTACTGCAAGTCCTGGCACCACTGACAAGCGTGGCAGTAAAGCATTATGTCATGATTTTTAGGTAACCAACGGACAGATGAAGCTGTCTCTCAAAGTTGTCCGTAAAGCCAGGGGTAGAGTCTCACTACCTGGGCAGAAAGTCACTCCGCAGGAGGCTTTCGGCCAAAAATATACTTGGGCTGTAGCCAGAGAACTGCTGTGCCTGCAGGTGACTCCTTGACAGGATTAATGCTGTCTGTTACGAGCAAACTGTGGGAAAATCAAGTCAATATGAAGAGGAAGGCCAGAATTGCTGGTGGCCAGAACTCTCTTCTGGAGACTAAGAGTTGTCGTTTGAGAGGGCAAGATGATGCATTGATGCAGGTAGCAGTTGGAATAAATCCTTTCCTTGCAATATAATTACGTGCTTCTTAAAGTGCCTTTTCTCCTTGACGTAAGATGATGAGAGGAAGGTCAGCTCGCTTGGTTTTCTGTAGCTTTGCGTGCACCATTTCTTGTCATGAACCTTGAGTCTGCTTTCTGAGACACACTGGTGGGCTTTCTGCCGCCGAAATGACCGAGCAGGAGGCTGCTGCAGGGCCCAAAGAGTCTCTGCTACTCTTGCATCCCCTTCGAATAAATCGGACAGGAGCTGGTGTTGTACAGCACAGGCAGCTAGGGGCCAGCACCAGCTCACGTTTGCGTTTGCCTGAGGGGTGTCTTCCCCGGCAGTGCCCGAAGCAATAGCAGCTCCTCTGTACGGTGCGCTATTTGCATACTCTAACGAGATGGGCTATAATTGGCCTTCATTGATTTTGTTTTCATTGAGCTAAAATAGAGTCAGAGCTTCTTAGGCAAGAAGAGCTGATTGATTTGTGGTAGGATTCAGGACTATTCAGTTGAAGAAATAATTAATTATGTTCTTATTTAGTAATTGTCAGGGTCTAAGTTTACTCTTTACCTTTCAAGTAGACACTGCTGAATTTTCTCTCTAGGCTGTGTCTCTCCTTTTAAAAGCTGGGGTAAGGTGCCCACATACAGAAGACAGTTCACAGGAAACACTCATTTCCTTCTCTATCCATTCATTACCACCTCTTTTTCTCCCCGCAGTTCCTTCCTACTTATGCATATGCATGCCATTCTTCTTTCCTGGTGTGAATTGATCAGCTCTATCCCCTGGCGATTTTTTTGTAAACAATTCCAAGAAAACACCTTTTTAACCAAAACTTAGAAAACAAAAGAAAAAATAATTGCTTGCTTAAGAAAATGTGAGTAGCAACATGCTGTTAACATTTTATTTCTTTTTTTAAGTCAAGCTCCTGCCCAAATGAAATTCTTTTTTTGTGTTGAGTGTGGGTGTTGAACAAATACACCTGCAAACCTCGGGAGCTGAGATGTGTCGATTGTGTGCTCTTAGGCACTCCTAAACTTGAAACAGTGTGTGAGTGACTTACGGTCTTGCCGAAACAGGAAGGGTACTTGTCCTTCCTTGTGCTTTTCTTGTAGAGTATCCATTTAATTAAACACCAGCGATGCGTGAGCAGACAGTGCTGTACGGCAAAGGCAGATTTTATGGGCTCTTTCAGGAGAGTTGAAAGCAAGGTTAGAATGGCCACATACTGCAAAGTTAGCATTGGCAGGTATGTAACGAAGATGAGGTTTAGTACATTTTCTCCTCTTCTTATCATGTGCTTGCAGCATAATGTGGTGGCAGCGTTTGCTAGTGCTTTTAGAGTGGTGGATCTGATTAGGACTCTAATGTTAAACGCTCGTGAATTGAGTCCAGGCGGTTTCTGTGCTGCTGCCAGGAATGTAGCGCTTAGTAAACACCTTGCACCAAGCAAGAAGATGACAGAGGAACTTCTTGGGCAAACAACAACCAAATGTGAGAGATTGTTCTTTGTGGCAAATCAGTTCTTGAAGGGAAGAGTCTTCCACCACCTTCACCCTCCTGACTTGATGGGTGCACTCAAGTGGACACAGTTGCCCATAATGAGTAGGACACAACACCTGAGTGGCCTCAAATCCCTCGTGGTATGTGAGTTGTAGGGGTGGGAAAACCAGAAGAGAAAACTGCTGACAAAATAATAGGGGGTGAGGTTGTCTTGGCCAAGTCTAGCTCTGAGGGGAAGCCTCCAGCACCTCTTGTCTCTGCTGGGCAGGCAGAATCAAGCGTGTAGGTAACTCCTGCCCGCTCCACTGGAAGAGACAATTCTGTCTTGAGCACACTATTGTTGTTCAGAAGGAAAAGGTGCCTCTAGACCCTCAGCTTGGACATGTTCGGAGGGAAGCAGTTTGCTCCGGGAATGCTACTTCTTTGCATGAGAGCTGGTGGAACCCTTATGGAAACTGAACTGCCAAGAATTGAATTTGGAAGGATCTCAGTGAAAATACTGTGTTAGAACTCTGTGTTGAGGTTTATCCTTTCTTCCCCTTTTATTTCCAAGGAAAATCAGGAGGAGAAACACTTCCATATGCAGAAAAATCTCCTTCCCACTCCTCAGTTTCCTTCAAAAATTACAAAAAGTAGGAAGTAAGTAGATTCTGAGGGTTTGTCATGGTTTTTTTTTTTTATTTTGGAAGGAGAAAGGTTGTGAGTTTTTTTGCATGGGAGATCTTTTATTTAGAAAAGTTGGATCAGATTTCTTCAGCAGTTTGGGGAATATCATTCCTACCCATTCCCATTTCCCAGATGTGAGCAAACGTCTTTAGTCCTACTGTACGGAAGGAACTCCCACAGAGGGAGGGAAAGGACTGGAGGCAAGGTTCTTTACACTGATGTCTTTGAATGCTGTCTGAAAAGCTTCCAAAACTGTGGCAAAGTCACAGTGGGTGATAGCCCTTCCCCAGGCCCTACTGCCCCACAGACGTGTGAGATGTTCATGCTTCCCAGAGCTGAAAATGCTCTTGCTTCCTTCCAGCTAGGAACTGCGCTTTGACTGGGATACGGGGTTATGGGGGAGGCCTTGGAGGTTGGAGTCTGAAAGAAAGGAGGTTTGGGGGGGCAAAGAAAAGTAGGACAGCTGTGTGATCTGGTGGTGGTAAATCAAAGCCTGTGCTGACCAGCATATTCCTTTGAATTGGACACTCCCGTTACATCATTTAAGCTATTCTCTTCTTGGCAGTGACTTTTCTCTAAATAATGCTCTATATTACTCTGGTTTTGAGAGCTTAAGGTCACAGGCTTCGCCATTCCCACAAAGTAGTTTGTTCTCTTTGTTACTGACCCGTTTTGAGGAGCAGAGATGCGTTGCGTTACCTTCTTTCCCTGCAGAATCTTCCTCTGCAAGGTTGAGATGGTTCATCATAAAGTACCTTTTTCGTTAAAAAAGTGAATGGGTGCACCATGCCACAAGACAATTAACATCGCTTTGTGTCTGAATGTTCTCTAGCAGGGAATTACCTTGCACGTGAACCTCCTGGGATTTCTGTGATTTGTGCTGCCAGCTTGCTATTTGCTGTGCGTTGGAGGTGGCAGGTCATTTCAGAGCAAGGAAAGCTGGGATGTTCTGCACGTGTGCTTTCCAGCTTTCGTACCCCAGGAGGCTGGAGGCACTCCCTGCCTACGTTCAGTTTACCCAAGGCAGATTTCTTCACAGCTTAATGCATCACTCAGGTTGGATTGTATCTATTTCTGCCCTGGGACAGGCTGCTTAGGGCAGACCGGTGCATTTGTTAAGGTTACCTTGTTTTGTCAGTATTGCGAAAGGAAGCCAAGCTCCACGTGCTTGGTAAGAGTTTTCCCTTTGCTTTCACTGAGGGCAGGATGAAGCCTTGAACCTGTTTGAGATTAAGCACATGTTTATGGGCCTCTTCCTGTGTTTAAGGTGGACCAGAGGTTCAAAGTCTTGTCATTTCTATTACACTGACTGCCTTGAAAAATGAGAAGTATTCTGTGCTGGTATGCTCGGGGTAATGAATGATCAACTTAGGAAAAGATGAGCACTTTGGGGGTTCTAAGGATTATTGGATTGCCTACCCTGTTGCTTCAGCTATTGCACTGTAAAGATAATGAATGATTAATTGATCTCATACTTTGTACTTAACTTAATTGGTAGCAGTGCTTTGGCCGCACTGGCTGCTCTAGCAGCTTAGCCATAGAGCATACACTCATTCTGAGTCAAAAATAAATTAAAAAAAAAAAGGGAAGGGGCGCAGGACAAGGAACAGAAAGTGCCACCTCACTGGCCCACGTAATTGTTGTGAGTAGAATGGGGGTAAGGGGAAGAGGACTACAGCAGGCATGCTCCCAGCTGGGAAGATGTGGAAACTCCCCATCCGGAGCGAAGAGCTTGCATTGCATCCTTCTCCCTTACCAGCTGAGACATCATTTTTTCTTTTTTCAGAAGAATACAGAACTCTGTTAAATGCCTGACGTTTCTCTCGCATAATATTGCTGTGCCAGCCTCTCTCTAGAAACAGCCTGACCCAGATGTGTCTCCCAGGTTATCTGCTCCTTTACAAATGAATTTATTGCAGTGAGCTCCAGCTACAAGGGCTTGTTACCGCTCTTGTGTTATTTCTTCTTCCTGGCGTTACTGCTTAGGTGTTCTGTGTCCTTGGTGGATTATTAAGCCCTGTACTTCTGTGTTTCCAGGGTTGAGTTACAGAAATAAGTGGCTGTTAAAAGAGGCAATCGGCCACAGTAAGTCCACATTAGGCGTGCAGTGTTGCTGTTAGTGTTGCCTTTGTCTGTGTAACCAGTAAATGCCTATTTTCTGCCCCTGTTTATGTGGGATGTAAAATAACTTGCCAGGTCTAAAGGGAGCACTGGCAGCTGTGCAGCTCTAATCTTGTGTGCGACAAGGGAGAGTCACAATCACATTTTGTCTAACAATCTGCCAGAAACCATCACACATTCCTTTCACAAAGTGGAAGGAAAAAGCTCTGCAACTCCTCAATGTAAACCAGGGGACAAGCCGTAGAACTGCATTGTCTTTCCTCCTTCCTGATGAGAGGAGAAAGGATCCTATAATGTCTTGCATCACAATAAGGTGCTGGAATAGATACTTTCTGGGTTGTTCACCTGTCGTCTTGCCAGGTGAACCTTCATCTTGATGGAGGAGGTGGTAGTAACGTATAATGGTTGGAGTTGTTCCTCTCACTGAAATTTCTCACTGGTTTGGAAACGGGCTTAAGCAAAACTAGTAAAACTGCACTTCAGAATGAAAATACGGGCATTACTTTGCACATAAATGTTTGGATGAACTTACCCATACTTCTGCAGTGATCTTTATGACCAGGGCACTGACTTGGGCAAAAATCCCTGAAGCAAAGTACAGCTTTCAGCCAGATTTTGAAAAGGACTAACATCTGTCATTAGCGGCCCAGAGATGTGAAATCCTGTCAGTGGGAAAATAAGTCTATTTTCTAATGTGCCGTTTCCACTTCTGCAACTTAGAAATAATTGCCAATGTAAGAGTGGGAACAGATACCAATGAGTACGCTATTGTTAGCCAGCGGAGGTTACGTTAGTCTTGGTATGAAGACTCCATGTATGTTAATAACGATCAAATAAAATTGCTCCCTAATAGTCATCATAAGTAATACTGATCTCCACAGCACTTTCCACCCAGATGCTCCAGAACGTTTTACAAACTTCTGAAAATCACAGCAAAACGAGGTCAGAAATTTAGTCTGCTGTAGGCAGTGGTGGGGGAAAATGAAATCATAATGACTCAAACTTTCAGTGAACGAAGCCGAGCTGCCCTGAGAAGAGCTGAGCTTTCTTGCCTTGGTCTGATGCATGAAGACCCCTGATGCTGCTGGCGAGAGTCTCTCTTGTGGGTTAACTGTGGCTGGAGAACTGCCACAAAACTTCATAGCTCTGTACACTGCTTCTGCTGCTAAGGAGCAACTTCTTTATACAGTTTTTGGCATGTGAGATGCCCTCCAAAGATAGTGAGTGTTGTGCATTTCACAGCAATAACGTGTGAAAAATCTTTTAGGTTGGTTTTCTAATTTGTTTCTACTTCAATTAACTTTTTTAACTGCATGTCTTGTCTCATAAAATGATGAACGCTTTCCAATTTATTGAAACAGTGGTTCTATAAAAGAGCAATATGCTTGAGCAACTCTTTGTACTGATACATCATCATCAACCTTAGTAATGAGTGGGAGAGAGATAGGGCTGTTTTTGGCTCCATTGAAAACATTTGTAGATTTTATCTGGAACGGATTTTATTAAAATTGCAACAAACTTTATAAAGCCCAATATACGCTTCATTAAGGGAACATTACCTTACAATTATGATTAATTAGATTAAACTTATGAAAGTGTGTTATTTGTTCAAATCAAAAGGGTGGCAGGGAAGAATGATGGATGATGAAAGAGTGTGATAAATGAAGAAAGCAGCTGAACTAAATTGAATGTGTATTCATCCGTTTTCACTTCATAACTAATGATAAATTGAGCATGTCACATTTAACAATACATGTCTGAGCTTAAGCACAGTCCCAGCTCCTGTGGTCTAATGTCTTTTGTCAGGTAGCTGCATTCAGGGGACGTGGTATTTTGTTTGGAGACACCTACACAGTTCATTATCTATCTGTCCCTGCAGCTAAAATCACAAATGAAACCTCCTGCTCTCTCTCGAAATAAAATCACGGAAGTCTCAATTAAGATAGAGTTGTCTAGGAAGCAGAATCTGACTGTGAAGTGTTAATTTGACTGGAAAAGCCAGTGATGTATTGAAAATTGTGTGTTGTTGACAAGAATACATTTTGGGATAATTGTGAACTTGAAGAAGCCTGTGAGGGTCAGAGCTTGACCCATGGGCTCACAGTCACTTCTTGTGCAGCCACTTGAGAAAGGTGCTCTTCAGCACCAGCTGAAATGGTTGAATTTGGCCTGAAAAGGGGGCTCTGAAGGCTCAGGGACTTTGTGTGGGCGATACCTGGGTGCCTGGGGATGGTTTCGCTAGCTTCTGAACGCGTACCATGGTTTCCTCGGGGTTAGCTGTTTTTTCCCTCTGCTGGTCCACATAGCAAACAGTCTTTCTGATGGTGATCAGCCATTCTGCTTCTCTTCTTGGTGGTAATGGATGTCAGGCAGGATGACGGCAGTGAGTGAGTACAGGGAGGGGAACTTAGTATCATCAAAACCAAAGATGGAAACGCCGTGATGTGGGATCACTAAAAGCTTTGATCAACGTTTCATGCCAGAAATTTGTTTTAGCTTGTTCCTCCAGACCAGAAATGGAGTCATGTCCTGTGTCTCTTAAGAGCACTGAGCATGAGGGGATGTGCTGGAAGCAGGTAACGACGGAAACTGGGAAGCTGAGTGTGGCACAGGTGTCACGTGTAGCGCTAGCCAAGGAGTGTAGGGAAAGGGCAGGCTCTTGTTTTTCTCGGGGAATTAGGAGGGGGTTCCTTGTTGCTTTAGCACAGATCAGAGACCCCTTTTGCTCCTAAAATGTTATGTTGTCCCCTGCTTGCAGTCAAGTGTCTTGACATGGGAACTGCACTCTGTGCCCCATTCTTGTCCCCTGCTGGGAACACCCACTGGGGTTTGAGTGGCAGTTGTTTTAAGTGACAGCTAATATTCTGAGACACAGTTATGTTTTGAGCCTCTAAGTCAGGAGTGGACCAAGCCTCATTCCTGCACAGTGCTGCCTGTAAGACTGGATATTAAACAGGTTCTGGACAATTAAAATAATTTAAGAAAGTTAGTGAAATTTAACTTGGCCAGCCTCTCTAAGTGTAACAACGGGAGGAAAGGAGTTTGTGGGCGTGAAATTTAAGAGAAAACTAAACCTCACCAAATAAAGGGAAGGAAACTGTCTTGTTGAACTTTGTAACTGGTTTTAGTGATGACATGGTCACCCCCTGGACTAATGCCACTGTTTTAAGTGGCTGTCGTGTTGTGGTTATGTGCCAGGCACCACACCTGGATGGGATGGGTGTGAAGGACCTTCTGTGAAGTCCTCCCTGCTTTTTCTTTATGTTTCCCAGGAATGCCATAAAATGTTTTAGTCTGTTTGACTGAGGAGTGCAATAGAGAATTTCTTGGTGTGTAAAGTAGTTTATTCACACCTGTGAGCACCACCCAAACTATTATTCTTATCCTTTGGGAAGGCTGTGATAACCCATGGCATGGGCTTGGGCCTAGCAGTCAGGTTAAGAGCAGTAGGACTCTGTTCAAATGATGGGCTTTGTAGTGAAATTAATTCTGCAGTTCACTTGTAGCTACTGCAACAAAAGTTAAGGAATGTAATGGAAGTCCTGTGAAAATTGGCCGGTTTATTTATCCCTCATTCCACAAATGCTGTTGGCTGGGTTTTTTACGTAGCGGACAGGTGGAGACCTAACTTTGTCCTTATCCTTGGCTGTTATTAGCAATGCTTCTCGAACAATAGTTTGTGGTTGCCACAGAGATATTTCTAACCGTGACCTGATTGAGGTGGATTTTTTGAGAAATGGTCTATGCTGTGAAGGTATTTAACACCAAAGGAGGGGGAGGTAAGTGGACCATGTGGACTACTTTATCTATCTGAAGCTGCCTCAGTAGCTGATCTTTACCGTGAGGCTAGATCTGGGTGAGAAGGGAGGGTGTGAGGTGCTGGGCTGCTTTTTGGAATATCCCCGCAGGGTCTTTGGGCTGCGCCTCCTGAGGGCAGTGCTCTTGCATCTCTGCATTGCCACTGCTGCAAGCCCCTTCCCTGTGAGCTCTGCTCCGCTCGAGCTGCTGCCTTCCCTTGTAGAAAATAGCGAGCTGACTAAGCAAGATGAGGTGGTGGCTCTCCTGGAGGAAATGCTGCGGACTGTTCAGCCCCCCGAGGATGTCACCCATTCTGGGTGGCCCACTTGGGGACTCTTTGAGAGGAGATGGCTCTGCGCTCTCTCTGCACTTCACATTTCTCCGAGGCTTTGCACTGGGAGCTCGTATAAAACAGAGGTATTGGGAATTACTCCCTTCTTAAAAGGTGGCCTTTCATCTTAAAAAAGCTATGTAGGCTACCCTTCCCCCATGGTTGGGTAGAAGGGGAAGGCGCAGAGGAGACATGGGTGTAAGAATCATTAAAGTGAAATGTGAGTCATGTTCATTAAAGGCAAGCTAGCAGAATGTCTTATATTAGTGGCTGCGTAATGATTAGAGCTTCCTGTAATAATGATGATGGCGATTCTACTATATGAATTGAACATTCATTCTAAGTTAATTCACATCCTTTTAACTAATAAGTTATTTAAGGGGAAAAAAAAAAAAGCCCTTTTTAGCTCTTAATTTGAATAGACTGGACAGAAGAATACTGAAAAAGCAACCCTCTCTCTGTGCTGGGGAGATTCAAACGCTAATCTCTAACTAAATTTTGTAGTGAAAGCCTATTTATTTACTCATAATTCATTGCATCCCTGCTAAATATTAGACCTTTCTCCCACTGGAGATTATATGTGTGTTCACTAGCAGTATGTTTCTAGTTGAGATGATGACAAAGAGCTCTGTTTTGGTGTGAAATTATTTAAAGGGAACCTCACTTTGATTTTTATTATACTGAGACATGGCAGGGAGACAAATGATTTACTGTTTGCTTTACAAGCATCTCCATTTTGAGCAAGAAATCATGGCCTACAAATATTTTTCATCAGGCAAAAAATTAAAAGGGGGGACAATTATTTATTGTATATAGGACATAACAATTTAGAATAGAAGGATGAAAAGGAGAGTGTTTAGTTTCAATATTGTTTGGTTTGAATATTGAAGGAAAGCTTTGGTAGTGGCAGCTGTGGCTTTGCAGTAGACTCTTGGCAGGGAGGAAAACCTGGGGTTAAAGCTGTTTAAAGATAGTCTGGGGGGTGAAAACACACATAAACTGCCCTAGTGGACTGAAAGAGGGACACAAGAAGTTCACTGGTGTTTTGTGCTTGCAGCTTTGGTCATTCTGGAGATCTGGACCCATCAGCCAGCTGAGGACTTCAAAAGCTGCTTCACTGATGTCAGCTCTGCACGTTTGCAAGTTCACCTGAACTATTCAAGGTCTTTGAGTTAATAAGGTGGGTTTCCTCACCATTTTCTCCAATACCTTTGCCTTGCAGTCAGAATAGGTATTCAAAGACAAGTCTTGGCATAGTTAGGTATAAACACCGTACAGAATACCTCAGTGTTTAAGTGCTGCTTAGAAGTAACAACTGAATTTTTACTATGATTTCCCTTCTGATTAAAGGATTACATTTATTAAAATATTTATTGCACTGCCATACATTTCAAGATTAAACTAGTCAAAACCTTGGGTCTGAAGACTATAAAAACTTGGAGGAATTCCAAATTGTGTGAACTGAGAGGTTAAAAGTGAAATTCAGATGAATATCGTTTGGTATGAGCCTGGATGATACAATCTGGTGCCCTTGTACATTCAAGTTTGTTCAGGTGAGTTCTGGCATAAAATAGCCTTTACAAAGTAGCTTAATGCAGAACTGTAAACATGTAGAAATTGTGAATAGGTTGTCATAATTTACTCTTTAGGTTGTGCTCTTGTTTCTGACGTTGTCTAACCTGCAAAGCCCTCAGAGCCAATACTTACCTTCTATCTGAGTCATCGCAGGTATCTGCTTCCTTCTAATTTATTCACCTGATAATGAAGATATGCTTATTGGAGCTGTGACTCAGTTTGGAGAATGTTTCCTTTTGGGTGCCATGAGAGATTCTGGAGGAGAACAGCTGTGGAAGGAAGGCTGGCTGCTGATGGCTCTGTCTGGGAGGGCCCAGCAGGCGGAGGGAGCTGTCCAGCTTTGTTTTCTATATGAATTTTGCAGTGGTGATTCTTACCATATTTTTTTTTTTTCTTTCCTTAAGATGAGAGTTTTCCTGTTTTTCTCCTTAGAACTAGAAGAAAATCCCTAGTGCAGCCAAAAATGCTCTGGAATAGCATTACTGGAAGCCACCCCAGGTCAGGCTTGGATAATCTTTTAGTAAAATAGTGAGTACTAACTACCTCTACCTTAGTTAAAATAGGCTGGCACACTAGCACCTTACTGTGTTATGATGCTGCAGATGACATTCTCACTTGAAATAATGTCTACAATATGGCCCTCTCCTTGTCTATAGCCTTGAAAAAAACAGTGACTTGAATCTTCTTGTAGGTAGTACACAAACAAATGTTGTTTTCTTTAGGGTTTGGGAATATGCTGCTAATCACTGAAGGGTAATTTGGAGACAGAGGCCTTTGAAACAGATTTTTTTTTTTTTTCCATCTTAAAGTAGTTTTTATTCAGCTGCTTCTTAAAACTGAGTTGTCCTCAGACTCTGTCTCTATTTAGTTCTTACTGCATAGCATCTAACGTAGGGGACTCTTTCTGGTAAGGTGCTAACTTAAGTAGCTTCTGAATGCCTCTGATAATCTTAGTGGTTTGCATACGCTTGGACATGGGCCTGAAAGACACGATATATTGCACCAAATGTTCAGCAGAGTTGATAATCTTGACCTGAAATCTGGCAGACTTTTAGGATCCATCATTCACCAACAGATTCCTAAGTTCTGCTGGGTTAAATACAGTTCTGGCAGCACACTTTGTGGGTTTGAATTGCTTGGTAGGCTGAGCTGCTCGGATTTTAAGGCATGTTGCCTCCCTCAGAAGTGCTTATGTGCTCTCATTGTCTCCAGTGATGCCAACAAACTAGCAGCATTATGATTGTACCATGACACAAATACCAAAGGATGCGAGCTTGTTCTAACCCAAAACGTAGGCGAAGCAGAGCATGTGGCAAGGCCTTGTATATCCTACCTAGAGCTTGCATGCTGCAGTGGGAGATACTTGGCTGTTAGGAGATGAATCAATAGCCTTTGATTCATCTGACCATCATCAAAGATGATAGTGATCAAAAAGAATGCTTGCGGGCCATAATTAGTGAACTTCTGGCTTTATGCTTTTGCCAAATATAATGTTCTGATGAAGTCGTAGTTTAATTAACCTCACCTTAACAGTATCTGAAAAACCAGTCTTTGCAGGAATCAGTGGAGGGGTGGGTCTACAGTGATGTTGCCTTGTTTGCTGTGATCTTCCCAAGTTGACTGTGAAAATTGCATCCAGCTTCACTACAAAATTCAAGAAGAACTCTGCTTCTGAGCAACTGTCGAGTCCTTTTTACCCTTCCAACCTGAACATTCATGGCTTTGCATTTAGCTCGGTGGGAAACCACTCGGAGAAAGGGATTTTCCCCTCCCTTTTCTGTTACTTTCCTCATTCCACTGCCTTTCCCAATGCTCTCCTTTACTTCCACCTTCCTTTCATAACCTCATCTAGATACCTATTAGCTCTCTCTTTCAATAACACTGCTCTGGCTTCCATGAAAAGTGCTTTTTAATGTAGGAGATGTACTTCAGCCATAACACCAGGGTCACTTTCTGAGTAACATTTTATGGGATTGATTAAACTTTAACACCATAACTGTTGACTTTATAGGCCAAGGAAGAGACACTGAGTGCTAAGCTCCGGATAATTTGTGCTTCACAATTTTTTAAAATCAGATAGAGAGAGTTTAATGTGTTTGATAAAGCAACCCTCTATTTTTTCGCAGTGTCTCCTATTTTAAAAGATCCACAACATTTAACATGAAATAATGTCTTTAACACTAATGAAGTAAGGTTATAGTAAATAACCATATTAAAAAGAAAAGGTGTTTAGCTCTATGGGAAGAATACGAGAAAAAAATTAATTTGCTCTCTCCTTGGCTCCAAATGTGAACATCTCCTGTTTTTTGTTATTGCTAGAAAGTGACTGAATGGATGCTGTTGGCTCAGAGTTGAAGCTGCAGAAACATGTTGTTCCTTCTCACTGCAGATTCTCTCCTTGCGGTGACTTTGGTAGGACAGAAATAATGGTGGTTTGCTAAATTAACAGAAGGCCCTCAGCCTTCCTACTTTAGGAGTTAGAATAGAAACTCGCTTGTAAATTACGACCATTACATTTCCGGCTTAAATTTCCCTACTCCTTTAAGCTAATGTTTCTTCCAGTGCGCATGGGCGTTGCTGCTGAGAATTGCTGGATGGTAGTGCCTCTTGCCACGTGGCAAGAAGAAAGATGAATATGAAAGAGTGCTTGATGGATGAGTGTGACTGCAGATCTGAGGACAGTTCCCAGGTTGGTTGCAGTCTCACGTGACTTTAAGTAGATCACCTGTCACCTCCTCATCACCTCACCTCTCAAGTGACTAACAGAGTACCTATGTGCCAGGGTTTCCCTGTTCTTTTTTGCCTATGGGTAGCTCCTCTGGCTGGAGCTGACACGCTGCTCCTAATCACACCAGTATGTTTGCCCAGCAAAAGGGAAGCGCAGCTGTACTGGACCTCAGATAATAAATGATAATTAAGAGCTCTTCACGAATCCCTCGAAGTGTTCAGCTAGTGTCATGGCGAAACCCAGGTACCTTTAAGGTGAGAGAGACCTTTCCAGTTAGAAAAGATGGCTTGGTGTGGCCAGTGAGTGCAGTTATGGCCCGGCATCAGCAGCTTTCCTGATGAAGTCACAGTGAGATTGCTATCTGAGAAAATCAATAGCATGGTTAATTGTCTTGTCCTAACATTTCTTGGGAAGGGTAATTGTACAGCTTAAAAAAGAGCCAAATATTTAAAAGCCTTGTGGCTTACAATTTGAGTAGAAACATTTTTAATTGAAAGCCAAATCATGCTCTGTTACTGACTTCCAGAAAGGGGTTCACCTACTTGAACACTTTAGCAAATTTCCCTTCCTGAGACTCAAAGGAGTCAGGTAGAGGGGTTCTTTCTCTCCTCTGAAAGCACAAGAGACCTGGCCTCCTAGGTCTCTTGCAAATACCCGGAGAGCTGCTGGGAAAAGCTGGAGAGTTCAGGGTGGGTTATTGCCAAGGAAGGGCAACCTCTCCGTGAGCCCTTCACATGATGCTCTTCTGCCCAGGCCATTGCCAGTAGCACTGACCAACGTCCATTTTAATGCCCTTCCCCAGAGATGGGTGGTAGTGGAAAGGGCTGGGGGTAGCACTGAGTTAAGGACAGCTCTGCAGAGCTGCTCTCAACTGTCAGTTTGCCAAAACCACAGTTCCGCTGTTGAGGGGACCGGCGATCACAAGTGATGTGCATGAAAGAGGCAGCCCCTGGCTCAGGAGATCCCTGACGCATTCCTTGTTGGAAACTGGGAATAACACCCAGGAGAACAAATGCTCCATCCGGATTCCTGGCAAATCTGCTACTTGTAGTTGTCAGAGATAGGTGCAGTACTGAATGGGTCTTGGGTCCGTTCTCTGTGCTCGTGCAACCCAGTTCTTAACCTTCTAACTGAAATAGTTTGATGTAAGCCTCCAGGCAGCTCCACAGCACACAAAGTAAATGTTGCTTTCTTTTCATTCCCATAGTTAAGCATATGAAATCTGGTAGACATTTTTGTTTGTTCAAGTTTCTGGGTTATTTTATCCTCTGACTGAAAAAAATAGAAAGGGAAGAGTTTGTATTTTTTTCTTCTTTTGTTCATGTCTTTTTTTTTTTTAAAAGCTAGTCATCCACAGTCTGTAGACTTTTTTTTTTTTCATAGGGCCTTGCATGTGCATAAGCCAAGCCCCATGTTTTTTAAGATTAAGGAATGCAGTCCAAGATCAGACAAAAGTAAAATCTCTAAGAAAGAGCAGAGCTTGTGCTTTCTCAGCTGCAGCAGAATGCAAAGGTTGCTGTTTCTGCATGCAGGCTGAATCCAGGAGAGCGCAGATCGCTCGTGGAAACCAGGAGTGCTCGTGACCACTGTTCCCTCGATGGGATTTCACAAGTTGAGTGTAAGGTTGCAGACGGTGGAGCCTTGGCTGCTGGAAATTCAGTGTATCGGGTGCCTGTTTTCTCTGTTACTTTTTAATCTTTGTCATTCTCCTTCACATGATATTTTTTAGTCTGATTTTATCCTTTGCCTTCCCAACTTTCCCAGAGCTTTTCCCTCTGCTTCCATTCTCTGGCTTCTTCTCCTTTGCCTCTTTAAATGTCATCTTCCTCACTCAGCAAAGGAGTCTCGTAAACATATTTTCCTTTCCACGCTGATGAGCTAGCTGTACGTTCTCCCTAAGTCAAATTTGTTTCTTAGAAAATTTCTTGCTAGCTGTTACCTCCTCTCGCTGAACCCATACAGGATTTGTTACTTGCAATTCCCCTTCAGTATTTTCTTTGCTCTTGAATCTTGTGTCCTTCAGTGTGCCACTTAAGCTGATCGCTGAATTCTCAAGAGGGCCTGGCAGGCACTGTTGCTGTTTTCTGATCTTGCCAACAGTAATATTTCTTCCAGGCAAGGCCCTCATAATTCAAGTGAGGTCAGTCAGGACCCAGGAGCTGAACCTGTCCTTTCCAATGAATCAGCAGTGGGATTGAAAGTATTTATGCAGATCATCGAAATGCCTGTGTTTGTTTCCATGTTGGGGATAGGTCTCATAACGCCACAAGTTTTTTCTTTTCTGCAGAAAACAGTAAAAAGCGCGTGGTCCATCAGAGATCAGCTCAAGCCTCCTTCATTCTAGATGTGGGCCTTGAGTCAGTCCTTCTACTGCGCAGGGAACAGGAGAATGAAGCTAAAGCCAAACGTTTTAGGTAACAATTTATCACAAGCCTTCTTATTCCTCATTGGAGTTTCTCACCACCACTCAGCTTCTAAGAGCCTGCCTCTCACTTAAGGGAATGTAGTTTTTCTTTTAGACCATAATTAATTGCCTTCTCAGATAAAGGCGCTAGACTGGGAATTTGTCTCTTACTGTGTGTTTGGCATTTTTTAGAGACTCTCAGAAGAGAGAGGTGTTTTTCTTAGAGCAAGCTGTAGTTTCAGAATTAGGTAGTGTAATAAAAGTCCGTCTACCTGCTATGGTGGTTTTACTGAAATTAGAGCTGTTCCAGACTCAGCAGCATATGTTTTGGTATCGCTTAACTTTCTGAGGGATTTGAGATCTGACTTCTATTCCAAGCCTTGATTTCTGTTTTGGGCACTCGTGTCATAATGAGGTGGATCGTAAGAGAGAGAAACACAAAACATGGAGCATTTGAACCCTCAGGAAAAGCTTCTCTCCACAGAAATGCTATGGAAAAAACTCCTGAGTGGGCAAAGGTGCCACTCTACAATGGATCAGTAAAATCAGTCTGTGTGTACCCTAAGGGAAATCAGTAGGTAAAGACAGACCTTGTTCAGCGCGTGCTCCAGGCTGCCTGGAGCCAAGTCTGCTCTAGTGGGGAATCTCTTCCTTGGGTGCTGTGCTTCGTCCAGTATCTCACTGCTGATGTGTCTTTGTAAATATCCTTAAAAGTTCAGATATCTTCTGATTCTAATGCCAGAAGACTCTGTGTGTGGAGATTGCTACCACTGTTGGACAAACATGCTTTAGGAATAAGGTCGGCTCACTTTTCCTGAAAACGTAAAGGTAGACGTATTTAGATTCAGCTCGTGGAGATTTTGAAACCTTTTCTGTACATAATATCCTACTCTACACACTGTTTAGTTTTAGTGTTTCACCCTAAAATAAATGGGGAGCATTAGCAGTAGCTCAGAAGTGGGAGCTGGACCCCCTGCAGCTCGCCGCTGCCTTTGGGCCATGGAGTCAGGTCCAGCTCCAAAAGCCCGTTCTTTGTTTCAGTAAGGAAGAATGTCTTTCATCCACATAAGTATCCAAATAGTCTTAAGTCTGGGGTGCGTTGTCTTCGCTGACCTGACTGGCACCTCCGAGCAGTCCTGGACTTGCCGGTGCTTGTGGAGCAAGGTGCTGCCTCAACAGCCCGAGGGCTGGAACCTGCCCGTGGCGCAGGGGCCACGCAGAGCACTTTAAACTCACACGGTAGGTTTTTGCACACTTCTCTCCCTTGAGCACGCTGCCAAAGCAGACATTAATCAGCTTTACTTTAGGAGTTAGAATAGAAACTCGCTTGTAAATTACGACCATTACATTTCCGGCTTAAATTTCCCTACTCCTTTAAGCTAATGTTTTAAAAGACTAACCCTACCACTCTGGCAAGAGCCACGTCTTGCCTTTATATCCATTTGGCACTCTCTCTGTCTCTCTCTCTCTCTCTTTTTTTTTTTTTTTTTTTTTAAGTTGAAGAATTACATTATCTCTGTGAAATAACTTTCCTTCTTTAGTTGTTCAATTTGATTCAAGGATTTTTGATTAAGCGTTCAGGGGTTATGAATAAATAAGAACCAGCAGCCCAGTAATTGGTATATCATTACTCCCTAGTAGCACATTTAATCCTCAGCTTCGCTGCACCACATAACCTTTTCCTTCAGTCCTCCTCCTCCTCAATATTGCTTACAAAAAAAGAGAGGGGGAAAAAAAAAAAGCAATGTCACTGCAAGCTTCGCAAGTTACCATTAAAATGAATACTTTTTAATTTCTCTGGATGAAATGGGGCCCTGTGCTCTGGGACAATGCTGATGGATGACATTTTAATGCAGCTGAAATGTTATTTTTACTGAACCAGGGAAAACTATAAATTTTGCTTCATTGCCACTGATGGCTCTATGCATAAAACTATGGTGGCGCCCATTGCCCATGAATAATCACCTCACCGTGGCAGATGTTACTTCGCGGGGAAAGCAATTCTTGTGCCGAAGAATTGTGGAAAGATTAATTGTCTACAGCTGTTTCATGGCCCACAGCAATCTTGATACATTTATGATAAGTTTAAGAGCTCACTAGAGGCAGCTCCTATTCCCTGTTGTGAGAGAGGGAGGGGGGGGAGCCGAATGGCTTTATTTTGACACCTGGATTCATAGAATCTGTCAGCTCCATTACAGCCTTCATAGAAAGCTGGCTGTTGGCAGGTTTAGGATGATTGTGAGCGGGCTAAGATGCAGGAATTATCTATACATAGATAAAGAAAAGGAGACTGAGAAGAATTATTCAAATTTGTGCAAATGAATTGCTTCCATTTTTCCTCCCTCTGCCAAGTGGAAATTGAACGTAACCCGCTCTGACCTTTCTCTATTAAGTGCTGCAAATTGCAGTAAATGCATAGTTCTGAGTGCCCTAATGAGACAAAGCTCTAGCAATGCCTCATTAATAAGGAAAGTTTGACCTTGCTGGTCAGCCCTTCATTCGATATTGAAAAGAAATAGGAAAAAAGAAGAGGTGACCTGCTGTAAATTTTGAACAATACCTTTGATTTAGTTTGTATATACTCCCAAGCAGACACTTCACAACCTTTTTTTTTTTTTTTCTTCCATTTTTACTATAGAAGTGAAGAAGAGGTATTTACTTACTAGGTTCCTCTGGAAATTCATGAGGACAGTGGTGATTTGTGGCAGGAATGCACACAGGCGGTCTGATGAAGCTTTTTGAAAGGTGTTTTGAGTGTCCTTGTATTGATGAAAGAATATTGATACCCTCCATCCTATACAGGTCTGTTTTTCTGGTTTCCTCAGCCCATATCCGAGAGCCAGCGTGTATTTGTGTGTTACTTGAAAAGACTGTGGCAAGGAAATCATATTCTGTTCTTAAATAGGCAGTTGCTGGAGAAGGGAGTGTCTCTGAGAAGGTGATGGCAGATGTTTGCTCCGCAGCCTGACAGACGAGCTCCCTGATTCTGGTCACTGTGCTGTCCCAGCAGAGTTATAGTTTCAAGGGCACAATACTTTATTGACTGATATATGCCAATAAACCTGCCTAAACAGCTGTATGAGAAAAATCCCAAGTCCTCTCTGCTTGCTAAACTTGCTTGTGTTAGGTGCATCAGATGGCTACAGCCAGTAAACGAACAGGTGAAAAGTTGAAGTCTGCTCAGAAATGGTTAATGAACCAAAATAATGTCAGTCAGTCTGCTGGTTAACTTACAAAGCATGAGGTGGAGAGCTCTGTTAGACAGGTTTCACATCAGAAAGAGCGTTCAGAAGAGCTCTGAGTGTTCTGGGACTCCACGGGAAGGATTGGGTTACCCCAGAGTGGCAGGGTTGCACCATGGCAGCCAGAAACACTGTGGTCAGACCTGATGGGCTAAAGCTGCAATCCCACTTTGTTTAAGAATCTGCGGAGGACCAAAAAAAAAAAAACAACCAACCCAACCACCAACCAAAAGATTTCAGGGAATAAAATTGATGTGTTATAGTGGTTTTATATATACAGTGCTGTAATCAAGAGCAGAGTTCGGGTGCCCTCGACTGCTTCGCAGCAATACCACTGACTCCATGGAGGTCTCCCAGACAGAGCTGGTGGGCCCTATGTAAACATGCACAGCTGGAAGCTGAGCTGCAGAGCCCTGGTTCCTGGTAGTCTGCTGTCCCCGAGGTCACGATAAGTGGGGTGTGACAGATCTGCAGACCTGTAACCCGGAATAACACCTATATAATCACAGATTTCTAAGCAGCGCTGCTGGTGGTGGAGAAGATTTGAGGGGTGACAGCAATCATCGGTCTAAAACATCTGGGAATCTTTGTAGTGAAGGGACATCAGCTGTCAGTGAAGTCCCACAGAGGGATTTCTATGAAGGAATCTAAGTGGGTGCTACATACAGTAAGAGTTCGTGTAAAGGAAGGTATGAGCGTATGGAATAAGGGCATTTTTAATGGGCAGAGTAGTTTTAGCTCTTTTTTTGACGTGTTTTATATTTCTAACTTTGCCATCCCTCTGAGATTTTACTCTTAGACCTAGGGTAAAAGGTCAGTAGCAAAATGAACACAGATATATGAGAAAAGAATCCTAAACAAGTATTAAAAATATCAGCTTAATAGTTTGCTTGCGTCAGCATATGTCACATAAAGAGGCCAGTGCTGCGTGCATAGTCTCACTAAGACTAATATTGTTTATTTCTTTTCATAAGTTATATCTGGGAACGGATAGGATTTTCTCAATATATTCATAATTATAAATAATTCATTAAAATTCTGCAAACGTCTCTTAAAATCATTGTTATTTGTCAGTGGGCTCTGACAGATACAATATTAAATATATCTAAGTCGAGACAAGCAGGATGGCTTTCTTTGGATATGTGAGCCTCACACCTCTGGATGAGTGTAAAGCTTTGAATCAAATTCCCACAGTGAATATTTATACTTAAGACTTAAAATGTTCATTTTATATCAATATTTTCCAACGTGAACTTAAAATGTACTGTTTCTGCAAACATTCCTCCAGAAGGAGTCATTTGTTTGAACACGGCGAAAGCGTCTCAAAAAAGGTTGCCCACACAGCTGGAATAATTTTGAATAAAAATTCTGATGTATTTACTTACAGGTTGTGTAATACTTGCTTTCCCCTCATAAAGGGTGTTACTTGAACCCGATGAATAAGATTAATAATCTGTTGCCAAATTCTCCATTCTTCAGGATCAGGTTTTTAAGCGTAGCTCAAAAATTGCAAACACTTAGTAAAAGATTAATTATGTAAGAAACCTTCTTGCGGTCTAAAGTGCCTTGTAAATAGTAGAGTCAAGTCTTCTGTATTACCTGAGTGGGAAAATACAATAGTATTTATTCAGAGAAGCAGAAAAAATACAGAAGCAGCTAAAATGATCTTTTGTGGGAGCTGTCACTAAACTAAAATATGACATGATTTCGGCTAGATTTTTTTTTTCTGCTATAATTAACTTTGTCTTTTGACAACTCCTTCTGAGGCATATATTAATTAAATATGGGATAATGAATAGAGACAACTAGATCACCAGGGTATAAATCAATTGAGGGGTTCTGATGATACCATAAACCACAAGAATGGAGTATGTGCAGTTAATAATAACATCAAAAGACTGTGATTGATTTGGAACTTAGCGATCCTTCCACATTCATTATTATTTTATATAAAGCATAAAAACGAGTGGTGTTTTATGCAAAGACAAGATGATTTTTCTCCCCCGGGTTCTTTGATAATGGAGGAATTGTCATTGTTCATAGTTAAAGAAAAAGGCTGTGCTTATTACGTGTAGAGGGACAGCAGAAGATCCTTGTGTGGTCACAGACAAGCTCTGGGACTAAGGACAGTTTTACTGTAATTATTGATAGACCTTCTACGGAGAACCTGGGGCCAAGTTTTCTGCTGGTTTAAAATGGTGTTGCTGCTCGCAATCCACTAAAATTTTACTGACTGATTGGGGGTTTTAATTTTTTTTTATTTTTCCTACCCCCAGATTGTGCCCATTTGCCAGATTCTGTTCCATGGAGTCTAAGACCTTCTACCTGTAAGTGACCGCAGATTTTTGTTTTTTTTTCCAGAAAAATAAAACCATACACTTAAATATGTTTAAAATATATAAATGCTAATAAGCTTTATTTATCAATGGTAACGTTAAGGTCAGACTGGTGGATTTTCCCTGCAGTTGTGCCTCTTGCACAGTAGATCTGGACCAAAGCGTGCTCTTTATGCTACAGCAGTAGTTGTTTTAGAAAACTGCAGGGGGATAAATACGTTTGTGTGTGTATACGCACACATATATATATGCATAAAAAAATGAACTTTTGTAAAACAGCATTTGATGAGCACAACGTGCCTCCGGGTTGTGCCAGCACGCTGCTCACATAGTCAGTGTTTCCCATTTTAAATTTATTGGGCAGGGGAAGATGAGGTGTGAGGGAACGTGGGATCTCCTGGTTCCTAATTCAGGAGGTTCAATGGGAGATGTCTTCAGTCAGAAAGCTGAGCTTTCTCGTGCTCCTTTTAGCTACACTACGATGATGTCAGAAGTGCGTATGGAAAGGGTTTGAGCAGATAAATAGGGCATTGGTCAAAGTCTCATTATTATTTCTTAATAAACCTTTCAAATGTGGTCATGGAATCATGGTATCTCTGGGCTGTGCAACACTTTGTAAAACAAGCCCTAGAAGATGGCTCTGTAATTGCAATACCATGCACAGTGGTGGAACATGATTTTGGCTATTTGATCAGATTTAAGAAAGAAGAGTCCTGTTTCAATTTGTCAGTCAACCCAGCTACCGTCACCAACTGTGAATAAATACATTAACTTGTGGTCTCTGTCCCCTACTGCCCCGGTGCTTTCCCCAGGCTAGTCTGCAGAATTCCTGGCAGCCTGCAATCATTCTTTGCTGGTAACTTTTGAAGTTATAGATCCTGAAAAGAGAGAGCCTGTAGTCCTGGAGCCCTGAAAGTTGTCTGCTTTGCAGTTTGGCCCTTGCTGCTGCCCTAAACGATGCTTATTTGGACACTGGTGCAGGCACCTGAGAATCTGCCACGTTTTATGTGCATGAGGTTAGAGCCAGGGTGTTGAGGAAAGGCTTTGGGCACCGGGAGGAGAACCAGGGTGATGCAGGTATGAGACAGCACACCAGCTCCATACCCCGGTGGAAAGCCAGGCTGGGCTCAGAGGGCAGGCACGCTCCGGCACAGCCTCCCCTGCACAGGGCACAGCAGGCTGCTCGGGGAGGCAAATCCCAACATGTAATAAGCTCTGGGAAAGGTGTTTCCAAAGCCAGAGATGCACGGGAGGTGGAGAAGAACTGTCAGATGTGCAGCAATATAAAAGGAGAACCAAAGACTCCAGGGGCGTTTTGGTTTACCTTGGCTGCCTTGCACTCTGGCTACATTTTAAAACCAGGTTCATTTCTATTTACCTAGCAGTTATAATGGCGTGCACACATAATCCAACGTAACGGGTTGCTTCAGGAGCTTCTCTGTCCATGGAATCTGCTCTGAGTCCTAAAAGGAATCTGCAGATGGCTTGGGCTCAAAATCTTTCTATATCAGCTCAAGTTGGCTTCTAAACACTTGGGCGAACACAACCATTAGGGATTTTTAGAAATGTCTATCCGTCCATTTAAAATGTAAATTTGCTGCTCAGGGCACTGCGTATAAGTAAATCACATTTTAAACATCAAATCCATTTTATTTGCTGAGGCTTTGGGCACATTTTAATACTGCAGTGCTAGCATTTTAAGTGTATTTTTGTGAGGCCTCTAGAGCGCTGTCGCGGATAGGCACCGTATAAATAACATTTATTGTTATTATCATTGTATGTCGTATTCACTCTGTTTTGCTACCATTAATAAACCATTCAGGCAATGTTGTTGTAATGTATAATATTAGCAGCAGCCTCCTCTGGGAGACATATAACTGGGTACTTAATATTCTAGCTGTTTCCTGGGCCATCTCTCCACAGGCGCAGACGCTACAGTGTGTTCAAAGTTCAATATAAAAAAAAAAGGGGGCTGGCTGTGCAAAGATCACAGCATCTCACAACATGGCTAGCAGTAACTCACACCCTGGCTGTTGCTGTCAAAATTCTGCTACACTAGATAATAGTAAATTAGTGAAATTGCCTGTAATTTGGGGAATGCTATTTTGCTCCTTTTAAATCCGTCACCGCTCAAAAAAAAATTGCATTCACTAAATTCATCCCCCTCCTCCTCAGCCTTCCAGATAAGGTTGTTGCCCTGCAGCCCTCTTGCAGGGCTGCCTAAATTACAGGAAGGGCTGGCGCTAAGGAAAAGCAAACTGCGAAGCCCAGGGTTGTTTGAGGGCTGTATTAATTTGTGCTGAGGATCTGAGCTTTATGAATATCCTTCTTAATGGCTTGCAAAGCAAAATCACTGTGACCTTTTCTCTTAATAAGCAGTATACAAAACCCAACCACGCTTAAAATTGCACTCTTAAAAAACCACAAAAACAAACTACATTTTTGGATAATGATGATGTGAATACAGAGGAAAGAAGAAAGTATGTAGGTGTGAAAGCACTGTTGGATCAGCGGGTGGCTTTGCCAGCCAGGGAGGGAAGATGGGGGGAGCATCACTGCTGCAGGGCCCCCCCCCACATATAGCCATCCAAACGCTTCACGGGCCCACAGGGCAAGCCAGATGAGCTGGCAGATGCCCCTGCCCAGCCAGCCTCCACGGGCTTTCTTCCTCTGGGCCTGTACACCTTTTTTTGTGTTGCTGTTTTTCCCCTTGGATCCTGTCTTTCAGCAGTCCTGCTCCTGTTTGCGATGTATTCACCTATCCCATCCCTCTGTGGGTTTTTTCACAGCTTTTTCCAGTCTCCCTGAGTCATGGTGGTTTGGCTGGGACGTACCAGAGCTGGCCGGTGGCCTCGGCAGGTGGGCTGCTAGCCTCAGGAGGAGAGGAGGGAGCTCATGCCCCACAGCAGCGACGACAGCCATCCAGGTAGGAACACCAGCCCCTGCTCCAGCACTTTTTATCTCCAGACACACTTTTCTTTCCTCGTTGCCTCTCCTGCTCTCACATTTCTCCCCCTGGGACAGTTTACATTTCCCCAGCAGTCAGACACCAGAAGCCATGGTGAGCAGCGCCCTGCCAGCCTGCGGCGCTGCGCGGGGCTCACGGCAGGGCATGGCCCGCTGGACCCCACTGGAACCCCTCCCTGAGGGCACGGGTGCTCTACCACCTCCTTCCCACTGCCATTGGCAGGGCCATGGGGTATTTCCAGCAATCCATGCTTTCTGACAGTCTGTCCTTCCTGGCTCGTGCCACGTAAACCTTTGGATGCAATCATTTGCACACTCATGCATTACTTGTTTAAAGGCCTCTCTGGGACCCCTTGTTCCATCTCTTTGAAGGCAAACTGTTAACTTTTCTGTCTGATGATGTGATCACCATCTTAGTCCATGTTAGACCATGGAAAAGTCCTCTCAGCCCTCCCTAGCCCAGGACAAAAGTTTCCTTGCCTTTTTTTTGGTGGGAAAGGGCATTTGAGGGCAGGCTGACTAGCAGGTTTTCATCCTGCACACAGGATGGAAGGGCAGGGTGGTAGGAAACGAGTCCTCCTCAGGGTCTAGTCCAGTGCCCTGTTTCTCTCACAGAAAATGTCATCTGTGGAGGAACCTGAGTAAGGGGCACGTAGCAAAACAGCTGTCTGAGACTGAAAAGATTAAACGTGGTGAAATGATGTTGTAAATGTGCTTCATGGTTTTCGTACATTCATTTCACTGCGTGACTGCTGTTGGTAGGCACCTGCCTCTTGAAAACATGAATAACCAGCAGAGCAACCCACGGAGATCCACCGTTTCCTGCCACAGGTTCGTGTTGCCTCATTAAGTCTTTGCAGCCAGACAGTGATGGCATTTTGGCCAGTGGTCAGAAGTGCAGTGAAAGTCTTTGGGGTTAATGCTCTAGATGGTCCCTAAACGTTTCTGCACATTTGCAGGGCAGCTAGTGCTAAAAAACCCTGGATAAACTGATTTTAAAAAGAAGAGAGTTAAATTAAAATAGAGAACAATAACTGAATTATATACAGGATATAAAGTTCCAAAAGCAGACCTGGATTTCTTCTTGAACATTATATGAGAAATGCAGGATTTTAAGGATCATGGACATCACTGTGTCAGCTCCCTCACAGAAACAGGCAACCACTTAATAGACACCACGTCTGGGAAGGCCTAAAAGGACAGTAGCCTCAGATTGCATAGTGTACATAAGAAACATACTTCAGTACACAGGTCAGATGGGCTATGCTATCTTGTTTGTCAGCAGAGCTTCACCCATTCAGTCATGTATTTTATTGTGAGAGGAACACTGTCCCTATTTGTGACCACTGCACAGATGTGGTGCAAAAAATAAACACCTGTTTTTTCCCCGAGATTCTCTGCGTGTTAGATCTGCCAGCAGAGAGATGCTGTGCTCGTGTTATGGTATCCTCTTTATTCCAAAGGAAGGCAGGAAATGTTACAATATTGGAATAAGACCCTTGACTTAAAATGTTCAGACTGCTGGAATATCACAAGCAGTCAGGGTGACACTCTCTCCCACTGAACTAAACATGGGAGGAGAGATCACATATCCCTCTTCAGCATCTGTGAGCTGGCTGCTACATCCTTTCAGACCCTCGCTGACCCAGGCTGTCACTTGTAGAAATCCCAGGGTGGCGTGTAGGCCTCACGTTGTTCTTTGTGCTTATTGCTTTATTTCAGCCCTTTCTTTTTCAATTTTGGGATTGACATGTGGCTCTAGTGGTGATGTGCAGTGTCATAAATAGACACCCCGCGTGCAGACAGTGAGTAGCCTGGGAAATCAGGGAGTGAGCTGTCGGCCTTGCACTCCTCCCTCCTTTGCCCTAGGCTGTAAAGCTCACGGAAAATGGTGTGAGTCCTAATAAGTAAAATTATTTATATATTACGTGCAAGAATATTATATGAAATTGAGCTTATTTTCTCTGTAAAAATCTCTGAGAAGAGTAACTTAACGGTAGCAATTCCTCAACATTTGTTTCAGAGCTTCACGCAAAGTGCAGGGTGAATCTGTCTCCCTGAAAAAATGCAGCGCTCCAGGCTTTGATGGGCCCCTTCCTGAAAGCCCTTCACTGGACACCAAAATTTCCTGGGACTCGCCACCGGCCTTTTTGGAAGCTGCGTGCTGATAACCCATTTGGCTTCCACAAGAGCACTTGGGCCATGCATTCTCCCAAGAGTGGGGAAAAATGAGTTGCGGGGTGGAGTCGGGGTGCTGTAGAGGAGGATAGAGGGTGGGGAGGAAAGTGCAGTGGAAGCAGCTCATCAAAGTCCACTCTTGGCTGCTACCTGTTGATAGTGAAGAGAAGATGAATCACCAGCTTAGGTCTGTGACAGGTTTCCTGAGATGAGAAAAAAGGGGCTCAGTAAATGCATGCAGCCTTCTCCCATCATCCCTTTAATAACCTGTAATATTGTAGCAGGATATTTTTGTCACACCGAATCTGATTGATGGTCTTGGCTATAAGACATTACAAGTGTAGAGTAAATTGACCGAACACCTAAACATACAAATTATTAAAAGGAGGGGGGAGTGAGTTTGGGCCTCCTGGGGAAAGCAGGCAGGCTTTAGTTAAGATGATCCCATTTCCAAGTGCAATTTATAGTCTATTGACTTGCAGCAGTGTCTTTTCAGATGTGAGGAAATTGTCATACATTGCAAATGAGAAGCTGTTTTGACATCAGGATCGCGGAGAGTGCCAGGAAGAAATGATATCAATGCCTGGTCTGTTAAGGTTAAATGAAGTTGCATTGTTGCCAGCAGATAGGCATTCATTTCCTTTTCTTCCCTGCCTGTCCCTGTGTACAATTACTGTGATTAGGATGAGTAACAATGTGCTGCTGACACCCATTGTATTGACAGCTCGCCTAGTTTTTTTCCACTCAAGTGGCACTAGTCATTACTTAAACACTTGGGTATTTTGACAGGGAAGATCCACGCCTGCCAGTCAAGTGTATCAGTGACAAGGCGGCCTTAGCCCCAGACACGTACTGCTGAATTCAAGCAGTCAAAGCCATCGCTGCTGGAAGATGATGAACCTTTTTAGAAACGGGGCTCTGGCAAGCCCGTGGACGCACTGATACACTTGGTCTGTTCTCCACAGATTACTGCTGTCCGTGCACTTGTACTGTCCCCACGTATGCTGTCATCTTTTTGAGGAAAGCCCGACTGCGAAGTACATGATTGCAGAGGGGAAAGGAGCTTTTACACTGGGAGATAGTTTTAATTTGGACTATCCTGTAAAACGGCATCAGTGAGCATGGCTGGGTCAGCCTGAGGGCTGAGCAGGATAATGCCTTGATTTGTTGCTGTGTACCCCTACGGCAGTTTCAGTGGCTGTTTACTTCCTGCAGGGTGCATTTTCAGTAAGTGCTGTAGTACCTGGACCCGCTTTTGAAGGAATGAGTGCAAACCAGCTGCATTTCACCTGCACGCCACCACAGGTCCCATCACTCTAACAGAGTACCGCCAGCAGGGGCAGGTAAGCCTCCATCGAGCACTGAGGGCTACTGTGTTGGCCAGCACTGTGTCCCTGTACGAGCAAGGGGCAGTCCTGCATATCTAGATACTGTCAGAGAAAAGGTAACGTGGACTTCTGCGAGTAGAGGGAGGTATATGTGAGACCAGAAGGCAGCCAGTTGGTTCTCAGTGATGCTTTGCAAAGAAATCCAACTACTTGCAGGCTGACCTCACACCTAGCACCTCTGCTTTGGTCTGGCAGTCTTAAGTTCCCTCTGAATACCCTGGAGCAGGCAGCTGCCTGAAAGGGGCAGCAGGGTGAATATACGTGTTAGTGTCTGGGGTAGCACTCGTTGGGAAAGCACTTGGGACAGAAATAACAAATTCTGAAGCCTGAATATATTGAGTAGGAGAAGAGATAGAGGGTTTTTTGTGTCAATGTCACCTAAGTTATGGTATATATTATATGGAATATATTATGGGATAAATATATTTACACAGGGTATATCTAATTACAAGCAGGTGATACACTGCATACCATGTGACATTTGTTATATACATTGGATTGTACACACTAGCTCCCTCTATTGTGTGCCCCGGGATCTTTTTCCAAATTTTGTCTTTCATATGTTTCAAAAGCAAATAAGTACACCAAGATTCCTTGTTGAATTTTTTTTTTTTTTTTTACTCTTAAGAGGCTTTGATAGTTTGGGTTCAATGTGGAGAAAAACTTGGGAGGAACAAAAAAACAGCTTTGTTCAGAAGGATTCTGAAAATTTTAAAAATATTTGTGCTGAAGGTGAAAGGATGGAGGGGAAAAACTAACATACATAGAACATTAAAAAAAAAGTGCCAGCTGTGAGTTTTTGCCAGGTCTCATTCCAATGTCTTTGAATACTTGAGTAAGTGCTGGGGGCACATCCAGTTGCTAAAGTATTCTTGTGCTTTCAAAGACCTTTAGGGCTTTGCAGATCTCCTCCTGACTGTATGAGCATGTGCACAGGCACACAAAGAATTCGACAGGTTATTCTCAGAGCTACTAAACTAGTACTCTGCAATGCTGCTGAATTTTCATAATCTGTTCCCCCTCCCCCTCGTCCCCTGGTGCTGGATGATAATAATAAAGAAAATGGTTTGCAGATTTCTGTTGGAATCAGAAAGGAGTCTAAGCTTTACTGGAAAATCAATTATGTAGTAGGTGAAGTACCCCATAATGTTCAGCAAAAAAATATGCTAACATCCAGGTCAGTACATTGGAAAACACATTTATCATGATTTCCATGATAGCCTCAGCCTAGTGCATCACAAGAACAACCTCTGAACTTTCTTGAACCAAATAGCCAAATGGACAACTCTGCCTACTTAGCATTTTTAAAATTTGCTTCTCTTCTGAGTCTTGAACTGGAAGCATCATAAAATGGGCTCTTCGGTCTCCCCAGAAAGGTTTTAATCAACATTTCCTGTGCAGGAGATTTTTTGATGCTTGCCTTGTTTTTTTGACTCAGCTCTAGAAGGGGCTTCTTATGTGGGTCCCTGAAGTTCTTTTGCCAGTGATTTGCCTCAGGAAGCATTGATTATTAAATGTAATTAAATGTAAGAGCATTAAATGTAGAAACTGTCAAGTTACAGCTTCTGACAGTCACATAGGCTTCGTTTAAATGCTTGCTTCTTCGCTTCGCTTGGAGTTTCACATTTCCATCCATGACAGATTATCGTGGAGAAGCTGGGGATGGCCTCGGCAGTGTTGTACTAGGTGCTGTACAAATACAGGGCTAGAGAGAGTAGAGACAGCCCTTTCACTGAGCTATTTACAACCCAGAAAATACATGTGTACACCTGAACAAGTGGTTGTGCAGTGACTGCGTGAGGAAACTCTAAATGGCTGCGCATCAATCAAAACTAATCTTACCTTTGCCCTCCTGGCACTTCTGAGAGCTAACAGCTCTGCTGCAGCCTTGGGACTCGGAATGCAAAGCCAACTTCCAGGTGAAAAACCAGCAAGGATCCTGTAGAGCTGTCCGTGAGGAAGGTGTATCCCCGCAGGCAGCGTGAGGCACAGAGCCAGCCTCAGGAGCCCTCTTCCTCTGAGCGTGGCCTGCCGCAGAGAGCCCTGGGCTCCCCCCTTGCTGCCTGCATCCCGGGGTGCAGCCAGGCACCCTGCCAGGGATCCCTTCCCCACATGGCTTTTTCTGCCCAGGTTGTAAGCAGAAATTGGCTTTGCTAGGTAGCGAAACAGCTTCCAGGAGAATATTTGAAATAAACCAGCGGGGGCATTTGGCATCCGAATTGGAGTGGCTTGTTCTCTCAACTTTATGATAAAGCATTCTTGTTGTTAGTCCTCACTAGACTTTCCTAGAGCCATTCCTCTACACAAACTAGGCCCAGTGCTGGGACACAGGTGCACCTGTAGATTCCTTCACTAAAAACGGCGGAGGATTTCCCTCTTTCTCTGCCACGGTTTTTGCCCCAGCTACGTTCCTGAACTGAGCACAGAAACTGGAGACAGACAGAAGGGATCACTGAGAGCAGCCTTGTGAATCCCTCTGCCCCAGGCAGGCTCAGCAATGCTTCTGTCATTCCCAACAGACAGCTGTTTGGTTCCAGTTTAAAGAGGTCTCTTTCTGGAGGCTTCACAGCCTCACCAGGAGGTCTGCTGGAGGGTTTCCTCATCCTTCCCATTAGAAAGCTGTTTCATGTCTAACTTTTTTTTCCTCTCCGCACAGTTTTTGTCCATTCTTTCTTGGCTTATCCCCTGTGAATATGGAGAACAAGTGGTTCCTTTCCTGTTTGTGGCAAAATTTCAGTGTATTTTATGCCTGTTAGGTCCCACATCCAGTTTAGCCTCCTCAGGCTGAGCAACCCCAACTCCTTTGCAGTTGATGGCTTTCTCTCTGTCATTTCACGATGTATCTTGTGAGGCTTATTGATTCATCCATGTGATATTCTTTTCTGCAATGATAAAATCGGTTTGATGGCATTTTTAAATCCACTTTTAATGATGCTTAAGCATGAAGAGGGTACAGTGGATCTCTTGCCATAGTGGGGAAAGCCAGTCTCGCCTGCTTTCAACTTGCCACTTGCCTCATCAATGCGCTGATATCTCTGGCTAATGGAATCTTGTGACTTTATTCTCGTTGATGGCTGGAGACAGAGTATGTTTGGGTGAAAGGAAAGTACCTCTGATCTCTTATTGCTAATTGTGATCTTGAGAATATTCTGTAGCTGGAGAAAAAAAAATATTATTTAATGGAAGTCCGAACATTTTTCCGTTATTTGTGACCTAGAGTGAACTAATGCCTGTCGTGGCAGTGAAAGAAAACAGCATTAGTCCTATAAAGACAATCTACTTAAAATCACTTTGTAATGAATCTGAGTGTGTGGAGGGAATGAGTTATTAAAACGGTGCCACTGCTGCTGTTTCTCTTGGACAGATGAGGTGGTTAACAGACTTACCCAAAAGTGGGCCTAAGGCTTAGGATAATCAGGGGAAAATGGGAAAAGGAAAGTCCATCTCTCATTGCTTTTCAGTAAAAGGATGATCTCTGTTCAAAATTTAAGTGTTGGGAGGAACAACAGCACAGCACTTTGTGCTGGTGTGAGATGCCTGGAAGGTGGCAGTCACAGGTCTAAGACATAAGGCAAGCTAATCATGGCTGAGAGGGGCTCAGACTCATAAAATATGCCCTATTTTCTTGATATGTGCTAAGAACACAGCTGTAAGGGATGGCCTTGAGCTCATAGTCAAGGCTTATCTAAGGACATCCTTCAGCAGGCTTGAAGCTTGGAAAGAAAGCTGAGCCACAGATATTGGTGAGAAATCTGGGTGCGCTCCTTGGCATGGCAGTATTAAATTCTGGGTGAGAAGTGCAGAGTTGTTGTCTTGCTGAAGTTAGGCTGTGGAGGTGATACTACTAAGACCTATTATGAAATTTATTTCTTTTTTAATCTTTCAGCTTCTTGTAGGGAACTAATTTTTTATGCTATGTTGTAACGCACTGTCCTTCAGATCTATCCAGACAGGTTTTGGTGTCTTTTACTTCAAAATGATCTAATCCTCGCATTGATATTGTTGCTGACATACTAAGCCCTGTCAAAAACTAGTAATGATCTGTGTCCATTGCTCTCTTTTATATGATTGTATAAAATGTGATTTTTGTCTTTTTTTTTTTTCCAGCTCATATGTTGAGCTGAGACTTAAATCCTTCCCTGATGGTCTGAAGGGAGAATGGATAAATAATTTTTTTTATAGTCAAGTTAAGTACCAGCCAGGTCTTTAGAGTCTGCAACCACCTCTGACTGATAGAGTTATTTCCCGGACAGCCAGTAAACAAAGCTGCCTACCCGCACCCAAGAGACATGAGCACTTTTAAGCATTCTTAACATGTCTAGGAAAAAGTTTGACTGTAGCAGTCAACAGTCTTGGGGGAAATGCTAAGCATGGATATCTTCATTACTTTTCAATTAAGCAGCAGGCTTATGGATTACAGGAAGCCCTTGCAGGAGAAGTTGAGCTCTGAGTGTAGTTTTCAGGGATCACACTGGGGAGTGTTTATCCCTAGAACAGTATATGTTTTGGGAAAGGATCCCAAAGATGTGATTTATTGTTTGGAAGGAGCAGAGTGGTGAGAAACACTGTGAGAATTAGTTTTATCTGAGTTTCTGCTGACTGATAAGAACAGGAGAAGCAGAGAAACCAAGCCCCAGAATCAGTCAGTATTTCTTTGAGCTTGTGGTCTCATTAATTCATGTTCTACTTCTATCTCCAGGTTTCTTCGTACCCAATATGATTTAATGGTTTTTAGAAACCTTTCAGCTTCCCATCCTCCTTGAAGAGCAATTCCTGCAGGGTTGTGTGGCAAGATTTCTAGAAACAAGGCTGCATCTCCAAATAGTTGCGGGGTGCCCCCCGATAAAACTGGGAGTTGAAAATGCTCTGAGTTGGTTAGGGAGAATGATCTGCTCATGGGGAAATACTTACTGTAACATCATCATTTTTGGAAGGGGAGTGGGAAGAACGCTTCTGAACGCAGTGGTCTTTGCAGGGTATAGGCGTTGGGCTTTTTTTGGGAGGCCCATCTGTAATGACTGGCTTTTGAGAAGATCCTCCAGGTATTGGTTCAACCACAGCAAGAATAAAGTGGCATATCCTAGAAAGCGCTGAGAGAGATACACTCACCTAACCACTACCCAGACCTGGTAACTGCCTGGAAGACAATCTGCCTACTTTCCTGTAAGGCAGGAGTTTGGGAAAGAGGCACCTGGGGGAGGCAACTGGCTGCCTGTGCCTTCCCAGCAAGACAGAGGCCGTGCTGGATAGAATAGCAGAGTTCTACACTGAGCTGAGGTGGGTTGTGGCAGCCTATAACACAGCGTTGTTATCCTTCGTTCTAGCATCATTCCTCTATTGGAGTAAGGGTTTATATCATCTCTGTCGGTTCGCAGTCACCTATTGAGACAATGCTGTGGCATGTGCTTGGAATGGGACCACTGCATCTGCTGAACGGCTGGCTGGCAGTTGTCCTGCAGCTTCTCTGAGAGGTTAAACTATATAAAGGTTACTCTATATAAGCTGAAAAAGGTCAAAATGGAGTAAATGGGGACCATACCTGGTGTGTCTGCTGAGTGTCAGCATGGGATGAGCTACGGTAGATATGTGTGCGTGGTATGGAAGCATCGCAGCGGGACAAACAGGAGAAAGTATGAACACAAAACACTACCCGTTCACTTGCCTGATAAATGTCTTGGATGTCGTCCTCTGTGTAATAGGAAAAAGCTCACATTGACTTCATTGACCACACAAAATGAAATGCCTTAAAGGTTAAGGAACAACTATTAAAAATGTGAGGTATCTTCAATTTATATTTCAGAACTTTATACCCATTATAAAAATGGAGATATTTTATAATTATGCCAACAACAATTAATTAACCTAACATCAAGAACTCCAGAATGATTGAATTAACAGTAAAATCATGATAAGTCTCCAGTTTGTCTTAAGAGTTTTAGCAAATAATTTATTATCCAGTAAATGCTTAGACTTAATCACATGTTTTAAGAGTCGCTACTTTTCTTTCTTCCTTTACATGAGTTTTAGTCCCAGTCTCGCAGTCCAAGCTGAGCTGCCCTCAGCTCTTCCGCAGAGCTCTACTGGTTTCAGCAAAGCTCTGATGGAGGCTCAGGGTCAGGTGGGGTGGAGCCGGTTTCAAAGCCAAGCCTGTGACTATCGGGGAAAAGAAAAACCCGCCACCTTTGCTCCTGCGCCAGAGGGTGCGCAGTGCTGAGCAGAGGGGCTCCCCGGGGGAGGACGGCGGCGGGGGGCCCTTCGGAAAGCATCAAACCCGCCGCAAAGCCGCCGGCCGACGAGGCAGGAGCCCAGGGAGGAGGGAGCGCTCCCGCCGCCCCACTGAGCCGGGAGGGCGACCTGGGAGCCAGGGCAGCGGGGCCGGGCCGGGAGCCGGGAGGCTCCGCGCCCTCAGGGACCGGCGCGGTTTGCGCGGGAAGAGGCGCAGGCGGGGCCAGAGCACAGGGCGCAGCCCCGCTCCCGGCTCCTGAACCCATCGGAGCTGCTCCCATCGCAGCGGCCTCGGCCAGGAGACCGAGCCCTGCTCTCCGCCCGCCTCGCAGCCGCCGCCAGGAAGAACGTGGCGACCCGGAGGGAGCTGCCCCGCAAAGAGGCAGCGGCCCGGGCGCCGGGCTGTGGGGGTGCCTGGGCCCCTCAGGCCTGTCCGAGGGCAGCGGGGGCTGCACCCTGTGCGCTGGGATCAGCGGGCACCTGCTCAGCCGGGGGCCGGACTCACCCAGAGATGGAAGAGGAAGAAGTCTCGGGGAGTGCGAAGGGGCCCCTGGTTGCCGCAGTAACACCCTGGCACCCCTGAAGCCACAGGAGCAGACGGCGGCTCCAGCAGAGGCCGGCGATCCCTCAGCCTCCTGCTGCCAGGCAGAAGGAGGGGACCCAGAGGCGGGGAGGCGGGAAACGGGTCCCTGCTCGGGGAGGCAGGAAAATCCTCTCCAGACCTCCCTCAGCCTCCAGGTGCCCCTTCCCAAGAGATTCGTGGCCCTGGAACTTGTGAACGAAGAAGAGGAGGAGGAAGAAAATGAGACCAGCGAGGAGGAGGATCAAGGTCCACCACGGCCGGGTGGCTCTGGACCAGGTATTAAAACCAGCTCTGAAAAGAACGCCACGAGAGTCATTGCAGTGGGGACACAGACCGGACCCGCTTCACAGGGAAGTCGCTGCCTCCCTGGGGCCCACGTCCAGGACCTCACGGCCAAACTCCCCCTCTAGTGAGACCCAAGGACTACTACCCTCTCCTGGTTTTCAGGTAGGTAGTGAGGACATTATCAGGAGAAGTCCTGAAGCAATGAAGGGAGATTTCAGGGCCTTGGGGAAACTGGTTAAGGGGTCAGGGACACAAACTGTGTTCTCCTCCATCCCTTCAGGAGTAGGGATGGTTGAAGAAGAATACAGGGGAACTCAGCGATGAAGTGGTGGCTCCGAGACTGGTGTTGCCGTCAGGGCTTTGGGTTTTTCAATCCTGGGTTGGTACACAGGGCACCAGAGCTTCTGGCATCGGATGGGATGCACCTGTCCCAGAGGGGGAAGAGGATCTTGGGGCAGAAGTTACCTGGGCTCACTGAGAGAGCTTTAAACTAGATTTGAAGGGGGAAGGGGGCAAAACACCAGCCCCTCTGAAGTGCCTGTATACCAATGCACAGAGCATGGGTAACAAGCAGGAGGAGCTTGGAGCTGTGCTGAAACAGGAAAATTATGATGTCGTGGCTATTACAGAAACATGGTGGGATGTCTCCCATGACTGGAGTGTGCCAGTTGATGGCTACAACCAGATGCTCAGGCCCAGTCAGCACAGGTTTGTGAAAGGCAGGTCCTGCTTGACAAACCTGATCTCCTTCTACAACAGGGTGACCTGCTTATTGGATGAGGGTGTAGTTTACCATGACTTTAGCAAGGCCTTTGACACCGTTTCCCACAGCATTCTCCTGGCAAAAATTGGCTGCTGGAGGCTTGGATGGGCACACGCGTTGCTGGGTAAAAAACTGGCTGATGGCCGGGCCCAGAGAGCTGTGGTGAAGGGAGTTAAATCCAGTTGGGGCCGGTCAGGAGAGGTGTCCCCCAGGGCTGGGTGTTGGGGCCACTCCTGTTTAACATCTTTACTGATGATCTGGACGAGGGGATCGAGTGCCCCCTCAGTCAGTTTGCAGACGACACCCAGTTGGGTGGGAGTGTTGATCTGCTCGAGGGCAGGGAGGCTGCAGAGAGACCTGGCCAGGCTGGAGCCATGGGCTGAGCCCAACTGGGGGAGTTTCACTGAGGGCAAATGCCGGGGGCTGCCCTTGGGCCACAACAACCCCCAGCAGGGCTACAGGCCTGGGGAGGAGTGGCTGGAGAGCTGCCGGTCAGAGAGGGACTGGGGGGGTGAGAATGAGCCAGAGTGTGCCCAGGGGGCCAAGGAGGGCAACGGCATCCTGGCTTGTGTCAGCACTGGCGTGGCCAGCAGGGCCAGGGAAGGGATCTGAGCCCTGGGCTCGGCACTGGGGAGGCCGCCCCTCGGTGAGGGGGTTCAGTGTTGGGCCCCTCACCCCAAAAAGGCCATTGAATGACTCGAGCGTGGCCAGAGAAGGGCAACGGAGCTGGGGCAGGGTCTGGAGCACAGGTCTGCTGGGGAGCGGCTGGGGGAACTGGGGGGGTTCAGTCTGGAGCAGAGGAGGCTGAGGGGAGACCTCCTGGCCCTCTGCAACTCCCTGCCAGGAGGGGGCAGAGAGGGGGGATGAGTCTCTGGAGCCAAGGCCCCAGCGCCAGGCCCCGAGGGAATGGCCTCAAGCTGCCCAGGGCAGGGTCAGGCTGGCTCTGAGGAAGGATTTCTGTGCAGAAGGGGCTGTTGGGCGTTGGAATGGGCTGCCCAGGGCAGGGGGGAGTCCCCGGGATCCCTGGAGGGGTTGAAGAGTCGGGCTGAGCCAGCGCTGAGGGATCTGGGGGAGTTGGGAACGGGCAGGGGGAGGGTCATGGTTGGGCTGGAGGAGCTCCAAGGACTTTTCTAATCCGGATGATTCTGGGATTCTGCAGTGATCCTGTGCTAAACCACCGTGGGCAAAAGAGTTCTGCAGTGACCCTGATGCCCTCTGCTTGCCATCGAGGGTGTTGGCACCTCATACTAGGATCAGGGGTGTGGGATGTGGCAGTAATGTGATCGGATGCCTTCTACTCGAATACCGCCAGGGAAGCCAGAATGGGCATGGTGAACTTCTCTATTGCATTATTCTGATATTCATTTTTTCAGCTTCTTGACATCAACCGCAGTGTAAAAGTGTCTTGTAAGGCAGGAGCTTTACAGTGCCGTGGAAACCACCCTAGTGTTGAATCACTTCCAAGTGAAAGAGGTCTGATCCTTCCACCTCCTTGCCTGTTTTCTGTAACTATAATTCTTTGGGTGTAGGAGTCATTTAGGGTTACTACTGTCAGAACTGCAGGGGTGGAACAAGCAGTTCCTTTCACAGGGGAGCTGATAAAGTCTGGCTCGATCTGAGTCTGTCTCACAAGAATGTGCTTCTGTGTAGAGTCTCTGAAAGGAGTCCAAGACATTTGTGTCCCTGATGGTGAGTTTATGTTGCAGCTTTGATCTCTACTGGGGCACTTACAGAGACTTGCTGGCTCTCCCTCTCTCTCTTCTCTCTGGCCACCCATTTGCCTAAGGCTGTGGGAATTCTGTGGAGAGCTCAGTCTGCTCATCAGAGTTGGTCAGAATGTGTTCTTGGGTTGAAAAGTTGGGGAGAAACATCAAGACAGACAGCATGACTGCAAGTTTTCTTTCTTCAGGAAACAAGTTAACAGTCATAACTAAGTATAATATTTCTAGATGAAAACCCCCCATGTATAGCGCAAGAAAGGATCAACTTCAAAATTACTTGTGTGGTAGTGACTCTTAAAGAGCCTTTTAAAGTAATAATATATTTAAAATTTAAGTGCAGAATGTAAATATCAGTGTCTCCTTTTTTGTTCTAGGATTTGTGCACTGACTTCAGATATGATTTACATATCCATAAACAAAGGATAAGCTTTTCCTTTAACTCTACAAAAGATTTTGTATCTCAGCATCAGGATCCTGCCATCCTTAGTCCCAGGAAAAGTTCTTATTTGCTAAATCAGATGTGCAGTTTAATTGACTTGCAGTAGGGAATGTAGAGCTTATTCCTGTTCAAACCAAACGTGTGCTGACAGGGTAGTGTTTCATACCTAGCTTGTTTCTTGAATTGGCTTTTACAACTATGCAGGACAATGGAAAATCAGGGTCATACTACTTTCTTAGGCAACTTTTGGTAAAACTTCTAAAGATGAAATCTTAATTCTCATTAAGCACAAGACACCTTTGCTATTTCCAAATCAGTTTGAAGAGTTTCTTTACTAAATGTGTAGGGTCAAGTTTCGCTCTCTTCAGTCATGTCGTTCCCACTTCCTTTCATTTTCTGTAGTCCTTCTCAAAATAAATATCCTGAACTTGAACTTGGGTCTGCACAGCCAACACAAATTTTCACAGACAATGAAAAACTTCTGTCAAGTTCACAGGACGACATCTGCTGATTAGCCTTGTTAACCAAGACTTAGTGCACTTGCTTGCTTTAGTTCTGGAGAAGTGGGAAGAAAGATCTTTGTTCCAAAACGGACTATGAGGTAAAAATAAGGAGCAGAAGCACTGCGGTATTGGTGTCCTTCCTTGTGGCTTTCTCTCCTTCAGAGTTTTTGTAAGAGGTGCTTAGTTCTGTCTCCTGATTAATGTTCAGCCCTTTAGCAGGTTCCCAGTGACTCCTAGACAAACTAGCTTGTCTTTTCACGGCTATCTGGGCTGACTCAGAGAAAGAAAG